>NC_056742.1:396825532-396953032 GCF_019279795.1 Protopterus annectens
AGAAGAGGCACAACCAGTGTCTAAGAAACCACTGACTCACACACCTGACTGTGGACAGTTTTCGAGTGGCTAGGGAGACTGTAAGGGATGTAGACAAACTGTGTCACCACAAATGTCATCAATGGGTATGTGTGTTATACATGTATGTCCATTCCTGCATGTATGAGTAGTGTAAACCATCTTAGCAACAAGGGCCTTCCATTGACCTGTTGTGGACACAGTAAGAATTTCACAAGTGTTAGCCACAGAAATGCTAAACCAGTTTCTCAACATTATGCTGCAGCACATGGATAACATATATGGTTCCACAGCACAGCAGCAGAGAGAACCAGTACCTCAACACCATTTTAAGATATAGCCCATTTCCCTAAAGTACAGGAAGCCATAGACTGCATACATTTTTCTTTCAAGTCCACACCTGGTTTATACAATACTACAGCATCTCAAAAGGTAAGGCTTCCATTCATTGCACTGTCAGGTGGTCTGCATTACCAAAAAAAAAAAAAAATTATAATGTGTCTGTGTTTGATTCACACATTTTGCACATGCCTGACCTATAATAAAGGTTCCTGCAAGGGGACTTCCCACAAGATCATCTGGATGGATGGTTGAACAAACTTAGTAGATAGACAGATTCGTACACATGGGCACCATGCAAGCAAGAGTAGGTCACGTATAACACATTATGTGTTGCATGTGATGCAGGATATGCACTACAGCCCTGGTTAATGACCTCCGTAAGGAACCTCCACACCGGGCAAGAAATTATGTATGATGCAGCCCATGCAGAAATGGCAGTTTGGACTACTGAAGGGGTTACCTCTGGACAACTCAGTACAGACAATCCAATACAGTCCAGATATCTGCAGCAAGATTTGTGGTGTGTGTGTTATGTTGCACAACATAGCTTTATGCAGACATGGAGCAATTGGTGACCACCTTGGCAGGGCCCGTCATAATAGCTGTAGTAGGGCAGGGTGCAGAATCAAAGGAAGAATAGATAGCAGCATAGCCACAGCTGAGGCAGAGGCAGGTACCATATCTGGCAACTTGGGTAAAGGATGGCATTTGGTCCACAGCTTTGGGCCATGACACAAACATCACAGAATAAAATGATGCATGCATTATTGCACCCAGTCAATGCAGGGCAGTGCATGCACTGGCCACACCATGCATCAGACATCACTATACTCATACAGGTGAGGAGAAGACAAGGCACAGTCATTATCATTTGCACTTTTGAGGGAGAAACAGTGACAGGAGACAGCAACATTGTAATTAAGGGGAGGCCCATGGGAGATGAACATGTTAGTCATATGTTTTGGGTGGCTGTAGGGAGCAATGGATCCCTTCCTCCAATGGTGAGGTTGAGCTGCCATGAGGCCACTGATTACAATATCCCTTATGTTAGATTGTGGTATGAGGACTCAGTGTGGTCAGTGGTAGGGAAGGTGTAGAACTAGGGGACTGCCTGCATGCACTCCAATGGGGCATCCTGTGTGTTAAGCTGGATGTTCAGTACTGTCCATGACCTGGCTAATGCCTACAAACAAAGGTGGCAGGCCAAAACACATGTGTGTGTGTGTGTGTGTGTGTGTGTGTGTGTGTGTGTGTGTGTGTGTGTGTGTGTGTGTGTGGCAATGCCAGTTCCTGTTCAACTGTGTTTTAAATATATTAGTCTGGGAATGTATCTGATATGTTGTGGCATGTACATAGTTGTGGCTACAGTCCTCCCCATTTTATGCACCTGATTATCAGCTGCAGTTGAAGGTAATGCAAAGCCTCCTCTTCATCTGCATACTGGAGCCTCACCTCATGAAAAATGTCTTTTAAACTGGTCCCTCTCTTTCTAACTAGGACTTGTTCCTTCTCTGTCTTTTCTATGGTGTCTCAGAATCCTGTCAAAATTTTCGAATTGCCAATAATTGGGAATGCTTTTGACATCAGCCAAGGATTTCAAAAGCATAGCTGTACTTAATCTTTACGTTTTTTTTTTGATGAAAAACATCTTTGTTGAATTATCAGTTATATAAATGAAAACAAACCATACTGACAGATTTTCAGTTGCAAATATTATACATCACATATAATCTTCAGTACAGTCATTGTCAATTGAACACTATATAATAGCTTATTCAATTCCTGCCTTTCCTTAAACTTCAGTCCTTTTCAAAACATTCTTCTGCATGTATTCTTCCTACAATTCCCATTTTTCCATGTAGTTTTCTCCTACCCTTTTCTAAAGATTGCATTTCTCGTTCTTTTATCTCAGTTATTATATTCACTACTACTAATATGGATGTTTTAGACTATGATTTCCATTTTCTTGTAATTGCTTTTTTTTTGGCAGACACCAAAATTAAACTCAGAAAGGCCTTACTATATGTAGACAATTCAGTTTCTGTATCACAGCTCAAAAAAATTATTTCCTTTAATTCTACCAGTTTGCTCGCCCAGTATTTCTGACAGTGTAGTCTGCCTGGAATTTTTTTAAAGTTTACCAACTCGTCACACTCCCAAAAATTAAATTCCCAATTATCTTATTCTTACTCATGACATCTCTAATATTTGCAATCTACCTAAGGAAAAAATCTTTGGAGTCTGCAGTGCTTCGTGTCCTTGCCCAAGTAGCTGACACGCACACACACACAGACACACACACACACACACACACACACACACACACACACACACACACACACACACACACACACACACGCACACATGCACACACGCACACACACGTGTGCACGCGCACACACACACACACACACACACACACACACACACACACACATACACACACACACACGCACACACACGCGCATGCACACACATACACACACACACAAACTTTGAAAATTGTTTTATATACAAACACACAGACACTCTTGGGGAAGGCTGGCACAGGTTCACTAGCTATGTCCTGTTCTGCCCAGGCTATAAGATAGTAATCACTGCCACCAACTACTCTTACCAGCTACGCTAAAGGCCCTTACCAAAGGGTGTCCGATTCTACTGTGCAATGTTATTATTATCCAATTAGTAAGTGTGACAAACAGCAAGGCAATTGGAGTAACTTATACAGTATCACCAAATACATGCAAGTACTTTCAGAGCTTAAATTATCTCTACACAAAACAGCCACTCTTGAAAGGTTTTAAAATATTTAATAATAAATATTAAAAAACACAGGACCATAGTCATTAGTTCAACGCAATGACAATAGAGATTTCAGAAATAACAGGAAATGCTTTAAAACAACATTGTAGGATAGTGTCATATATCACTGTTCTAAATATCTTACATACAGAGCAAAGCAAAGTGCTGGTGAGCTGATGTGTTCGGGTTCAGACACAAATACAAAATGCCATTCTTACTTTCTGATATAGCCCTTAAGTTGAAAATACACATTACTGCTGAGTCATTTTAGATTACATCATTCTTGACACTTTTGCTTAAGTTTCCCAGGCTCACAGAACTTAAAATTTAACATTTCTTTATGATCTGCACCTGCCAGGAAGCCACAGCAATAAAAGACACTTTACATGTCAAACCTAGTAATTTTCTCTGTCATAGGACAATAGAAAGAATTTCCAATTGCAGACATCCTGTCTCAGAGCTTGAGATCACACACAGTTGTAAAATTCTTTACTTATTAGCTTTCTTCCGGCAGGGTGCACTATGGTTACATTTTTTGAAGTTCAGCACATAATACCGTTTTCTTACATTTGTCAAACAAGCCTGTGGATCATATTAATATTTACAATGACATAAAATTATTTACAAAATTCTATCTAGCTGGGCTGGCAGCTCCTCAGTTTATCACATTTCTTCCCCTCTGAGGACTCAAGCTAGTTTTTCAAGTATCCAAAAACACCTCTCCACACGTCCTCTTCTCCAGCTGATAACCAAGAAATAACCACCACACAGAAGTATGAAACAATTAATTAACTTGTATATAAAAAAGGCAAGTAAAAAATGTTACCAGTTCAACAGCTAACCTTTGCTAAAAGATAAAAATCAAATAAAAGTCCAAAAAGCAAAGGTATGGCTCCAAACTTCAAAATCTGTTGAAATACGAATCCAAAATCCAAGAAGTTGATGTCAGCTCAGCTTTATTCACACAAGCGCTTTCACATATAGCTTCGTCAGGTGCATAATACATGCTGATTAGAACACCTATTTATACTAACAGTTAATCATGTGACAAAACCTAGATGCAAATAATTAAAGTGAACATGTAGCTAAAAAATATCATAAAACTTTTTTATATAAAACATTGAACAATATTACATACTCATGTATACATACATAAATATAAAATAAATATTGTTAAAATAATTATAATTACTTCCTCAAAGACCTTTTCTGTAATGTTGGTTTAATAGGAACATGGTCATTTAGACCATGCCCACAGTTGGCCCTTAATCTAATAATCCAACCTGCCTCTAACTCTTCAGTTCTATGTCTTACATTACCCCTTCTCACAGTCTCGAAAGTTTTAGCTAGTACTGAGAACATAAAAACATGTTTTATATCTGTATGCATAACATGCTTGGCAAGTGCATTAGTACCATTCATTCTCTTAATGTTATATAAATGCTCTCTAATCCTCTCTCTAAGACTGCGGTCAGTCTTACCTACATAGTATTTATTACATAGGGTACAGACTGCAAGATATACAACATGCATGGTGCCACAACCAGCACTAGTAGTAAGTTTGTAAAATTCACCTGTATCTGGATGTTTAAATTCAGAAGCTGTGGACACATAACTACAATAATTACATGTCCCACGTGGTTTGGTGCCCAAATTATTGGTTAAATATTCATTCTGGGATTTATGACATAACCTAGACTTTAATTATTTCATATTCTTAAAAGAAAATTGAGGTTTTGTACCAACCAAGGCCTTAATGTTGTCATCTGTCATCAGAATGCCCCAATGCTTATTTATAATTTCTGTATACAATTTTACATCTCTAGTATAATGCATAGACATTCTAAGTCGATTATCAATGGTTCTATTCTTTTTACTAGAGTGCTCAGAAAAGTAGGGTTTAGCTACGGTGGATCTCACAGCATCTATGGCTGCAGAGTTCTTCCTCACCAATCCCAGTTCATAACCCCTAGCAACCAAATCCAACCCAATTTTAGTTTTATGATGCTCATAGTCTTCATCCCTCACATTGAGCCTTGATGCCCTAAAAAAATGATTTTTAGCAACATTGTCAAAAACAAAATTCGGATGCATACTACCCCTACTGAGTAACTGGTTAACATGACATTCCTTCTTGTACAATCTACTAATTAAGCCACCCTTTTCATCCTTACATATGTATACATCTAAAAACTGTATACCTTCCGTAGAATAATTCAAAGTAAATTTCAAAAAGTCAGACGACAAATTAATGTATTTAATAAATTCCATCAGTTGTATTTCCGTAACATTCCAAATCAAAAAAAGGTCATCCACAAATCGTTTATAAAACAAAATATATCTGTAAAATGGACCTTGCATCAAATGTTGAGTTTCCCATACCCTCATCACTGCATTCGCATAGCTATTGGACAAGAGCTCCCCATAGCAACACCGTTTTTCTGCCAATAAATTTCTTGATTGAACACAAAAATATTATTGCGTAAAACCAAACCCAGTAAAGTTTGTATTAAATATATCTCATCCTCTTCATAGTCATTCAATAATTCAGTGACATATTCTATACCTACAGTATTGGGTATTACAGTGAAGAGAGGTCACATCAAGGTAACAAAAAACATATTCCCATTAATAATAACTTTCCTTGAAAACTCATATAATTCTTTCAAAAATTGTTCAGTATCTCTTAAAATTACTTTCGATGTACTAACCAAAGGTCGCAAACTCTTCTCAAGATATATAGACAAAGATTCTGTACACCAATTATTACCATACAATAGGTCTCATAGGTGGTTTGTTACTATTTTTGCGTACTTTTGGTAAACCTTTTATGATAGGAATGGTAGGATTAGGTGTTTGAAAATACATAGCTAATTCATGGTTTATTAATGAACTTGCTTCTAACCAATCAATAGATTTATTTACATTGTTAATCATATTATCAACTTGTTCAGATGTAATAACTTCATATGAGGTTTTGTCTAATAACAAATCATACATAGCTTTATCATAATCAGACCTGTTCATCACAACGATCTGGCTCCCTTTATCAGCAGGCCTAATAACTAGGTCTTGTCGCTTTTCCAATGCTACTAATGCATCATGTTCTAGTCTAGTTAAATTAAACCTAGGACCTGTTCCTTGTGACCTGCATTTATTATTATAAACATCATATATATCAGAAATACAAAGTTGTTCAAATGCATTAACCAACATGTTATTCTTCGGTACATATAAACTAGGTTTCTTAAAACAACTAGCTTGGGGCTCTTGCATGTCATGAAACAAAGTTTTAAGAGAGAGATTGCGTGCAAACATTTTAACATCTAAAATAATGTCTGTTATACGCATATCAGCTGTGGGTACAAACATTAAACCTTTGTTTAAAACACTTAACTCAGATTCAGTCAAACAGTGGGTAGATAAATTAATAACTAATGCTTTCTCTGTTGAAATGCTTTCTTTATTGTTAATGGGCTGGTCGATGTTGCTGCCAACTTCCGTTTGTATCTGGTTGTACTCCTGCCTCTCTGCTGTTGGTTGTATTGTCCCTTCCTTACTTTGCTCGTAGATATTTCCCTTACTGGAAGGGGAAAGTTGAGACCCATACCTTGTAACCCCTGTAAAAAATTAACATTCAAAGCATTACCTTTCTCTTGGTTGGTAATCAAAGGTGGAAACTCAGAGTCAGCGGACCTATGCACATCCGCTATCGTTGTAATAGTCTTCCTAATGGCGCCCTGTTCTGATCCAGTTTTTGATAACAAGGGAACCGCTTCACAAAACTCAGTCTCTACCAAACATTGATCTGTACTTGAAGTAACATTATCTGTGGCCAAAACTGCCACCGACTGCTTTCCCAAGCCAGTAACTTCATTATTTCGCCTGGTGTTGCACAACTCTTGATCTTGTTCCAAAATCGTTGACCGCTGTCGTAATACTCCTGTCGATCGACCACTCTGTTGAGGTTGTTGTGAAGTATACGATTGGTCAGCCGGATCACGTGACCACGTAAAAATACTTCCTGTAGAAAAATCTTGGCAGTCGCGTTTAACTTTATTCATCTTTATTTGTATCAGTTTTCTGCCATACATAAGTACATTGTCAATGGTATCAGTTAAAGGTTTCTCTAACACAGTAAAACTGTATCTTGCAGTCTGTACCCTATGTAATAAATACTATGTAGGTAAGACTGACCGCAGTCTTAGAGAGAGGATTAGAGAGCATTTATATAACATTAAGAGAATGAATTGTACTAATGCACTTGCCAAGCATGTTATGCAAACAGATATAAAACATGTTTTTATGTTCTCAGTACTAGCTAAAACTTTCGAGACTGTGAGAAGGGGTAATGTAAGACATAGAACTGAAGAGTTAGAAGCAGGTTGGATTATTAGATTAAGGGCCAACTGTGGGCATGGTCTAAATGACCATGTTCCTATTAAACCAACATTACAGAAAAGGTCTTTGAGGAAGTAATTATAATTATTTTAACAATATTTATTTTATATTTATGTATGTATACATGAGTATGTAATATTGTTCAATGTTTTATATAAAAATTTTTTATGATATTTTTTAGCTACATGTTCACTTTAATTATTTGCATCTAGGTTTTGTCACATGATTAACTGTTAGTATAAATAGGTGTTCTAATCAGCATGTATTATGCACCTGACAAAGCTATATGTGAAAGCGCTTGTGTGAATAAAGCTGAGCTGACATCAACTTCTTGGATTTTGGATTCGTATTTCAACAGATTTTGAAGTTTGGAGCCATACCTTTGCTTTTTGGACTTTTATTTGTATATAAAAAAAGTCAAACTGTAAAACCAAACCAAACTGAAAACTAGTATACTGAATAAACAAAAGAAGGAAAAATGCACCGAATCCAAGGATTAAGTTAGCGCTTTCGTTTACTATCTCAGCAAACTTCTTCAGACAAACTGACAATACAACAAGCCTCCATTTAAATAAATAATCAAATTATGACATCATGGAACAAATCACTAAGTCAAACCCACATTTAAAAGACCCATAAGTCCAGCATCTTAAAAACATTCATCCAACATTACTTAACATACACATAATTAAATGCATAAATTTAAATACAAAAAATAATAATTACCTATAAAAAACACAAATATAAAAAATACAAATATAAAAATGTACATTCATTATAAAAACATCATATTAAATTGTTATCTCATCAAAGCCCTCAGTTTTAAAATACTTTTAAAAGAAATAGCATCATTCAAACCTGGGGCTATGACTGCATTCAATTTTATTTGCCAGATTAATTCTTTCGCATCCAGCTTTAAATCACTTGGACCTCCCCTTTCATTATCAGGGACTTTCTCCAATACTAAGAAATTAAATTCATGTAAGGGGTAAGACTTAATGTGCCTAGCCAGAGCATTGTTCAAATTCAGTTTTCTTATTGCATAAATATGCTCATAAATCCTATTTCTTAAAGGTCTTTCAGTACGACCAACATAGAAGGCTGGGCAGCAAATACATAGTCCTAAATAAACTACACCTTTAGTATTACAGTTATATTTACCCCTAATATAAACTAATGTATCTCCAATCAAAACTTGTTTGGTAACTTTGATGTATTCACACCATCTACATGTCCCACATTTAAACATACCACAATGGGGGCCATATACCTTAGGTGGACCACTCTCAAGTACCATTTTTAAATTCCTGCCTCTCCTGAATACAAATTTAGGCGGATAACTTAAATTATTTTTAATCATATTGTCATCCACCAGAAAACACCAATTTTTATTAATAATTGATTTTAACCGGTATGCATCTACAGAGAATTTAGTAATGAAACTAACCTTAAAATTATCATTACCCAAAACATTCTGAAATTGTTCAATTTCTCTAGTTCCAGGAAGACTAATAATTGAATTAGAACACTCATCAACGTTATTCAACTCCTCACCAAGATTGACTATGAGGGATAGCAATGGCTTAAAAATACCCATTTCTCGTTTGTTGCAGACTTCCTTGATAAGATCATCTATTAAAAACTTAGGATAACCACACTTTAAAAGCATAACTTTTAACAGGTTACATTCATCCAAAAAGTCCTTTTCTAATGAAGTCATATGAGCTGCCTGAACTAACTGACCCTTAACAACACTTCTCTTTTGAGAGAAGGGGTGGCAGCTCGAAAAGTGCAAAAATGCATTAGAGTATGTTGCTTTCCTAAATATTTTAGAAATATACTGTTTATCACAACCCACCTTAAATAATTCAATATCCAAATAAGAAATACTAGAAGGTTGGAAATCCCATGTAAACTGTAAAAAATCAGTGAATTCAGTAATATGTTCAATAAATATTCTAGCTGAATCAACATCACCCTTCCAAAGGATGAATATGTCATCCAAATATCGGGTGTACCATGTGGCCCTCTCCAAGAACAAGCTGTCCTTGAATAAGAAATGTTTCTCCCAATAGGCCATAACAACATTAGCGAAAGTGGCCCCACAAGGAGAGCCCATGGCAACACCTGTTCTTTGTAAATAGAATTCTTTGTTAAAAAGGAAATAATTATTTCCCAAAATCAGTTCTAATAAATAAAGGATGAGATCAATACTAGAACCTTCCATATGATGACCCAGAAGGAATTCCCTAACCCACTCACATCCAATATCCTGAGGGATTACCATGTAAAGATCACGGACATCAATGGTCAAAAAATTAACATCCTCAGCAGCGGGTATATTGTTAATTGCATCCAAAAAGTCCATGAATCCTTACATATTTGACTTTCATTTTTTGTTCCATGATGTCATAATTTGATTATTTATTTAAATGGAGGCTTGTTGTATTGTCAGTTTGTCTGAAGAAGTTTGCTGAGATAGTAAACGAAAGCGCAAACTTAATCCTTGGATTCGGTGTGTTTTTCCTTCTTTTGTTTATTCAGTATAAAAAAAGTCATTTTAATTGTTTTTTATGTATACAAGTTAATAAGTTGTTGTTTCATACTTCCTTGCGGTGGTTTATTTCTTGGTTATCAGTTTTTCAAGTGTCCCTTGAGAAACGTTGCTTGAGTGGGATGAGTCTATTTGGGTATACCTTACCCCATTCCCTGTCTTGACAGCCCATCTGCATTGGCATTGCTAATCCCACTGCAGTGAAGCACTGATGTATCTTATGCTTGCAACCCTAGGCTCCACCTTAGCAACTTGGCATTTTGTTGACTGGCTGGGTGTAGCCATGTTAGGGGATTGTGATCTGTAAGTACAGGGAATTTCCTTTCATACAGATAAGGCTAAAGTTTCTGCAGTGCCCACACTATGGCTAGACATTCCTTTTCTACAGCTGCCTAGCATTCCTCCCTGAGTTTGAGCCTACAACTGAGATAAACCACTGGGTGCTCTTCTCACTCTGAAGAAATCTGGCTGAGTACAGCCCCCAGCCCATTGTTCGAAGGCGTTTATATCACGTCGTTGAAATTTTACTGTATCGAAGCAATAAATGTTGAACATAATTGATCAATGCAGTAAAATATCGAATAAGTATAAAAAAACAAAAAAGAACAAAAAAAAAAAACTAAAGGGCTGGCCCCCCACACCCCCCGCTACTTAAATATACCAACTTTGAGACCGCACTACATTGAGATAAATGGAAATCTCCCCCATAGAGATATCCATTTACCTGGCCGATATTCTTCACTTTCGATATTGTCGTGCCAACAATATCAGATTCGATATTGTCAGCATGCGACAATACAATATAGACCCATTCGAAGCATCCACCTGCACAACAAATTATTTGCAGTAATCTGGACTGGCTAACACAGGTGGTCCTCTCAAAGCTTCTTTAAGCTTCTGGAATGCCTGCTCACATGCTGGGCTCAACACTACCTTATCTGGCCTGTTTTTCCTTGTCAGCTCTGTGAGGGGAGCAGCTATGATGCTGTAACTGGGAACAAACTTTCTGTAGTACCCTACTGTCCCTAAGAATGTCCTCACCTGCTTTTTGGTAACAGGTGCAGGCCATATCTGAATGGCTTCCACTTTGGTAGGTTCTGTCCTGATCTTACCACTCCCCACTCTATGTCCCAGGTAGAAAACCTCTGGCATACCCACCTGACAGTTGCTGGGCTTAATGGACAACCCTGCCTTCTGTAGTCTGCCCAGCACCTCCCTGACATGCTGAAGGTGCTCTTGCCAGAAATGGCTGTAGATGCCAATATCATCTAGCTAAGTAAGGGCAAACCCTCCTGCTCCTGCTAGGATATGATCTACCAGCCTCTGAAAAGTCT
This sequence comes from Protopterus annectens, assembly GCF_019279795.1. Lineage (NCBI taxonomy): Eukaryota > Metazoa > Chordata > Ceratodontiformes > Protopteridae > Protopterus > Protopterus annectens. Next base: position 396,836,984 of record NC_056742.1, read on the forward strand.
CTGGGGTATTTTTCATCCCAAAGGACATATTTGTGAATTCATACAAGCCAAAAGGAGTCACAAAAGCTGACCTCTCTCTAGCACTGGGAGTCAAGGGCACCTGCCAGTAACCCTTGGTAAGATCAATGGTGGTAAGATACTTAACCCCACCCAGCTGCTCTGGGGCTTCATCTGTCCTAGGCATGGAGTAAGCATCTGACTCTCTGTGACTATTTCATTTCCTGTAGTCCACACAGAACCTGGTGCTGCCATCCTTCTTTGTCTCCAGCACCACTGGGGAGGCCCAGGGACTGTTGGACTCCTGAATTACCCCTAGTTGCAACATTTGCTGTATCTCCTCTCACAGAGTCTGTCTGACTCTCTCAGGCACCCTATAAGGGGCCTGCCTAATAGAACTTTGGGGTCCTGTATCCACCTGGTGCTGCACCAGGTGGGTGCACCCTGATTTCCCGGTGAACATGTACCCAAACTCCTGCAACCCTGCTCAGATTTCTCAAACCTGGGTAGGAGACAGCTGCTGGGACATTGCTACCCCTTCCACTGAAGTGTCAGCCCAACCCTCACTGAGGAGATCAGTCAAAGGATCTCCCTTAGACTCCTCCTGCAATCCACTGCAACTACTCAGCAAAAGTTCCTCCCTAACATGGTAAGGTTTCTTCATGTTAACATGGTACAGTTTGTGCTCTTGCCTCCTGCCTAGCAGTTGCACCATGTAGTTAACATCACTGACCTTCCTTACCACCTTGTAGGGTCTCTCCCAGGCTACTTGCAGCTTATGTTTGACAGGAATGATAACCATTACCTGCTGCCCTACAGCATACTCTCTAGCTCAAACATTCCTGTCATACCAGACCTTTTTCTGCTCTTGGGCTTCTGCCAGATTCTCCTGGGCCAAGCTCATGAGTTCCCTGAGCCTTGTCCTGAGGTTTAGGACATATGCCACAACAGACTCCTTGTGAGATTCACACTCACCCTCCCACTCATCACAAATTAAGTCTAGAGGTCCCCTCACCCTATGCCCATACAACAACTCAAAGGGTGAAAAACCTGTGGATTTCTGGGGAACCTCTCTGTAAGCAAACAACAGATGGGGCAAATAGTTGTCCCACTACCTCTTAAACTGGTCTGCAAATGCCCGTAGCATGGATTTGAATGTAGAGTTTAACTTCTCAACAAGACTATTAGTCTGGGGATGGTAGGGGTGGTTTTTAGGTGCTTCACCCCACAGAACTTCCATAGACATGCCAGCAGGTCTGACCTGAAATTGGCATCTCTGTCAGTCAGTATTTCTTTTGGGAAACCTACCCTGTTGAAAATCTCTAACAAAGCATTTGCCACCTTTTCTGTCTCAATGGAGGACAAAGCCACTGCCTCAGGGTATCTTGTAGTATAATCTACTACCACTAGGATATACTTTTTCCCTGTGGAACTTGGGGTACTCAGAGGGCTCACAATATCCATAGCTACCCTCTGAAATGGCTCCTCAATCACAGACAAAGGCATCAAAGGAGCTTTCACCTTGTCTCCTGCCCTGCCTACCTTTTGGCACTGCTCACAGGTCCTGCAGTACCCTGTTACATCTCTGGAAATCCCAGGCCAATAAATGTTCTGCGTAATATGTCTCTTTGTATGCTTTATGCCCATATGACTTGCAAAGGGAATATCATGAGCTATGGCTAGAAGTGCCAGATGGTAGGCTCTAGACACTACAAACTGCTGTATCTTCTCACCTTCTAGCCCTCCCTCAGAGGGTCCACTCTCTATACAGTAACCCTTTGTCCTAGTATATAGAATCCCCCTTCCTTTGAGAATCAGGTGCCTCACTAGCTACCTGCTTTAGGCCTTGTAATGTAGGGTCTGAGAGCTGAGCCTGTCTCAACTCTCTCTTTGTAACCCTTCCCAGCTCCCCTTCCACAGGAAGTCTGGCATCCTCTGACAGCGGTGCCTCACTGTCAGCCTGAGTGCTACTACTTACCTCTACCTTTTCAGTCACTCTGTCCAAAGGAACATCAGTACCCACAAGCAGCTGTGGCTCACCTTCAGTCTCACTGCTACAGGGTAGCTCCCTCCCTGAAGTAACCACCTCACCAGTCCTAGCTGCAAGTATACAGTCTGTCTGGGTCTCCCCCAGGCTATCAGACCCACATTCTTGTCTCCAAGCCTGACTGCATGTAACTGCATTAACACATGGTACTGCCTTATCAAAATCCTTCCCTATCAGGACATTTGCAGGATGGTAGTTTGGTACCCATGTTGTCTCAAGACAACCTACTATTGGCATTTTTGTCATTCCCACTTACTGGCTCTCTCATCTTTTGTTTCCCCCTTGCCTCCATGGACATCTATATGCCACATGGCTCCACTGGTTGCATCCAAAACATTTAACCTTAGGTCCTGGATGTGTACTTGGACTTGTGACTTCCCCTGCTACTGGCAGATTCTGTTGGGGCAGTCTGGGCTGCCCACCATGGGTTCCATTAGACCCATGAGCAGCACTGGGTATCCCTTTCCTGTGCAGGGATGCCCTGCCTGCTAGGTATAGGTCTCCCTTCTTCCCCAACTCATCTGCAGTAGAGCATTGTTTATCAGCTAACCAGATTTATTTATTTATTTATTTCCAGTTTGATAACCGGGGAAGTCCACTGGGCCCAAAAGCCCGTTTTCAGTGGAGGCCCGGGGAGAAAAGCTCCATGATAATACATTACACACAAAAACACAGCAGAACAGATCTAAACTAATACACACAAAAACACACTCTGTTCTAATAGCATAATACTTTAACAATGTCCAAACAAGAATGAGGTGCATTGGGCACTATACATAAGAAAAAGATATATTAGTGCAACTGTGAATGTTAGTAAAGTAGGAAAGGAAAGGAAATTATAGATAGAGTTTGAATGCAAGAGCAGGGATGCATAGGAGAAACGAAGAAGAAGCAAAGAAATTAAAGGAGAGGTGTCAGAAGAGGATAGAAAAAGAACAGATAACTAATGTTCAAATTGTGGTTGAGTCCAGGAGACCACCTTGAGAAAAAAGTCAAAAGATTTAAGGTGAGAGTAAGCATAGCACTTGAAGGAAAATAAAGGGTTTATTCAGGGAGGAAGGAGGAGATAATGAAGAAGAGAGGGGAGCTAGGGAGAGTGTCAGAAGAAGGGGAACCAGGGGGGTGGGATGGAACTAGGATAAATTGAGATCTAGGTAGGAAGTATACAATTACATTTCCAACTTTGGAAAAGGTGAGAATGAAGAAGAGATTTAAAGTGTTCACAGTTTGTAGTGGCTCTTAGAAGGGAGGAAGTGAGTTCCATTTTTTTGCTGTAGTGTAGGAAAGTAGGAGTTGGCCAGGGGGTCATTTGGGTTTGTAAACTGAAATAAGATTTTGGTGGCTAGATCTTAGGGGCCTTGGAGGATTGTATATGGTGAAGGTATTAGATAATGCTGGGCAAGCAGTGGGTTTAAAGATTAGTTTGTGTGCAGTAGTAAGTTGGAGGAAATTGAGTTGATTAGGGAGTTCTAGCCATTGAAGACTACGGAGGCAGATGCAGTGGTGTGTAGAATGAGTGGAGTTAGTAGCGAATTTGGCAATTTTGTAGTAGCAACTTTCAAGTTTTGTGGAGATAGAAGTGGAGAGATTGGATAGAAGAGGAGCACCATACAGTAGAGAAGGGAGAAGGAAGGTAGTGGGGAGTTTGTCTTGAAGATGGAGTAAGAAAGTTTGCATTTCTATAAAGCATACCGAGCTTCTGATGAGTTTTCTTTATGTTTAGTTGAATATGATTATTAAATTTCAGGTGTTCATCAATGGTTACTCCGAGTAATTTAGCACTACTAACAACTTCTATTGAGGACTGGAGAGGCTAGAAATTATGAAGGATGACTGATCAGGAGTCAGAGCTTTTGAGAGGGAGAAGAGAATGATGTGGGATTTATTGGCATTGAGGGAAAGATGATTTTGAAGCATCCAATTTTCTATGGTTGTGAAGGCCAATTGGGTTTTGGCTTGGAGCTCGGGAAGGTTAGGCAGAGCAGATAACAGTGGAGTTATCTGCGTATTGTACTATTTGAGCAAGAGGAATAGAAGAGTGGAGATCATTGATAAAGATGTTAAAGAGCAAAGGCCCGAGAATAGAACCCTGAGGGACTCCGGTAGGGTAGGTAGGAATTTTGAGGTACCAGTATTCCATTTCACAGCTTGGGATCTATCAGAGAGATAACTTCTGAACCAAGAAAGAGAGTTCTGGGAGAGATTGAGGTTAGAGAGGTGGTTGAGAAGGAGAGTGTGGGATATAGTGTCGAAGGCCTTAGAAAGGTCAAGAAGAACAGTGGAGACAATTTTTCCAGAGTCACGGGCTTGGTTGACAATTTCTAGGAAGGAATGAAGAGCGGTTATGGTACTGTGGCCAGGCCGAAACCCATGTTGTGTGGGAGTGAGGAGATGGTTATCGAGAAGGTAGGGCATGAGTTGCTGGTGTATGCATTTTCAAGAATTTTGAGATTGGGGAAAGAATTGCTATTGGGAAGTTAGAGATGGTGTTATTTTGCCTCCTTTATGGAGGGGCAGAATGTGGGCAGCTCTCCAAAGTTTGGGAACATAAGATTCTTGGATGGATCTATTGATGAGAATGCTGATAGGTATGGTGATGCCATTTGCTGCGAGCTTGAGAAAGAGTGATGGAATGTTGTCAGGGCATTGGAGCATGGTTTGAGTTTCGAAGAAGTTGTTTGATACTGGTGGTAGACACGGGATGTAGAATGAAAGTGGGAGGTGGGTTATGAGAGTTGGAGTGAGGGATGGGTGTAGAAGGATGCTTTGGGTTAGGGGTAGGGGTGGAAGAGGAGAAGGATTTAGTCAGTTCAGCTATTGAGCCAGTAAAAAACGAGTTAAAGAGAGTTGCTATTTCAGTGTCAGTCTTATTATTGTCTGGACAGGGATTGGATTTTGTACCTGGATGTAAGAGTGAATTGATGGAATTCCAGAATTTTTTGGGATTATTTGTGAGGGAGGACTGAAGTTTGCCGTAGTAAGATTTCTTATCCTTTATAATAAGTTTTTAGCAAGATTGGAGTTGCTTAAATTGCAGTAAAGAGGCTGGGTTTTATTTTTGTTGTATAGTTTCCATGTTTTGTCCCTTTGTGCATTAGAGTTTTAGTGTCTTTAGTTAGCCAAGGGGCAGAGTTGAACTTTATCCTTTTTGTACGGGGAGGGGCTTGGGAATCTAGGATTTTAAGGAAGGTAGTATTGAAGAGTTCTAGGGCTTCATCTAGGGGAAGAGTGTTTAGTGAATCCCAATTTGTTAGTTGAAGGGTTTCTGAAAATACTGAAGGATTAAAATTAGTTAGGTTCAGAGTGGGCATATTGTTGTTGGTGTGGGAGCTGTTGGGTTTTTCGGCTAATAAAGGCTGGGAGATGATCACTTAATGAGTCAGGTAAGGTACCTGAGTTGGAGATATTGTTAGGGTGGCTGACTAGGATCCAGTCCAAGATGGACCCTGGAGGTTTGGTTTTGTTAGGTCTGGTAATGTTGTTTATTAGTTGAGTAAAATTATAAAGATTGATAGACTGAAGGGGAGTATTGTTATTAATATTATTCCAATCAATATTTACATAACCTAGAATGAAAGTTTCCTGTTTAATATTGTTTGAGGCCCAACAGAGAATATTCTCTAGGGTGGAGGAGTTGTCTCCAGGAGGGATATAGATGGTTATAATACAGATACTTTTGAAGTTGTTTATTTTGAGGATTCCTTTGACTAGTTCTGCATTATTAAAGTTGGGAATGGTATTTTGGTATGGGCTAAGATTTAGCAGGCAGTTGTAGACTAAGGCTACACCACCACCTTTTTTGTTTAGGCGATCGGACCTGAGTGCTTGGTAGCCAGGTGGTAAAATTTCAGAGTTACTAGTTTGAGGTTTCAGCCAGGTTTCTGTTACTGCTACTATGTCAGGTTCAGTTATATTTAGCCAGGCATGAAAGTTTGTTATTTTGTTATTAATACTCTGGGTATTAATGGTAATAAATTTAAGGTATTTATTATTGTGCCTATTTGTGGAGGTAGTGGGAGAGAGAATGTTAGTTGGTGTTGGCCCAGGGTTAGGATGGACATCTCCTGCAAGAGCAAGACAAGAGAAGGAGTAGAGGAGTTGAAACCTAGAATTGCGGAGTAAAGTAAAAGGAGATGTAATTTACATTTGAAAGTGGGAGACTTTTGTAGAGTGTATGGTGTTTTAGTTTAAAGTAATGAAATGGATTTGGTTGAAGGAGGGAGGAGATATCAAATAAAATGGAGGGATGAAGGATGTGGAAGGGAGATAGTGGAGGATGAGTGGGGTGAAAAGAGGCGGTAGTGTGGTATTGGAATAAGAAGATGCATTATACAGAATGGTGAGAATGAAAAGACATGTAAATGAGGTGAGATAGTGTGGAGGAGTCATGGAGGAGTAGTGTAGGATAGATATTGGAAGATAGGGTAGTGGTAGGCTATTTAACAGCAGGAAATAGCTCTGTGGAAGGAAACAGTTCAATAATGATCCAGTTAACTGTCAACAGTAATGAAATAGCAGCAAACTCAGCGTGAGCAATAAAAGTACAAACAATTCTATAGCAGATATCTCAGTAAGTAGAAGTGTGAGTGCAACAAAGAAAATGTGATGCAATAGTCAACCAAATAAGATCAGTAAAAATGCAAAACAGTACAACAAAAAAAAAAAAAAAATGAGACAACTCAGAAATATGTAGTATGTGTAAATAAAGTAAATACAAACAGGGAAAAAGCTGGTTCTTTGACAGGAACACCCTTACAGAGCAGTGGGTACTTAGCAGATTGATCAAAAATAGACCTAGAAGGAATAAAGGAGTCCATCGACAGGGTCAAGATGCTGTGCTTTGTGCAGCTAGTCTGAATCCTGATGTAACAAAAGGGGGACGGGGTGCAATCACCTCTCTGGTTCCATCTCTCTTGGGTGTGTTGCAAGTATATAAAGTCATACCTCTCAACCTCACAGTGCAAGAAATCAGGGTTCTGTTAAAGGCAGAGGAAGAAGGCACTGATTTTCTTTGGGTGGAATATCCAGGTTATGGCAAGTCATTCTTCATTTCCATATACTGATTCTCAAAAGCATTCGATAATCTTTGGGGGTCATTTGCTTGGCAAGTCCATGAGTACAATGAATGGCTGCAGCCAAGCTGGTGCCTTTTGACCTTCCTGGTATTTAAGCCAAGTTTTGGTTATTAATATCAAATTGTTTTCAATATAATATAAAATACCAGACTCCAGATATCTACTACATACGGTAGCATTGTCGCCTCATAACAAGACGTTGTCCCGTTCGATTCTTAGCTAGAGCGTCCGACAGCAAGGCACGTTGTAGTCAGGGCCTATGATGCAGCCCGTCTTCAGTAAATGGCACTACACAAAAAACGAACTCTGGTCAATCTGATTGCTGGCAATCACAAATTAGTTTTGGGAGAGTTACAAGCTAAAGTCAAGTTTCGCTAAAACGTACACCAAGCAAGCTCTTAAAAGTGACAGTCTTTGTCCTTACCAGCATCCAGTTTAGCAATCTGCGGCAACCGGTACGAACTAACCAGCACATCCAGAGACAGCGAGACTGTGACTTGCCACAGAAATAAAATACAGGCTAGATATCCACTTCTGGGAGTGTGACTGCTGCCACTTCGACTTTCTATGTTTGAAAAGCCATCCATAGGTGGGTAATGTGTTATTTAGTCCTTTTAGTTCTTATGAAACCCATGCTCTCTAATTGCTGTATTGAGACATCTTTGAAGTTTGCGATTGTTGGCGATCATTTTCTTTGCCCCCTCTTTCAGCTAAATCATGAGTATATTTTCTTCAAAGATCTTCATCTTGTATGGTGAATGGTTTCTTCTTGCAGGTGATGCTTTTTATTCACAGCTTTCCTGTCAGTCCATGATCCTCATGTCCTCAGCGAAAGTGCTAAGGGCTTGTTCCCTCACCAAAATGTCTACCAGCCCTGCAAAAGTGGTGACCTGACATTCACTCACCCAGCTATGAAAATAAGTGCTTAGTTCAGCAACATATTGACACACACTTTCATCTGCCTTGCGTCTATGCGCACAATTTTTTTTTCTTTAAGCTTCAGGTGTTAGCGTAACAAATTCTAGCAAACAATTCTTTACAGCATTATAATTTAGGAAATCATTGTCAGACAGTTATAGTTACAGCTCTACCATGGAGTAAGGGGGTCAGGAACAGTACCCAGAGCCCTTGGTCAACATTATACTGTTTACATACCCCCTCAAACATATGAATGAAACTATCAAAATTATCCCCCTCTGTAAACTGTAGAAGAAATTTACTGATCTTTGTTGCTTCTGGGGTCTGGTTACTCCCTTCCCCATTACCTCTATGACTCTGGCAAAGAGTCAGCATCTCCTTTTCATGTTGCCTCTGCCTCTCCTTCTCCTCAGGTTCCAGGCATAGCAGTTTCTCATTTTCCTCAGTCTCTAGATGCCTCAGTCTGTCTGCTGCTTCTATTTCCAAATGCTTGGCCTCCAACTCAAGTTTCTTTAGCTCCAGACAGATTTTTAAGTCCTCTGTAGAAAGGTTGAGCTGCCCATTCTCTGAGTGTTGTAAATCTCCACGGCCAGTCTGATCATCTTCTTGGTTGCTATTTTTGGATGCAGCTGTGACCAAAGCTGCAATCATGTCTACCTTAGTCAGGTTTCCATGCACCAGTCCTTTAGCCTGGCACATCTCAGCCAACTGACTCCTTGTCAGCTAGCCATACTCCTCTGCTGACATGCTTGCCTGCTCTCCCTGACTAACTAAGCTAACGAATGAAATAAAACAATTGTGATCTGAACTCTGAATGTTCACTATGTGGCTGATTTAGAGTACAAAAATACCTTCAGTGATCACTGTACACAAGCTACAGAAATTCAATGTCCACACCACTATAAGCCAATTAATATGTGATGTGGCTAACTCACCGCTATCAAACAATTAATAATTGATATGGATATCCCACCACTGCCAAACAATTAATATGTAACGCCCATGCCCTGGCCCAGTAATCAAGGAGCCTCAGTCCTCACCACTAGCACCAGTGAGGGGCATCCACATTGGGAGGATAACAAGTACTCACACAGTAAAGTACATTTTCCCTTAAGAACACACAGAGATCACAGTCAGTCTGGGCTGGTTTCTCCCTTTCTTTCCAGACCCCGCAATAAGACTCCCCACTGGCACAGTTATAGGGTTCAGATCTCAGCTGAGTAGTCAAGCCAAAACCTCAAGTACCCTCTCTATCCAACCAGTGCTTTGTGTCCCTGCCCAAGTAGCTGACACACACACACACACACACACACACACACACACACACACACACACACACACACACACACACACACACACACACACACACACACACACACACACACACACACACACACACGTACACACACACTTTGAGATTTGATTTATATACAAACGCACAGACACTCCTGGGGAAGGCTGGCACAGGTTTACTAGCTATGCCCCCTTCTGCCCAGGCAATAAGGTAGTAATCACTGCCACCAACTACTCTTATCAGCTACTCTAAATCCCTTACCAAAGGGTGTCCAATTCTACTGTGCAATGTTATTATCATTCAATTAGTAAGTGTGATGGACAGCAAGGCTATTGGAGTGGCTTATACAGTATCACCAAATACATGCAAGTACTCTAAGAGCTTACATTATCTCTACACAAAACAGCCACAGTTGAAAGGTTTAAAAATATTTAATAATAAATAATAAAAAACACAAGACCATACTCCTTAGTTCAGACAATTACAACAGAGAGTTCAGAAATCACAGGAAATACATTAAAACAACATTGTAGGATAGTCACACATAAATATAGAAAACAGCTAGACTAATCTTACTATTTCTATCTATCTCTAAGAGAAATCACTGTTTTAAATATCTTACTTACAGAGCAAAGCAAAGTGCTGATGAGCTGATGTGTTCATGTTCAGACACAAATACAAAATGCCATTCTTACTTTCTGAGATAGATTTTAAATTGATAATACACATTACTGCTGACTCATTTCAGATTACATCATTCTTGACACTTCTGCTTAAGTTTTCCAGGCTCACAGAACTTAAAATTTAACATTTCTTTATGGTCTGCACCTGCCAGGAAGCGACAGCAATAAAATACACTTTACATGTGAAACCTAGTAATTATCTCTGTCTTAAGGCAATAAAAAGAATTTCCAAATGCAGACATCCTGTCTCCAAACTTGAGATCACACACGGTTGTAAAATGCTTTACTTATCAGCTTTCTTCCAGCAGAGTGCATTGTGGTTACATTTTTTTAAGTTCATCACATAACACAGTTTTCTTACATTTGTCAAACAAGCCTGTGGATCATATTAATATTTACAATTACATAAAATTATTTACAAAATTCTATCTAGCTGGGCTGGCAGCCCCTCAGTTTATCACAGCATAGGCAATAATACAGTTATATAAATGAAAACAAGCCATACTGACAGATTTTCAGTTGCAAATATTATATATCACATATAATATTCTATACAGTCATTGTCAATTGAACACTACATAATAGCTCATTCAATTCCTGCCTTTCCTTAAACTTCAGTCCTTTCCAAAACATTATTCTGCATCTATTGCTCCCACAATTTCCATTTTTCCATGTAATTTTCTCCTACCATTTTCTAAATATTGCATTTCTAGTTCTTTTATCTTGGTTATTATATGCACTACTACTAATGTTTTAAACTATGATTTCCTTTTTCTAATAACTGCTTTTTTTTGGCAGTCACCAAAATTAAACCCAGCAAGGCCTTACTGTATCTAGGCAATTCAGATTGTGTGTCACAGCTCAAAAAAATAATTTCTTTTAGTTCTACCAATTTACTCGCTCAGTATTTCTGACAGTGTAATCTGCAGGGATTTTTTTTAAAGTTTACCAACTCGTCACACTCCCAAAAATTAAATTTCCGATTACCTCTTTCTTACCCATGACCCCTCCAATATTTGCAAATCTACCTAAGGAATAATTCTTTGCAGTCTGCTTGGGGTATAAAAATATTATGCAAACACTTCCAAGCAAAAATCCTAAATCCTCTAGACCTTTTTTTTTTGCATATTTGGAAGCCATACATATATCCTCCCATTGTTTTTTTTTTGTATGTGAATTGCTTATCCAGTCTCTCTCCCCAATCCTTTTTAACCTCCTTCGATTGAGTCTTACAGTTATGCAATATTTTATATGCCATACCAATCATCCCTTTTTTAACATCAGCTTCTGTTCTAGATTCTACTACAAACTCTACCAAATGCTGGTCTTTTGCTTAGAAGTCCCCCTATTCATTTCTCTTTGCTTATATTTTGATATCAATCCTTGATAGGGATGGCAGTCTCTAACCTGCAGTTCAAATGTATTCTTAGCCTCTTCCCATTCTATTACCTTTCCCTCTATAATTATTTGCTCACAATACCTTGGTTCCCTTGCCAGTTTTCTTGAGTAAACTCCAGCCCCTTCTTGCCTATTCTATGTATCCCTAATTGCAGTCACCCCTATTGGCAGAATCTCTTTTCTCCATTCCTATGTTGGTTTAGTTCTTAGAATACTTTCTGCTACTTTAGGAATATAATATTCTGTTTGGCTATTATTATTCTCCTTAATGCTCTATGTCCAAAATCCCAATCTGTCTTTATTTTTTGAGTTTCCTCCATTCCATCACCATCATCCCTTTCTGCTTGTGGTTTATATAGGGGTTTAATTGTGTTGCTCTGAAATATCCCTTCAAATCAGGTAATCCCAAACCAAATTGTTCTATTGGTAGGATCAACTTATCTCAATTGACTCTTGCCCTCTTCCCCTCACAGATAAAATCTTTCAACTCTTTATTAGTTAACTGTCCACAGCTTCTCCATTGATTGATAAAAATATGCCTGACCTGTGTATATAAAACTAAAGGCACTAAAACATTTTCACTGCTTGTATCTTGCTATCCATATCCATAAAACAGAGCTTCCAGTTTCTCAGTTTTTGTACTATCTTTTCTTTAGCGTTTTGATAGAATTGACTTCTGCTTGCAATCTACAAAGTTTGGATTCATTAACCCTTCTGGCTTTAACACTATCAAAAGTTTTGTTGGTAAGATAGGTAGGATATCTCTCTTGTAAAACTCATCAATTATCATTCCACTATGTTTGCAGCACATGTGAGTAATCATTTTCCCCACTGTGTTGTGCTTCTGCAGGTCAGTTGTGGAAGAGAAGGGAGTTTAGCTGTCATCACCTCAGGGTGTAGTAGATGATAGCTCCTGCAGGCAAAACAAACCAGGAAGAGGACATATCAGGCTGTGCCTGTTAATTCCACTGGTGCTGGGTCTCCAGTGGCCACCAGATCTAGTCCTTCTGCTGCATATGACTATGTGTGTGAAACTGGTGGCAGAAACATCCACTGGCATCAGTTTTAGAGGCTGGTAGCTACCAAGCTGCACTGGCAACATGATTCTCAACTCAACAATGTGGAGCACCTGTTGGCATAGCTAGTGGAGTCATGCGACTCCCTACCAATTGAGCCATCTGGGAAGCAGATGGTCCTTAACATCATCCAATGAAGTGAATAATGCCTGATTTTGTTTCCCTTTGGGAAGACGTGGCATTCCTCTATGTCAGGACTCCACCCTATCACAGTCCTGATGTTTCCCTCCATTATGTATTTTTTCCCAGTCCGTAGTCTTTGTTCTACCCTCACTATGGCTTGTCTATTTTCTGTATGTTTGTAGCCATCCACTATCCTCCCCACCTTGTGTATTTACCGACCTGTCCTTCTGAAGCCATGCTCTGTATTTGTCTGTCTGGACCAGATACTTCCCCATCACTCTCTATACCATCCACAACTGTCCCTCACTACCTTCCCTACCAATCTTATTTTTCAATATTTTTTTTTCAAAAGGGGCTTTTTCACTACAAAAAATAATTACATTACTTCTCTCCATTTTTCATACCTTATGGTTCCCCTTGTGAGTTTACCACTGCTTGTTGTTCTTTACTTTCCTATATGCTCCATTTTCTCACCATTTATTTGATGAACAGGGATGGAACATTGCTGTGCATGCTCACACTTGTCTGCTGATGAATGCTGTGCTGACCTTCTTGTGCTGTATGAGTGTGAGATGCAGTTATGTGGAGTTATGTTGCACACACAAGCGTGCACTGCCTTGGATATGTAGCCTGTTTTAGCTATAATGTCCTTTACATTGGTCATGTGCTCTACTGTAGTAATGCTCTTGCCACAGAGCACCCTGTAATTGTTTATTCCATTATCACTGCTCCTCTGTTTTGTTATGCAGTTGTTTGCTCAGCATGCAAGCTATGTTCAATCTTCTTTCTTCTTCTTCTTTCAGCTTTTCCCAGTTAGGGGTTGCCACAGTGGATCATCTGTCTGCTCATGATTGGCAGTGGAGTTTTACAGTGTCAAGTTGCCAGCCCCGCGCCCAACCTTCCACAGAAGGCACACACATGCACACACTCACACCTAGGGCCAATTTAGAGTGTCCAATCCACCTACTGCATGTCTTTGGGATGTGGGAGGAAACCGGAGCACCCGGAGGAAACCCACGTGACCACAGGGAGGACATGTAGACTCTGCACAGAAGGCACCCCAGCCAAGAATCGAACCGGAGAACCTCTTGCTGTGAGGTGGCAATGCTAATCGCTGCACCACTGTGGCCGCCCTATGCAAACTATGTTCAATTCTTTATAAATGTCTGTTTAGTTTTGAATTACATCACACAGTGACCTTCCTAAATAAGTGCTGATTAAGCATGCATTGCTTGTCTATGAATCCCAGCCAAAGTGTTTCAGGCTTAGACAAAGAAAGTTCTTATGACTGAAGGGATAACAGAAAAATGTTAGGAAATACTGAAGAAAGTAAATCAGGCTGAGTAATTAGTGCAGATTTTCCTCTGAAAAGGTGACGTTGGTTGTGATAAATAGAGGAAAAGTAGAATAACTTGATGTTTTGATTGTTTTTTTATGAATAATGTGATTTTTGAGTTTAAGCAGTACAGGTATATCTGTCATGGACTAACGCAACAAAGACTTGACTTTTTTGGTGAAGATGACTGAAAGAAACTTTTATAGAATTTGTTTTACGTGGGGGGTTTTGCCCACACACCCCCTTCTAGCTAGTGGAGACCATGTTCACCCCTTATTATATCTAAGCCCAAGGTCTCCATAATTTGGTGTTGGTTATAATAAAATTAAGCAGCATTTAAACTGAGCTGGCGTGTCATGATAAGTCAGACTGCCAATGAGCTACTCTCCAGTGACTGAATATCACAGTAATGCATGGAGTACCATGATTATGCATGGAGTACCATGATTATGCATGGAGTACCATGATTATGCATGGAGTACCATGATTATGCATGGAGTACCATGATTATGCATGGAGTACCATGATTATGCATGGAGTACCATGATTATGCTTCAAATTCAGAAAAAAGATAATGTTGATAAGTGACTTTCTGACATCAGAAGGATGCTTAACAAAGTTTTGTTAAGCACCTCTCAGTTTAATTAATGTGTTAGTCTACATTACAGCATTAAGAGCAGGCCACCACAGAATAGCATCAAGAAATTAAAAATGGTTTTAAAACTTGTCACCTACTTCACCCTTTCTCTTACAAACACACACATGCAGAATGTATCATAGCAACATGATTAACAGCTTTTACACGATTAACTGCTGTACAAAACTTAATACATTCATACTCCAGTACTAGGGTCCTACACTCTAACAATAAACCCCTCCTTCAAGTCACTAAAGCCAGCAACTCTGCAGGAGACTCCCCCGACTCTAATTTTACAGCTAAAAAGTGGAACACATTGCCCACTAATATATCAGCCACAAAGTCCTTAGCTCAGTTTAAGACATCTCTAAAAACATACCTACAAGCTAAATGGATTTGTAACTATGACTCCCCAGGCTAGTCTAACTCCCTCTGCTTATCACTCACCCTTGATATGTATTCCTCCCTAATTTTAGGCAGCTGATCTCACTTTATCTTGAAAATCTCTCTCCTCATATTTCTCTTTTCCTCTCAACATTTGCCCCTTCTTTTGGACCCTACCTAGTTCAGGTTTGTAAAAGGCAGATCGTGTTTCCTAAACTTGATAGACTTCTTTGAAGCGGTCACCAAAGCCGTAGATGAGGGTAAGGTGATCCACACAGCCTATCTAGATCTCACCAAGGTGTTTGACACCATCTCCCACTCTGGAATTATAGATAAACTCACTAAACTAGGTATAAATCCCTATGTCACGAGATGAGTTGTCATCTGGCTTACTGGCAGAACCCACGCTGTGAAAGTAGCAGTCTCTAAAGCCAACTTCAGACCAGTGACAAGTGGAGTACCACAGGGTTCAGTCCTAGGTCCTCTCCTGTTTGGTATCTACTTCTCTGAAGTACAGGCTAACACAGAAGGTCTTTGGCTAACAAAGTTTGCAGATGACTGCAAACTAGGAACCATAATCAAAACTCCTAATGATGTGTGCATCCTACAAAAGGGCCTCACCGAGACAGATGCCTGGTGTCAAAGCCATGGCCTCAAGCTCAAGTGCCAAAAAGTACATTGTCATCCCTTTTGGTAAAAACTTTGTACCCATGAACTACCACATAGGCGGTAGTCTACTTAACACAGAAAAGTGTGATAAGAGACCTTGGGACACAGGTGGACAGTAGTCTCTCCTTTGATAATCACATCACCACAGTAGTCAGGAAATCCTTCTACGTGGCACACCTCATCACAAAAGGTTTCTCATCCAGGAAAAAAGAGGTCATTATTCCCCTCTACTCGGCACTTATTACACCCATTATAGAGTACAAAGACCCTTTTGGTATGTACCTCACAAGACATCTACAACAACTGGAAAGGCCGCAGAAATACATCACAAAGAGGATTACCAGCCTCAAACTCATGCTGTACACAGACCGTCTCAAAAACCTCCAGCTTTACTCTGTTGCATATCGCCTACTCAGAGGTGATCTCTTCCTAACATACAAAGCTATGTCAAACCCAGAGCTGTTGGACATGCTCCACTTAAAGAAATACCAATCCCTTCAAGCTACATGCTCTGGGGACCTAAACCTTGTTACCACAATAAACAGAACATGCTGGAGGGATAGATTCCTGTCCCAGAGACTTCTCATACTCTGGAACAAACCACCTATCTATATCAAACAAAGCTCCTCATTAGCACTCTTCAAGAAAAATCTTGATGATTGGATGAGAGATAGGAAATTCACCCCGATGATCACTTCTGTGGCTCTGCTTGACAGGGGCAAAGGAAAATAATTTTCTTGGGTGGCAAAAGCCAGGGTACCATTTGGCTAGGCTTATATGGGCCCTATGGCAAATAGCCTAGTACCTACCTATGAACCTATAAAGACTGCTGGTATAAACTTTTCATTAGTATATTGACTATATCATACTGAATATTATTTGTTTGTACTGTTTAAGATGTTTCATCCTTGTACCTGTACAAGGTAAATTTTTCCAACCCACTTTTAGTTGAAGGAGAGTATAAAGTACAAATATCCTAGTTTTATCTTCATGTAAAATGTATAGTACTATGCGGCTGTAACTGTGAATTTGTACTTTATTAATCTGTGTTATACGTGGAGCTTTTCTCCCTGGGCCTCCGCTGAAAAAGGACTATGTCCTGTCGGACTTTCCCAGTAACCAAATGTAAAATAAAACCAATAATTAATTAATTAATTAATTAATTAAATAAATTAATAAAATAAATTTTAAAGCTGTTAGTTCATCTGAGGTTCACCTCTTCTGCAGGCTTTGTGGCAGCACTAAGTGTTTTACCTCTTTTAGATCTATAAAGCATCTCATGTTTCTACCCTTTTTTTCCTGTAACTAGTAATATGTGGAACTGATAAAGCTCCATTTTCTACAAAGTAGAATGAACAGGTTTCTTTGAATATAACTCTTTTGAGATATGTGTTTGACAATAATGTCACGATTCACATTTCAAGCTGTGCTTTACTCTCAATGTGAATTTCTTGTCATATGGTTTTTGAACACATAATAAACTGGCTATGATCATAAATTCTCTATATGTAAAACCCGATTGTTTGTTTGTTTGTGTCTTTTGGCTTCGCCCGGTTAGGGGTCGCCACAGCGGAATTCCGGTCCGCTAATGATTGGCAGTAGATTTTTATGTGCTGGCTTGCCTGGCCTAAAGCACAACCTTCAAAGAAGGAACGCCCATTCACGCATGTCGCCACACAGAAGACGCTCTAACTGAGAATCGAACGGGCAACGTCTAACTGTGAGGCGACAACGCTACCCAACCCGATATTATGTAGAATTCCCATTGCTCTGTATACCCAGCAAGTGGGGTTTAAGCAAAGGCACTAATAGAAAGAAATATGATTATGTTGGTGATCATAACCAATTTGGTGTATATCTGAGAAACTGTTTTCAAGAATTTGGAGAGGTCAATCTCATGAAATATGTTTTGAGAACACAAACTGTAATTATGTATTTTGACTAAATCCTAATTCTTTGAAATGTAAGGCCCTTGTTTACCCATTTCAGGCCAGAAGCCTGACACTAAAACTGCTGCTAACGTATATGAATGCTGGTACCTAAGAATTTAAAGCAATTTTAAAGTCTAAGCTCAAAGAGTGGTGACAAAAGAAAATGGAGGGACTAAGTCATAAACTGCAGAATGAGCAAAGTATGGATGCAGCCTGTGTCCTACCTATGTGCAAGATACTTGTCAAGAGTTGTTGTTGTTGTTGTTGTTGTTGTGTCTTTTCCCAGTTAGGGGTCGCCACAGCGGAACTCTGGTCTGCTAATGATTGTCAGTAGATTTTTACGTACCGAGTTGCCGGCTCTGACGTACAACCTTCAACAAAGGTACGCCCATTCACGCATGTCTCCACACAGAAGACGCTCTAGCTGAGAATCGAACAGGACAACATCTTACTGTGAGGTGACAATGCTACCGCAGCACCACCACCGATACCTGTCCAGAGTACACAGCTGATATACACTGGAGTATGGATGCAGCTTCTGTGTCCTACTTATGAGCAAGATACTTGTCCAGAGTACACAGGTGATATACACTGGAGTATGGATGCAGCCTCTGTGTCCTACCTATGTGCAAGATACTTGTTCAAACAATGTAGGTAATGTACACTGGAGTATGGATGCAGCCTCTGTGTCGTACCTATGTGCAAGATACGTGTTCAGAGTACACAGGTGATGTACACTAGAGTATGGATGCAGCCTCTGTGTCCTACCTATGTGCAAGATACTTGTCCAGAGTACATAGGTGATAAACACTGGAGTATGGATGCAGCCTCTGTGTCCTACCTATGTGCAAGATACTTGTTCAGAGTATATAGGTGATATACACTGGAGTATGGATGCAGCTTATGTGTCCTATCTGTGTGTAAGATACTTATCCAGGCTAGACAGGTAATATACACTGTAGTATACATGCAGACTCTGTGTCCTACCTATGTGCAGGAAGTGGAGTATGGATGCAGCCTCTGTGTCCTACCTATGTGCAAGATACTTGTTCAGAGTACACAGGTGATATACACTGGAGTATGGATGCAGCCTCTGTGTCCTACCTATGTGCAAGATACTTGTTCAAATAATGTAGGTAATGTACACTGGAGTGTGGATGCAGCCTCTGTGTCCTACCTATGTGCAAGATACTTGGTCAGAGTACATATGTGATATGCACTGAAGTATGGATGCAGCCTGTGTGTCCTACCTATGTGCAAGATACTTGTTCAGAGTACACAGGTGATATACACTGGCCTATAAAATGCAGCCTTTGTGTCCTATCTATGTGCAAGATAATTTTCCAGAGTACATAGGTGATGTATACTAGAGTATGGATGCAGCCTCTGTGTCCTACCTATGTGCAAGATACTTGTTCAGAGTACATAGGTGAAATACAATGGAGTATGGATGCAGCCTATGTATCCTACCTATGTGTAAGATACTTATCCAGACTAGACAGATAATATACATTGGAGTATACATGCAGACTCTGTGTCCTACCTATGTGCAAGAACTGGAGTATGGATGCAGCCTCTGTGCCCTACCTGTGTACAAGATACTTTTCCAGAGTACACAGATTATATACAGTGGAGTATGTATGCTGCCTCTGTGTCCTACCTATGTGCAAGATACTTGTCCAGACTATATAGTTAATGTAAAATGGAGTATGGGTGCAGCCTCTGTGTCCTACCAATGTGCAAGAAGTGGAGTATGGATGCAGTCTCTGTGTCCTACCTATGTGCAAGATACTTGTCCAGAGTACATAGGTGATATGCACTGAAATATGGATGCAGCCTCTGTGTCCTGCCTATGTGCAAGATACTTGTTCAGAGTACATAGGTTATGTACACTGGAGGATAGATGGAACCTCTGTGTCCTACCTATGTGCAAGATACTTATCCAGACTAGATAGGCGATATACACTGGAGTATGGATGCAGCCTCTGTTTTCTAGCTATGTGCAAGGATTGGAGTATGGATGCAGCTTCTGTGTCCTACCTATGTGCAAGATACTTGTTCATAGTACATAGGTGATGTACACTGGAGTATGGATGCAGCCCATGTGTCCTACCTATGTGTAGGATACTTATCCAGACTAGATAGGTGATATATACTGGAGTATAGATGCAGCCTCTCTGTCCTACCTATGTGCAAGAACTGGAGTATGGATGCAGCCTCTGTGTCCTACCTATGTGCAAGATACTTGTTCAGAGAAAATAGGTGATATACACTGGACTACGGATGCAATGTCTGTGTCCTACATATGTGCAAGATACTTGTCCAGAGTACATGGGTGATATACACTGGAGTATGGATGCAGCCTGTGTGTCCTACTTATGTACAAGATACTTGTTCAGACTATATAGGTAATGTACACTGGAGTATGGATGCAGACTCTGTGTCCTACCTATGCACAAGATACTTGTTCAGACTATATAGGTAATGTACACTGGAGTACGGATGCAGCCCCTGTGTCCTACCTATGTGCAAGATACTTGTTCAGAGTACATGGGTGTTAAACACTGGAATATGAATGCGGCCTCTGTGTTCTACCTATGTGCAAGATATGTGTTCAAAGTACAGAGGTGATGTACAATGGAGTATGGATGCAGCCTCATTGTCCTACCTATGTGCAAGAACTGGAGTATGGATGCAGCATCTGTGTTCTGCCTATGTGCACAATACTTGTTCAGAGTACACAGGTTGTATGCAGTGGAGTATGTATGCTGCCTCCGTGTCGTACCTATGTGAAAGATACTTGTTCAGAGTACACAGGTGATATACACTGGAGTATGGATGCAGCCTGTGTCCTACCTATGTGCAAGATACTTGTCAAGAGTTGTTGTTGTTGTTGTTGTTGTGTCTTTTCCCGGTTAGGGGTCGCCACAGCGGAACTCTGGTCTGCTAATGATTGTCAGTAGATTTTTACGTACCGAGTTGCCGGCTCTGACGTACAACCTTCAACAAAGGTACGCCCATTCACGCATGTCTCCACACAGAAGACGCTCTAGCTGAGAATCGAACAGGACAACATCTTACTGTGAGGTGACAATGCTACCGCAGCACCACCACCGATACCTGTCCAGAGTACACAGCTGATATACACTGGAGTATGGATGCAGCTTCTGTGTCCTACTTATGAGCAAGATACTTGTCCAGAGTACACAGGTGATATACACTGGAGTATGGATGCAGCCTCTGTGTCCTACCTATGTGCAAGATACTTGTTCAAACAATGTAGGTAATGTACACTGGAGTATGGATGCAGCCTCTGTGTCGTACCTATGTGCAAGATACGTGTTCAGAGTACACAGGTGATGTACACTAGAGTATGGATGCAGCCTCTGTGTCCTACCTATGTGCAAGATACTTGTCCAGAGTACATAGGTGATAAACACTGGAGTATGGATGCAGCCTCTGTGTCCTACCTATGTGCAAGATACTTGTTCAGAGTATATAGGTGATATACACTGGAGTATGGATGCAGCTTATGTGTCCTATCTGTGTGTAAGATACTTATCCAGACTAGACAGGTAATATACACTGTAGTATACATGCAGACTCTGTGTCCTACCTATGTGCAGGAAGTGGAGTATGGATGCAGCCTCTGTGTCCTACCTATGTGCAAGATACTTGTTCAGAGTACACAGGTGATATACACTGGAGTATGGATGCAGCCTCTGTGTCCTACCTATGTGCAAGATACTTGTTCAAATAATGTAGGTAATGTACACTGGAGTGTGGATGCAGCCTCTGTGTCCTACCTATGTGCAAGATACTTGGTCAGAGTACATATGTGATATGCACTGAAGTATGGATGCAGCCTGTGTGTCCTACCTATGTGCAAGATACTTGTTCAGAGTACACAGGTGATATACACTGGCCTATAAAATGCAGCCTTTGTGTCCTATCTATGTGCAAGATAATTTTCCAGAGTACATAGGTGATGTATACTAGAGTATGGATGCAGCCTCTGTGTCCTACCTATGTGCAAGATACTTGTTCAGAGTACATAGGTGAAATACAATGGAGTATGGATGCAGCCTATGTATCCTACCTATGTGTAAGATACTTATCCAGACTAGACAGATAATATACATTGGAGTATACATGCAGACTCTGTGTCCTACCTATGTGCAAGAACTGGAGTATGGATGCAGCCTCTGTGCCCTACCTGTGTACAAGATACTTTTCCAGAGTACACAGATTATATACAGTGGAGTATGTATGCTGCCTCTGTGTCCTACCTATGTGCAAGATACTTGTCCAGACTATATAGTTAATGTAAAATGGAGTATGGGTGCAGCCTCTGTGTCCTACCAATGTGCAAGAAGTGGAGTATGGATGCAGTCTCTGTGTCCTACCTATGTGCAAGATACTTGTCCAGAGTACATAGGTGATATGCACTGAAATATGGATGCAGCCTCTGTGTCCTGCCTATGTGCAAGATACTTGTTCAGAGTACATAGGTTATGTACACTGGAGGATAGATGGAACCTCTGTGTTCTACCTATGTGCAAGATACTTATCCAGACTAGATAGGCGATATACACTGGAGTATGGATGCAGCCTCTGTTTTCTAGCTATGTGCAAGGATTGGAGTATGGATGCAGCTTCTGTGTCCTACCTATGTGCAAGATACTTGTTCATAGTACATAGGTGATGTACACTGGAGTATGGATGCAGCCCATGTGTCCTACCTATGTGTAGGATACTTATCCAGACTAGATAGGTGATATATACTGGAGTATAGATGCAGCCTCTCTGTCCTACCTATGTGCAAGAACTGGAGTATGGATGCAGCCTCTGTGTCCTACCTATGTGCAAGATACTTGTTCAGAGAAAATAGGTGATATACACTGGACTACGGATGCAATGTCTGTGTCCTACATATGTGCAAGATACTTGTCCAGAGTACATGGGTGATATACACTGGAGTATGGATGCAGCCTGTGTGTCCTACTTATGTACAAGATACTTGTTCAGACTATATAGGTAATGTACACTGGAGTATGGATGCAGACTCTGTGTCCTACCTATGTACAAGATACTTGTTCAGACTATATAGGTAATGTACACTGGAGTACGGATGCAGCCCCTGTGTCCTACCTATGTGCAAGATACTTGTTCAGAGTACATGGGTGTTAAACACTGGAATATGAATGCGGCCTCTGTGTTCTACCTATGTGCAAGATATGTGTTCAAAGTACAGAGGTGATGTACAATGGAGTATGGATGCAGCCTCATTGTCCTACCTATGTGCAAGAACTGGAGTATGGATGCAGCCTCTGTGTTCTGCCTATGTGCACAATACTTGTTCAGAGTACACAGGTTGTATGCAGTGGAGTATGTATGCTGCCTCCGTGTCGTACCTATGTGAAAGATACTTGTTCAGAGTACACAGGTGATATACACTGGAGTATGGATGCAGCCTTTTTGTCCTACCTATGTGCAAGGTACTTTTCCGGACTACATAGGTGATATACACTGGAGTATAGATGTAGACTATGTGTCCTACCTATCTGCAAGATACTTCCTCAGAGTAGATAGGTGATATACACTCGAGTATGAATGCGGCCTCTGTGTCTGACCTATGTGCAAGATACTTGTTCAGAGTACAGACATGATGTACACGGGAGTATGGATGCAGCCTCATTGTCCTACCTATGTGCAAGAACTGGAGTAGGGATGCAGCCTCTGTGTCCTAGCTATGTGCAAGATACTTGTGCAGAGTACACAGGTTATATAAAGTGGAGTATGTATGCTGCCTCTGTGTCCTAACTATGTGCAAGATACTTGTTCAGACTACATAGGTAATGTACACTGGAGTATGGATGCAGCCTCTGTGTCCTACCTATGTGCAAAATACTTGTCCAGAGTACATAGGTTATATACAGTGGAGTATGTAGGCTGCCACTGTGCCCTACCTATGTGCAAGATAGTTGTGCAGAGGACACAGGTGATATACACTGGAGTATGGATGCACCCTCTGTGTCCTACCTATGTGCAAGATACTTGTTCAGAGTACATAGGTGATATACACTGGACTATGGATGCAGCCTCTGTGCCCTACCTATGTGCAAGATACTTGTTCAGACTATATAGGTTTTGTCCACTGGAGTATGGATGCAGCCTCTGTGTCCTACCTATGTGCAAGATTCTTGTCCAGAGTACATAGGTGATATGCACTGAAGTATGGATGCAGCCTCTGTGTCCTACCTATCTGCAAGATACTTGTTCAGACTATATAGGTAATGTACACTGGAGTATGGATGCAGCCTCTGTGTCCTACCTATGTGCAAGGTACTTGTCCAGACTACATAGGTGATATACACTGGAGTATAGATGCAGCCTCCGTGTCCTACCTATTTGCAAGATACTTGTTCATTGCACAGAGTTGATGTACACTGGAGTATGGATGCAGCCTCTTTGTCCTACCTACATGCAAGAACTGGAGTATGGATGCAGCCTCTGTGTCCAACCTATGTGTAAGATACTTGTCCAGAGTACACAGGTTATATACATTGGAGTATGTATGCTGCCTCTGTGTCCTACCTATGTGCAAAATACTTGCTCAGACTATATAGGTAATGGACACTGGAGTGTGGATGCTGCCTCTGTGTCCTACTGATATGCAAGGTACTTGTTCAGAGTACACAGGTGATATACACTGGAGTATGAATGCAGCCTCTGTGTTCTACCTATGTGCAAGATACTTGTCCAGAGTACATGGGTGATATACACTGGAGTATGGATGCAGCCTCTGTGTCCTACCTATGTACAAGATACTTGTTCAGACTATATGGGTAATGTACACTGGAGTATGGATGCAGACCCTGTGTCCTACCTATGTACAAGACACTTGTTCAGACTATATAGGTAATGTACACTGGAGTAAGGATGCAGCCCCTGTGTCCTACCAATGTGCAAGATACTTGTTCAGAGTACATGGGTGTTACACACTGGAGTATGAATATGGCCTCTGTGTCCTACCTATGTGCAAGATACGTGTTCAAAATACAGAGGTGATGTAAAATGGAGTATGGATGCAGCCTCTGTGTCTTACCTATATGCAAGAACTGGAGCATGGATGCAGCCTCTCTGTCCTACCTATGTGTAAGATACTTGTCCAGAGTACACAGCTTATATACAGTGGACTATGTATGCTGCCTCTGTGTCCTAACTATGTGCAAGATACTTGCTCAAACTATACAGGTAATGGACACTGGAGTATGGATGCTGCCTCTGTGTCCTACCGATATGGAAGATACTTGTTCAGAGTACATAGGTGATATGCACTGAAGTATGGATGTAGCCTCTGTCTCCTATGTATATGCAAGGAACTTGTTCAGAGTACATAGGTGATATACACTGGAGTATGGATGCAGCCTCTGTGTCCTACCGTTGTACAGGATACTTGTTCAGAATACATAGCTGATATGCACTGAAGTATGGATGTAGCCTCTGTGTCCTACCTATGTGCAAGGTTCTTGTTCAGAGTACAGAGGTGATTTACACTGGAGGATAGATGGAGCTTCTGTATCCTACCTATGTGCTAGATACTTATCTGGACTACATAGGTGATATACACTGAAGTATGGATGCAGCCTCTGTGTCCTACCTATGTACAAGATACTTGTTCAGACTATATAGGTAATGTACAATGGAGTATGGATGCAGCCTATGTGTCCTACCAATGTGCAGATACTTGTTCAGAGGACGTAGGTGATATGCACTGGAGTATGGATACAGCCTCTGTATCCTACCTATGTGCAAGGTACTTTTCTAGACTACATAGGTGATATACACTGGAGTATTGATGCAGACTATATGCCCTACCTATGTGTGAGATACTTGTTCAGAGTACAGAGGTGATGTACACTGGAGTATGTATGCAGCCTTTGTGTCCTATCTATGTGCAAGATACTTGGTCAGAGTACATAGGTGATATAGACTGGAGTATGGATATAGCATCTGTGTCCTATCTAAGTGCAAGATACTTGTTCAGAGTACATAGGTGAATTACACTGGAGGATAGATGCAGCCTCTGTTTCCTTCATATGTGCAAGATACTTATCCAGACTAGATAGGTGATATACACTGGAGTATGGATGCAGCCTCTGTGTCCTACCTATGTGCAAGAAATGGAGTATGGATGCAGCCTCTGTGTCCTACCTATTTTCAAGATACATGCTCAGAGTACATGGGTGATATACAATCGAGTATGGATGCAGCCTCTGTGTCCTAACTATGTGCAAGGACTGGAGTATGGATAA
The DNA here is from genome assembly GCF_019279795.1 of Protopterus annectens. NCBI lineage: Eukaryota > Metazoa > Chordata > Ceratodontiformes > Protopteridae > Protopterus > Protopterus annectens. The sequence goes on from NC_056742.1 coordinate 396,862,870, forward strand.
AGCCTCTGGGTCCTACCTATGTGCAAGATAATTGTTCAGAATACATAGGTGATGTAGACTGGAGTATGGATGCACCCTCTGTGTCCTACCTATGTGCAAGATACTTGCCCAGAGTACACGGATTATATACAGTGGAGTATGGATGCAGCCTCTGTGTCTACCTATGTGCAAGATACTTGTTCAGAGTACATAGGTGATATGCACTGGTTTATAGATGCAGCATCTGTGTCCTACCTATGTGCAAGATACTTGTTCAAAGTACATAGGTGATGTACGCTGGAATATGGATGCAGTCTTTGTGTCCTACCTATGTGCAAGATACTTGTTCAGAGTACATAGGTGGTATACACTGGAGTATAGCTGCAGCCTCTATGTCCTACCAATGTGCAAGATACTTGTTCAGAGTACACAGGTGATATGCAATGAAGTATGGATGCAGCCTCTGTGTCCTACCTATGTGTAAGATACTTGTTTAGAGTACACAGGTGATATACACTGGCCTATAAAATGCAGCCTCTGTGCCCTACCTATGTTCAAGACAGTTTTCCAGAGAACATAGGTGATATGCACTGAAGTATGGATGTAGCTCCTATGTCCTACCTATGTGCAAGATACTTGTTCATAGTACATAGGTGATGTACACTAGAGTATCGATGCAGCTTCTGTGTCTTACCTATGTGCAAGATACTTGTTCAGAGTACATAGGTGATATACACTGGAGTATGGATGCAGCCTCTGTGTCTTACCTATGTGCAAGATACTTGTTCAGAGTATATAGGTGATATACACTGGAGTATGGATGCAGCCTATGTGTCCTACTTATGTGTAAGATACTTATCAAGACTAGACAGGTTATATACACTGGAGTATAGAAGCAGACTCTGTGTCCTACCTATGTGCAAGCACTGGAGTATGAATGCAGCCCCTGTGTCCTATCTATGTGTAAGATACTTGTCCAGAGTACAGAGGTTATATACAGTGGAGTATGTATGCTGCCTCTGTGTCCTACCTATGTGCAAGATACTTGGTCAGACTATATAGGTAATGGACACTGGAGTATGGATGCTGCCTCTGTGTCCTACCTATGTGCAAGATACTTGTTCAGAGTACAGACATGATGTACACTGGAGTATGGATGCAGCCTCATTGTCTTGCCTATGTGCAAGAACTGGAGTATGGATGCAGCATCTGTGTCCTACCTATGTGCAAGACACTTGTGCAGAGTACACAGGTTATATAAAGTGGAGTATGTATGCTGCCTCTGTGTCCTACCTATGTGCAAGATAGTTGTTCAGAGGACACAGGTGATATACACTGGAGTATGGATGCAGCCTCTGTGTCCTACCTATGTGCAAGGTTCTTGTTCAGAGTACATAGGTGATGTACACTGGAGGATAGATGGAGCCTTTGTATCCTACCTATGTGCTAGATACTTATCCAGACTACATAGGTTATATACACTGAAGTAAGGATGCAGCCTCTGTGTCCTACCAATGTACAAGATACTTGTTCAGAGTACACAGGTGATATGCACTGACATATGGATACAGCCTCTGTGTTGTACCTATGTGCAAGGTACTTTTCCAGACTACAAAGGTGATATACAGTGGAGTATAGATGCAGCATATGTGTCCTACCTATGTGTGAGATACTTGTTCAGAGTACATAGGTGATATACACTGGAGTATGAATGCGGCCTCTGTGTCCTACCTATGTGCAAGATACTTGTTCAGAGTACATGGGTGATATACACTGGAGTATTGATGCAGCCCCTGTGTCTTACCTATGTGCAAGGACTGGAGTATGGATGCAGCCACTGTGTCTTCCCTATGTGCAAGATACTTGTTCAGAGTACATAGGTGATATACACTGGAGTATGGATGCAGCCTCTGTGTTGTAGCTATCTACAATATATTTGTTCAGAGTACATGGGTGATATGCACTGGAGTATGGATGCAGCTGATGTGTCCTAGCTATGTATAAGAGACTTGTTCAGACTATATAGGTATTGTACACTGGAGTATGCATGCAGCCTCTGTGTCTTACCTATGTGCAAGATACTTGTTCAGACTACATAGGTGATATACATTGAAGTATGGATGCAGCCTTTGTGCCCTACCTATGTGCAAGATACTTGTTCAGAGTACATAGGTGATGTACACTGGAGGATAGATGGAGCCTCTGTATCCTACCTATGTGCTAGATACTCATCCAGACTCCATAACTGATATACACTGGAGTATGGATGCAGCCTCTGTGCCCTACCTATGTGCAAAATACTTGTTCAGAGTACATAGGTGATGTACACTGGAGTATGGATGCAGCCTATGTGTCCTACCTATGTGCAAGATACTTGTTCAGACTACATAAGTGATATACACTTGAGTATGGATGCAGCCTCTGTGTCCTACCTATGTGGAAGATACTTGTTCAGAGTGCATAAGTGATGTACACTGAAGTATGGATGCAGCCTCTGTGTCCTCCCTATGTGCAAGATACTTGTCCAGACTACATAGGTGATGTACACTGGAGTATGGATGCAGTCTTTGTGTCCTACCGTTGTGAGAGATACTTGTTCACAGTAAATAGGTAATCTACACTGCAGTATGGATGCAGCCTTTGTGTCCTACCTATGTGCAAGATACTTGTTCAGAGTACATAGATGATGTACACTGGAGTATGGATGCAGCCTCTGTGTCCTGCCTATGTGCAAGATACTTCTTCAGAGTACATAGGTGATGTACACTGGACTATGGATGCAGCCTCAGTGTCCTACCTATGTGCAAGATACTTCTTCAGAGTACACAAGTGATATACACTGGAGTATGGATGCAGCCTCTGTGTCCTACCTATGTGCAAGATACTTCTTCAGAGTACATAGGTGATGTACACTGGACTATGGATGCAGCCTCAGTGTCCTACCTATGTGCAAGATACTTCTTCAGAGTACATAGTTGATGTACACTGGAGTATGGATGCAGCCTCTGTGTCCTTCCTATGTTCTAGATACTTATCCAGACTACATAGGTGATATGTACTGGAGTATGGATGCAGCCTCTGTGTCCTGCCTATGTGCTAGATACTTATCCAGACTACATAGGTGATATGTACTGGAGTATGGATGCAGCCTGTGTCCTGCCTATGTGCAAGACACTTGCTCGGAGTACATAGGTGATGTACACTGGATGTGCTTCCTCATGCACTCTGCCTTCAGTCCTAGAAACCTTTGACTCCTGTATAGAAAAATATCTCGTTGTCAGGCCCAGCATTGTGTGTGTGTGTGTGTGTGTGTGTGTGTGTGTGTGTGTGTGTGTGTGTGTGTGTGTGTGACACTGTGTTCTGAGTATGTGACACACTCGTTACTCTTCCTCTCTCTTACTCATCAGTACAAAAGTATTTTTTGCTGTGTTTGTCAGTCATTCCTGTAGTTGTATGACCCCTTTTTTAAGTTAAGTCTGTACCAGTCTTGTTATTTGATATGTGCCGGTTCTTGCATAACAGACTGATGTTACAAAAATATTATTTTGTCATAGTGACTGCATAAACAAAATGATCCATGTATTACAAATATGTTATTTTCAACAAAATGACAAATGGCTGTATTATGTACTCTGACTGGGATCTAAGTTTTTAAAGTGATGCTATTTGGCCTTCCTGATACTTTGCTCTATCTCATATTGTACATGGACTGTACAGTGAAAGGCCACTCAGCAATATGTGTGTGATGACATAATTTGGTAAATGAAACCTATCCATGTTGTAGTAAAATTTTAGTAATTCATTACCAAAACCTAGAAAGGTCTTCTATTTTCCTTTTTTCCAAACCAAATACAGTACTTTGAAATTGAGCATTACAGTATACCAAAATAAACGTATAGGACATTTTCAGTTTTGACATTTTCCATTTACAGTGAAAGAAACATAGTACTGTTCCGGCTTATTAGATGAACTGTGCTTTTTTTTTTTTTTTTTTGTGAAAACCTTGGCACCTTTAATGTTCTTAAATTTCTCTCCTCCCCATCTTCAAACAGAAAAGTAAGTTCCTTTGTGGGCTTCAGGCTTGGATTTAGTATTATTAGTGATAGGAGATGAGAGAGTGAAGTCCTCACATTATGGAGTGCAAGGAGCATTGCATCACCCTCACAAAAAATGCACTTTTCTGTTCCAGTTACTCTAAATATGAAGTTTCTTCACCTTCGTCAGTCAATACATGTGCCTTGCTTTTATGGAGGTGGGTACAAATCCTTTATTTACATATTCAACAGGTACGTCTTTACTTGTCAGTGTTTAATATAAATGTGTACCCACAGTTTTATAGTAAATGGATATGTGTCTTTTCTTTTATAGTAAATAATGTTACTTAATTTAAATATTGTAGCATTTCAGCTTAAAGTCATGCTTAGTTTATTTGAAATATTTGCTTCAATTAAAATGTAGTAATGAATGTGGAATTTAAAGAGGCATTTCAGACGCGAAGCATCCATGTTTTAGAAAAGTTGCAAATGTTTGCTCCACATACAACATTTAGCTCTCACAATCTTACTATATAATAAGAATGACCTATATGTTTATTATTTATATATGTGTACTAATCTGAGTATCTTTCTCATCTGAATCATTGAGGAAGACAAGCTGTGTTATCATCATATGTGATTTTAGATGGTTGGTAATTGTTTCATTTATGTAATAATGTTTACATATATGAATATAAAAATAAAAGTAATGTTAAATAAATAGATATGTAGAACTGATGTGTATTTATTATGATTATATGTAGTGCCATAGTTTCAAAATGTTCATATAGATAAAAGAAATATATAACATTTACTTTCAAGAGTGACTTTTGGTTATTCACAGTAACAAAAAAATAAAAAAATAAAAATGAAAAATAATTCAGATTTGCATCACATAGCCATATAATCTGTAACCCAGATTTGTCTTCACATTTATGCATCTAACTGCCATCGGTGATACATGACTCACAATAAATCCAATTTACCACTGTAGAAACTGCCAGATGGTACTTACCAGTTTATTACTGACAATACAGCAATAAAAATATGAGCTGATAAAAGTACAGGCAGGTGCTAAAAGTTACATATTCATGTTAGAGAAAGCCAGACAAAGTGGGGGCCTTAAAAGATGCTATATATAATGTATGACAGGGTAGGCAGCCATCCCCAACTTTTATATGTGAGTTAATCAAAGAGGTGCTCTTACACTTCAGCGATGACACTGAATTAGGTCTGAATGGAGCCAAAGTACGGCATATTCCCATTAAGGAGTACAACAAATAACAGACAGACAAGACAGACTGTCTTCCCCTTGTAAGCATGTCCATAGATCAGATGGGTGTCAAACTACTAGATTTTAGAGTAAACTAGTAGAACAGATGCCATGCAAATTGTCTGTGCATGTCTCTGAATTGTATCTCATTATGAGGAATGTTCATCATTCGGAATTTTAAAAATTCATTGTTCCAAGCTCTTCCACACTGGAAGGTTCTGTCACACCCTCATTGTTAAGATTTTTTTAACCAATATCCAAGCTAAATATTATTAAATCATATTAATTCATTACAAGAACTTTTTGAAAGTATAATGTAACATTGTGAACTTCTGGGATAGATAGTTGATCCTGGGCTGAAAATTGCACTGAATTTAGTGTGTTTCTGATGTCTACTTTTTCCAAGTAGGCCATTTTTGACTAGTTCAGAGTGATGTTGGGTGTTATTTCTAAGTTTCTTAACATAGCTAAAGAAGGATTTGTAGATGCCCTTAACTTCCAATCCTAACTTAAGTTCATGAGCTGTCTTAGTAGTTTTGAGAATACTTTTCAAGTTTTTAGTCATTTTTTATGTAAAACCTTGATCTGAGTGTTTTTTGATCTACTGTATATTTTAAGGATTTTTTTTTCTTTTATTGTAAAATGTATTTATGTTGGAGGACCAACAGAGTGGTTTGTTTTTAAATTTCCCAGTATATTTAGATCTGGTTGGGCCTGTCAGTTCTATATATATCTAAGTAAGAATAGAACTCCTTCATGAAGTTACTTGTTTTCATGTCTGGGGTTATGATGCTTTGAGTGAATTTTGAAACTGCTTTATAGAATTTAATGAGATATGTACATTTGAACTTACTGAATACATGAGTATCTGTATTTACAGGTTTGGTGATTTTAAAGGTGAAGGTCCCTAATTTATGATCTAACTTAACTGAGAAAGGGGATATCAGGGAAATGCATGTCAAAGCTATATTTGTAAAGGACCAGGTTAAGAACATTATTTACCTCTGGTGGTTTGTGAACAATTTGTGCAGGAAGTTTGTGTTAATTAAATCCAAGAACATTTAGGTGTATCCTATATTTGAGGTATAGGCGCTCCAGTTTATTGATAGGTAGTTAAAGTCTCCCAAAATGCAGTTCTAATTTATAAGGAGTTCATAGAGTACATTTAAGAACTTTATATGATTTCCAGATGTCATAGAATGTATCCTGTATCAGGCTATGAAATGATAAGTGGCCTTATTTAATGTGATTTGAAGCTCAGCGAATTCCATTTGTGTGTCTCTGGAAATCCGCTTAGTGGTAATATAGTCCCTAACAAATATGGAGACATTATCACTTTTGCCATTGAGTCTGAAGGCATGGTAGGATCAAAACCCAGGTATGGAGGGAGTGCTTTTTGAAAGTTGGAACCAAATTTCAGTACTTAGACAGTTACAGATATGCTCCAAATGCAGGAGAACCTCAAGATTGGTCATCTTGCTGTTGAGACTTCTGACATTGATCAGAGACACATTGATATGATCTTGTTTTGGATTTGTCATTTAGGTTATGTTTGACTGTTCATCAGGAGGCCTCTGTCTAAAAAGGCACTATGGGAGCAACAAAGACTTTAGTCAGTATAAAGAAGCCTTTGAAGGAGAGATGCAAGCTATCCTTAGCAAAGCATGTAAGACTGTCAAACATCTTGTCCCATGCTGACGTATACTGTAAACCCCTTTTATGATACTATCTAGCCAATTTTTGAAGCAAATTATCTTTTTAAGACCTTTGCATTGATCTTGGTGAAAGATGGATTTCATTATAAGACCAAAGTCTTGCTGCATTTGTGATTCTCACTGAAAAATCTAACATGTTTCTCTGCATCTCCCTGACCCTGAGGGCTCTGCGCACCAAGCCATTAACTTCCACGTGGATTACTACCATGTCACAGTCATATCTGTTAGGTGAAAGGGCCTTAAAGGCCCTTGAAATATCTGAGATCCTGACAACTGAAAGACAACTTACTGTCATCCTGTCTTTGTCCAGAATGGTGAGAGGATATTCAATGTTTCTGACTAAGGAGTTACCCATCACCAAAACATTCTTATTTTTAGAGTGGTGTGGTAGTTCATTCATTATCTGTAAGCATCAGGCAGCTGTTACACTGCCTGAAAACATCAACTGCTATGAGGACAGCAACAGGAGGAAGACAAGCAGGTCGATCCACTATTGTAGTCCTGGGATTAGGCGAACTTTAGTAACTTGCTAATTAGGTAAGTTGCACCACTTGAAGTTAATTGCTGGAGCCACACTGCTTTACTATATGGGCCAAATGAGAATTTTAATTTAGCTTTGCACTATTTTGGCTGAAAAAGATTGTCAATTTAAATTTGCACTTAATATAGAGAGTATAGTGTCATTATACAGCAGTCTGTTATAGTAAATATGGGGTGCTTGGGGCAACTTTGAGCAGGTGTGAACTACGTTTATGACGTGGAGCGGTAATTGGCTACTACAAGCAACAAGGGTAACAAGGGTTGTACACTGCAGTTCACCATACAACAGACTGTTGGATAGCACTATTTATAGTAAAGTGGGAAGTGGCGGAGATAGGTGGTAAACAGAGCGTTAAGAACTGAAAAGCCTGAGTTTAAGCAGAGCAATATGCCAAATTGCCTTACTTACACCACAAAAATAAAGCAAAGAAAAGCTCAGTGGAACACACCAACCAGTAGCAAAACATGCGACTTCAGTCTTAATACCAAGCAAAATCCACAACTAGCCTGAAAACTTTTGCCACTAGAAGGAACCAGTAAACTAATTAAAGCAAAACTTAACTAATTTAGCAGTAAAAACAGTACAAGTTGTATCAGTACACTCAATATTAAGCAGTATGAAAATTCAGTCACCCTGGTGTTCCTGTCTTCAAATTGAGTAATCAGATCCAGTTTTATCTAGTAATAAAATAGCTTAGATAGCTCAGTGTGTAGCTTCTCATACCAAATGGGAGGCTTGTCTTGCTAAATTGCCTTATTTATAACACAGAAATAAAACAAAAAGCTCAATAGAGCACACCAGCCAACAGCAACTCACTTGACTTGGGCCTCAGTATCAAGGATTGTCTACAACTAGTCTAGAAACCTTCTTCTGCCACCCAAAAGAACCAGTAAACTAATTAAAGCAAAAACTCACTTATTTAGCAGTAATAGCAGTGCAAGCTGTACCAGTACACTCAATATTTAGCAATGTTATTAAAGTCACTTAGCCTAGTTCCTGGCTTCAGATTGAATAGGTAGATCCGGTTTTATCTGGTCATAAAATGGAACACTTAGCTTGGTGTGTAGCATCTCACAGCAAATGATATGCTAGCAGCACCTAACAACATGGCACTATGATAGAGGTATGAAATATTTCAGACTGCTGTCAGGACACTGGATACTACCACTATGGGATAGTACCTCCAACAGATGAGTGGTCTGCATCCACATCAGTGACACTGCTGTCAGTAGATATGGAACTACAGCACTACATTCTGCCATGAAATGCTGTGTCTCTTAGGAAACTGCTTGATCACTCATCAGTGCCAGTAAGAGTAATGCATTCTGGGTACTAATATTCCACAGTAGCACGGCTGGTGAACAGATCTCCTCTTGCTTTTGTACGATAATTTGCACAGTTCTGTATGATCCCAGAATACTACATTTTGTCAATACAGTGTACTATAACTGTTGTATATAGCTATGTGGCCGTATCATTGGTGGAGTTGTTGTAGACCAGTCTTGTAGAGGAAAACTACTTGCTACTGTCAGTGAGTAGCACACCTGTGAGACAGATGCTTATCACCTTTAACGCTGTCACTTACTTTTGTCAAAATAGTGCTAGGCTACCATATGCTGTTTATATGGTGCTGGTGAGAGCTTTAGGTTCATAGGTTCATAGATTAGTACTAGGCTATCTGCTCCTGTGGATCATTTTAAGCCTAGCCAATTAGTCCATGTGAGAATCAAACCCTGCAACCTGTGTTTTTAAGGTAAACACCTTAGCCATTATGCCAACCTCCCTTTACTTGTATTGTATTCTCTCCCCGTTAACATACTTAGCTGTAGGCCCATCAGCCAAGGTAGGAGCTAGCTAGGGGTCACATTATCCTTGTCAGTCTGTCTAGCCAGGGAGGTTTTAGGATGAGGTAGTTTAGGATGGGAAGGTGATAGAGCAGGAAGGGGCAGGCAGTTAATTGATGCTTTATAAGGAGGATCCGAATTGTATATATCGTTTTTGTTACAGAATCGGTGAGCTAAGTAACCCCGCCCCGCACTCCTCTCTGCTGCGTCTGGCGAGGACAGTGGAAGTCTGGTAGGGCAGCCGATGCTTCCTGGGAGTGTGGAGTAAAGCATCCAGCACAGCCTTCCCTGCAGTGTGTAGAAGAAATGGTCAGATGATGTGAAAATGCTGACCTATGGCAAAGTGATTGGCATACTGGAGGAGATGGGGGGTACCCCTTTTCTCGGGGGTGTGTGTGAAAAATGCTTCCTTGGAAAGGACATGCAACATGAACAGATTGATGGATTTCTAAACTCATAGGAAAAGCCAACTATTGTTTTTCCAAAGTTGCAAAGGGAGGGGCTGCCATGAGACAAGGGCTTCAGATCCTTTTCTCATGGTAGGGACGTTATTCATCAAGGTAGCTGCTGCCTGTAGGTTTACCAAGCTTGATACAATAAAACTATTTGGAATGAATAAAGAGAGGGTTACTTTAATAGTCAGTGGTACACAGAAGTTTGCATTAAATGTCAGTACGGGAGCACCATCTGTAATATGAATGGTGATGGAGTGTTTAAATAGGTTGGTAACACGAACATAAAGTTCAACTGACAGCGTTTGAGTTTTGACAACAATTATAATAAAGTGCGATTGAGAAGTCAGAAGTGAGACTGTTGTCTTTATTGTGAGGATGAATGTTCAGGGTAAGTAGTGTGTCGTAAGTGACAATGCAGTAAAACAGAATGAGGTTACAGCAAAGCCTACTGCTGTCAGTGAGCAGCACAACTGTGACAGAACTCTACATCCTCATCAGCATCATTTCCAGCTACACATCTGTGACAGAACTCTACATCCTCATCAGCATTTCCACCCACCCACCTGTGACAGAACTATACACATTCATCAGCATCATTTCCACCCACACACATATGACAGAACTCTACACCTTCATCAGCATCATTTCTACATGTCCAGATAGCAAAAGAGTACTATATTACACCTTCAGAGGGTGAAACCTGTCAGGTACAAACCGTTCAACATCATAAAACAACACTGTAGTACCAGCACCTGTAGCAGCTACTGTGTCATGTGTCTTGGCTGAAATTATTTCTTTCACCCCTTCCCCAAAAAAGGTTTAGTGTTTACATTTTTAAGTCATTATGAGATGAAAGTCAAGCATTTTAAACATTTGTCATACCATAAACTTTAACAATATGAAAGCACACACACACACACACACGCACACACACACACACATGCACACGCACACGCACACACACACACACACACACACACACACACACACACACACACACACACACACACACACACACACACACACACACACACACACGCACACACAAAATGGTTCTGTTCTGGTGTATATAGATTCAAACTTTTATATATTTTGACATAAATGTTATAACTTGTCCATTAAGTGAGGCCACTTGAACTATAATATCCAATTTTTGTTTTTCAAAGCCATGGCATTTTCTATGGCCTGAAAGGAAATGCAGTCGTTACTTGTGAAACTTTCTCTGAAGCAAGACGTAAATGTTTCATTTTCTCAGACAGGGTTGTAGAGTGGATACTATAAGCATGCAATGGAACCGTGCAAAAGTGGTAGACAACTTACAACAGAAATGAAGATCTGTAGAAACAGAATGTATGTAGCGAAGATCTACTGATGGACAACTATCACACTTTTTATCTGGATTGTAATTTTTGTTAAAGTTAGCTTCTTTCTGATTTAGAGCCTCAAACAGTTATGCTAATGTGTATTTATACATCTACTCTTCATTTGTGAGTAACAAAATGGTATTACAGCCATATCTGCTGGTAGGTGTCTTCCCAGCAAGACTCACTCACACTGATAAAATCCCAGAAGGTAAAAATACTCATTGAAAGGGTACCTCAGATTGTTGTTTCTTGTTTGTAGAAGCAGTAAACAGCAGAGAAAATCCATCTTGCACTGTTGCATATTGGGATGAAGCCCTGATTATGACCCAGATGACATGTGTGATTACAGTTCAAGCATTGGAGGACTAGGTTGGGAGGGTGGGACTAAAGTGGATGCCGAGTGTGATTAACAGTTCACGCATTGGAGGACTGGGTTGGGAGGGTTGGACTAAGTGGTTGTCTCACAGCCTAGCCATAGGGAGGTAATCCACGCTGCATCAATGCCAGCACCTATTGTTGTGCAGTTTGTAGTGTATGGACCAAGAGTATGTTCCTAGTTTTGCTAAATAAAGTTTATATGGTAGCTTTCATGGGACATGCATGCACATATGCACACCTAGAGGGGAAGACATTGCAACCTTCTGTGAGCATGAATGTTGGCACTATTCTGGGGAAAAGGCTGACAAATGGCTGGGTGTTTCAGTCAATTTGGTAATGTTTGGCCATGGCAGTTAAAAATAAAAAAACAAGAACGTGTAGATGATGTGTGGAGGTCTATGCATGGCAGAGGTAACCAGAAGGACTTTGTAGATCTACAGGTTGATATTTATAAAACCTTTTCTTTTTTCATGTGTTTGTTATTTTTTAGTTTATTGCTGAGTATGGGGCACATCTGTGATGCTGGGTATAGAGAAAGCTACTCTTCATCTCTTAAGGGATGAAAACATTAGAACTACCTGATCTGGCAACTGACTGACTCTTCCAACAAGGCTCACTTGGATTAATTCACTCCTGTAAGGAAGGAAACTTCAAAATCTGTTTAAGCACCACTAAAACAGAAACTAATGTTCAGAACTGGGTACAGGTATAAATATATGAAAAACAAAAATGACCAGTTACAAAAAATAATAAAATTAAATGTTGACTTATAATAATAACAACATGTGCTTGATTGTCTGGTCTTTCAACAGGTTGAAGAAATATCTGAAAAGTTTAAAACACAACACTTATATAGTACAATCAGATAATTAATGCTCTTGTTTATTTATTTATTTTGGTAACCACCAGGGCAGAGCATTGATCCAAATGGACATATTTTAGTCTCAGCCTGGACAAATGTAAATGACAGAAGGCAAGCAAGTTAGCAGGTAGTGTTAGAAATACAAACAAAATGTTGTGTGAAGATAGCAATAAATCAATAACAATATATAATAACAAACTACAGGCTTTAATTGACAACAGGAAGGGATGATTAGACTAAGGAGGGAAGAAGAAGAACAGAGTGGAATAGCAAAGGGATAGAACTCAAAGTGTAAAATATAGCAAAAGTAAGGTAGGGACACACAGAAATTAACTATATACAATATATACAACATGGAAGAGATGTCACATATTAGTGTAGGAACATAATGGGAGGAGGACAAAGGTACCTGACTAGTGAAGGGGTGAAATGTCAAAAATATTTAAAAAAAAGGATTCAAACTACTGCCTAAGGATTTTCTCTTAATGGCTTTAGGTTATATTTGACAACTTTGGAAAATTAAGACTGAGAAGCAAGTGTGTGTGTGTGTAGGGGGTCATGCTAGACTTTCACTTATATATCGTTCACAGGACCATAAGAAATACAACACATCTGAGCCCTGTGACCATTCATGCATTGACAGTACCCATCCTTACACTGTACTCCCTCTGTCAAGGAGGTCTAGGTAGATGAAGCCTGAAGTGAACTTATGAGTACCCACTCAGTCATCCAGGTCCTATTTGAAGAACTAGAGGTAGAAACATCTTCGACCTGGTTATTACTAACATGGGCAACCATTGCTCTACACCAGTAATCAACTCCTCCCTGGTTAGATCTGACCACAAACTAATTAGCTTGGAAATCCACATCCCTCCCATCCCACCCCACCCAAAGGTGACCACCATGAAAAAATTCTCCAAAGCTAACTTTGGGCTCCTAAAAACAGAGGTGGCTAATTTCACAGCATCCATGCAAATGAAGATCAGTTGCATGACCCAACAGAACCAAGACGCTCTCCTCCAAGAAAAGGAAGCCAATCTGGTGGTCCCCTGCTGTAAACAAACTCTACAACAGAAGGAGGAAACTGATGCAGAATAAGGTGAAGTCCCAGGACTGGAAAAGCTCCCTTATCAGCCTCAACAAAAAGTTGAGATCCCTCATCAAATCCTCTAAAGCTAGCTATGAAAACAGAATTGCAGCAGATAATAAAGAAAACCACAAGGCCTTCTATAGTTATGTAAAGAATCTCCATAGCAATACCCAGATTTGCTCTGAGCTACTGCACCATGGTACCTCCTATACCGAGCCAACAGATTTCGCCAATATACTGGCCGACAGATTCAGTACCAGCTTTAACCGTCTCCCCCCACAGGACCAGTCACAATACCAGTAGATTGCCAGGCACCAAGTATTACTGCTGCACAGGTTAAAACAGCACTGTCCAAGGCCAAGAATACAGCTTCTATGGGGCCTTACAATATCCCTGGCTGTGTTCTACATGAACTACAGAGGGAACTGGCACCTCACCTGTGTGCCCTGTTCATTCACAACCTCACCTCAGGCTTTGTCACTACCAAATGGCATAGTGCTACAGTCATCCCTCTCCACAAAGGAGGAGCAACTACACACCCTAGGAACTATCGTCCCATTAGCCTGATGAGTCTGATATGCAAAGCTATGGAATGCATCATCATGGAACTAATAAACAAGGATATATGGAATCTCCAAACTCTGGATCCCACACAGTTTGGTTTTGTGAAGGGTAGATCATGCCTGCTCAACTTGGTTGACTTCTCTGAGTCAGTCACCAGAGCTGTGGATGAAGGCAAGGTGGTTCATACAGCCTACCTTGATCTGGCCAAGGCCTTTGATACCATTCCCCACTCAGGAATCATAGAAAGACTCACTAAGCTAGACAGCAACCCCTATATCACTAGGTGGGTTGTAAAATGGCTCACAGTTAGAACCTACAGTGTGAAAGTAGCTGACTCCAAGTCAGACTGCCGATCAGTCATGAGTGGAGTCCCACAGGGTTCGGTCCTGGGTCCCCTCCTGTTTGGTATCTACTTCTCTGAAATCCAGGCCAACACAAACGGACTCTGGCTGACAAAGTTCACAGATGATTGCATGTTGGGAGGTATTATTAACTCCCGAGTGATGTTGACATCCTACAGAAAGGCCTCACTGAGACCAACGACTAGTGTCAGAACCATGGCCTTAAGCTCAATGCCAAAAAATGTGTCATCATCTCCTATGGGAAAAACCTGGTTCCCATGAATTACCACATCAATGGTAGTCCACTGAACACAGAAAGCATTATAAGAGATCTGGGAACACAGGTTGACAGCAACCTCTATTTTGACCACCACATTGCCACTGTGGTCAGAAAGTCCTTCTATGTGGCACATCTCATTACTAAGGGTTTTGCATCCAGGAAGAAAGAGGTCATTGTCTCCCTCTACTCTTCCCTCATTAGGCCAGTCATTGAATACAATGCCCCATTTGGCATGTACTTCACTAAACACCTGCAACAACTGGAGAGGCCGCAAAAGTACCTCACAAAGAGGATCCTAGGCCTTAAGCATTTGTCCTGTATGTACAGACTAAAAAAACCTCCAACTATTCTGTCTCATATTGCCTACTTAGAGGCAATCTGCTTGACATACAAAGCCATGTCTGACCCAGCTCTGTTAGAAATGCTACACCTAAAGACATCCCAATCCCTCCACACCACACACTCCAGTGACCTCAACCTCATTACCACAATCAACAGAACATGCTGAAGGGACGGGTTCATAACCCAGAGACTGCCCATGCTATGGAACAGACTTCCCACACATGTCAAGCAGAGCACCTCACTGGCAGTCTTCAAGAGAAATCTTGATGAGTGGATGGGAAATAGAAAATTCACCCTGGGAATCACTTCTGTGGCTTTATTCAACAGAAGCACTGGGAACTAAAGTCGGGTGGCACGATGCCAGGGTAATCCTATGGCCTATACTTGTAAAGGCCCCAGGGCCATTAGCCTAGTACACACCTATGAACCAATGAACCTATGAAGATAGTGTATCACACTACTTAATGAGTCTGTTCCAGAGGTTGTGAAGTTGCTCACTGATGAATCTACCTCTCCTTCATGTCTCATTTACCTGTTGGTGAAGATTTTGTTCATGGTTCTGGTATTAGTGGAGTGATCTGATTACTGGAGATATAAGAGATCCAGAACCATTGGGTCTCTAATGACATGCAAGGTAAAACAAAGCTCACCCTTCAGGAGTATATACATTCTGAATGAAAGGACAGTGCTTCCACTGTCTAAGCAGTACTTAACAGCTAGTCTTTTGTTGTGGCTTTGACACTGTTTGTATTAAAATAGATGAGAGGGAAAAGAAAAAAAAAGAGGAGAAATCAGACAGATAGGAAGGTGCAAAAGATAATGACCAAGTTTTGGTAAAGATGCTTTCACAGGCCTATATAGGAATATGAAGAAACCCAGACAGAAGAATTGAAGGACAGATGGTAAACTGCTAAAAACGGAATCAACAAATGTTAGAAAAACAGGTGACATATATGGCAAACACTGTAAAAAAAGTGGAGGTAGTACGTTTCTCCAGTGGCAGGAATGCAGTGCCAGATGTCAGCTTTGAGGCCTGCAACTCAAACAGTTGAAGATGGTAATTAAGACATGTTTAATGGGGGTGGGAAGCCTTCTTAGTCTACAAGTGGGGGTAGCAGGCATTGCAAATCACTTACAGACAGAAGCAGCAAGAGAGACACCAAGCTGTGGCGAGTTATATGTGCAATAAACATCAGTAGATGGAGTAAGACAGAGGAATGTGGAAAAAGTGCAATTTTCAAATGGAACACAGAAGGGCTGCTTGAGAAGAATAGCTAAACTTAAGATACTGTTGCTAGTTTGTGCCTGTAGCATAGTTAGGGTGGGGGAGGTGCAACTGCCTCGGACACAAAGTGTTAGGGGGGAGCATGATCAGCTAATCCCAATCTCTAATGAGGTACCAGATTTTAAAAGCCAGTAATGCATCTGTGGTCAAACCTGAGACCGCAGCACACTGTGTGTGGTCTATACTATAGCAACAGTTTGCTACATTGCTGTAACCACTTTGCTACAGATTAAAAGTAAAATTAGAAGAATTTTTTGTTTTAAATAAAAAATGAGCACTGCAGTGCTCCATACAGGCAGGTTATAAACTGTAGCAACTGATTGCTATATTTGTAGGATGTAGTTTGCTACAGTTTACAACAAGAAGAATTTTTTTAATAAAATAGAGGAGGGTTGAGACCAGGGTACAGAAACGGGACAAGAATGGTTAGGCAGGAGTCAGGGGGAATTTTGTGCATCTGGACACCTGATTGGTCTGCCAGTAGATGGAATGTCCATTCTTTTTTTTTTTTTGTTTTTCAGTGGAAGAGCTGTGGGGGATTGGGAGTGGATCTATAATAAACCAATCACTACATTTGAGCAATTGGCTTAATACAGTAATGGTACCAGCACAGGACACTGGTTACACTTCTGGTTTGAGCAATGGCTTCATGGATTGTACAGACCCCCCCACCCAGTTCTTATAGAGCTAGAGGAGAGTTGGTGGGGAACACTGGAGTTGCAGAATTTGGGCACATTCACATTGTTTTGGAATGCATCGCTGTGAGGCATTAATAGGGGAGACACATGATGGAGTGGGAGACAATCTTTGGAAATAAAGTGCATAAATGTTATGTTTATTCTTAGGTAGTTATTAAGCTTGCTGTCAATGAGACCACTGGGCAGCCTAGCTTAGTTTCCCAATTATCCCAAAGCACTGTCTGGCTAAATGATTTGCTCATACTCCTACAGTATGCAAATGAAGGCTGAGGCAATCAAACCGCGGGCTGTAGGGAGCAGCTTGTTAAACCCGCGGGCTGTAGGGAGCAGCTTGTTAATAGCGCACAGCTTTCATCTTCTGTGCTAACTGCTACCTGTAGTGCTGAGTCATGGAACAGAAAATCTGGACTGATTAGGTGAGCAGAAGGTGCAGATTTTATATATGGGAGGATGGGTGGGGGGTATTATCTGCTGCAGGGCTATGGATGGATGGACGGATGGATTGGGGTGTTATAGCAAAAGGCTAGAAAAAGGATTAAACTTTGATAGAAGAAATGATTGGCCCAAATAATCTTAGAAGTTATAGGGTACTGAAGACCCAGGCTAACAGGGATGAGAAGATTAAAGCCTGCAAAAATGGCAGAGGAAAGTGAGGGAGAGATATGTGAATGAAGGGATGGTAGGAAGTGGTTAAGAAACAACTAAACATCATCAATTGAATAAGAGTAAACACTGAAAAGGTAATAAGCAAGTAGCAACTAGAGGTAGCAACTAGAGACCAGGGAAGGGAGTGCATTATGTAAAGATTGCCTATATTCTAAAGGAAAGATTATTTTAGTTTTTGTGATTAGGTCTGGAGGAGAGACTTGATAAATTATTTGGGAAATTCTGAAAATATTTCTTACATTTTGTCACTGTGGTGGAACCCATTCTTCAGCTATGGTATTATTGGCCATTGTTTTCATTAACTGAATATGCAGATGTTATGTTTTTTTATTTAACTTGCTTAAACACAATAAAATACAAATAAATAAAAAATAAAAAAAGTATACTTGCCATCTTGATTCTAATACAGATGCATTACTGGCATAGTTTACCTCAAATGGCTTTTTTCTGCTATCCGCAATTCAAAACCTAAAAAACATATGGTCAGTTTCAATAATGTGTTTAAACACTGCATTGCATTTATTACCACTTACTATCATGCAAATGTTTAGAGACTCTAATGTGATTAGGACTTTCAGTTTTGCTTCCATAAAAGTTCTGATAATAACATGAGGAAATATAGACCATGCTACAATATATATCGTACTGCAATTTGAGTGCACAAATCTATCACATCTATAAATGAATGTATACAATATCATAGACATTAAAGAAATACTCGCTTTATTAATGTGCTTTTGTTAATTATAGATTTGTTTCTCAAGTTATTTTGAATTAAATACTCTTTTTTACACAAACTTGGACGTATCACTAACACATTTACTGGCTTTCTCACTAAACTGTTCAGTTATAACTAATACTGCATTTAGCTTCTTCACTAGGAGAGGGACATGCTGTAATAAAGGAAGTTGTCCTATCCTCATATCAATCACCACCATAAAAAACAGAACTAACATCATCAGTGGAGGTTCCATTACTAGTAATGTATGTATAGAATTATAATAATTGATTTCATATTCATGTAATGGTGTGACTATGACTCTGCCTAACATAGTATCAAAATAACCACATTCTAAAGAACAGTCTTTGCTGTTTTTCTCATGGCTTGTTTAATTTGTCCAAGAAGGATGTTACTGGTAACATGGGGTGGCTGATGACCTCAAACAAAGTAGGACTGCAGTGGGCAGCTGAAAGGTTTGGGCTAACTGGAATGTACAGGGGTATATCAGGGTAGAGGTGTACCCTTTTGCATGGTTATATTAAATAATTGGTCACACACCACTTTGGATCATAAGTATCTTGGTTCCAACAATAGCAGACAAAGGCATGACCCTCTGCCCTGATGCCAAACTCTTAGCTCAAGAATCAGGAAGAAACCCAAAAATAATAAGGGGCAAAGGCCCTAAAATAGGGACAGATTTTAAATATTGCTCTTTTACACTTTGAAAGTTGTTTGCATAACAGGTTTTCTATTAGTTTGCATTTCCAAAAAGATATTAAAGTCTAAAACTTAAATGTCTGTTACTTAATGAATGTAATCCTGAAATATTGACAACAAAACACAGATTTTATGAGGAAGAGACCAAAATGTATAAAGCAAAATCATGGATATTTTGTGAAATCAAAACCATTGATAAATATGAGTGCTGCAGTTGCACTGGAAATAGCATTCATGCCTAACTGACCAAATGCAAGTAGTACTGAAGGCAGCAATGCCCCCCCCCCCCCATGTGACAATAGCACTGGGGACTAAATGCAAGAAATACTGTTGAGTGTAATATAATTCAGATTTCAAATTCAGCTTTATCACTGAGTGCTTAACTACCTAAATGCTTGTATACAAATGAAAATGAGGCATATGGAAGTGTAGGATGAATACAGCAGTTGCATAAAATTATATATAGCAGTTCTACTCAAGTTTAAAATGCAAACTAACATAAGCAGCACTAAAATGTAAAATTAAACAGAACCAGGATTAGGATTACAAAATAATCAATCATCCAAATGTTCTTTATAAAGTTTTCAGAAAAATATCAACAGGAATAGTAAAAAGAAAACACAGGAACTGCTACCAACCAACTTGAACAAAAAAATACAGTTCCAAAGGAATGATTGAGTGTAGCAGTATAAAGTAACTAAAATTAGCTGTAAGTAAACTGTAGATGAACACTAATAAGTGCCTTAAAAATAAATTTATTTGAGTGCGCTTTCGTCTAAAGTAACAAGACTTCATCAGAAACATTTAAATGACAAAACCAGTAGTGCTTTTATATCTTACAACATATTGAATAATTGCCAATCAATGAAAATACTTCCCTCTCATTATTTAAAGAAACATTTCTACTATTCACAGGTGGTGCTGCGGTAGCGTTGTCGCCTCACAGTAAGACGTTGTCCTGTTCGATTCTCAGCTAGTGCGTCTTCTGTGTGGAGACATGCGTGAATGGGCGTGCCTTCGTTGAAGGTTGTGTGTCAGAGCTGGCAACTCGGCACGTAAAAATCTACTGCCAATCATTAGTGGATCAGAGTTCCGCTGTGGTGACCACTAACCGGGAAAAGCCGAAAGACACAACAACAACAGTTCATCCATTTAAAAGTACCCTTTTAAACATCTATACTTTATTATTTAAAATACTACCTAATATATTTAATATAAACTTTTCTAAGCCATTAGTTAAAAATTTTTACAAAAAATTGTACATCAATATAAACAGTGTATGAAAAAACATTATTAAAAAGCAAAATATAAAAATATTTTACAACTTGAATGAATGGTATTTTAAAACAGGCATAATACTACATGTTTTGTTTATACCTGGAAAATGGGTGGAGTTCACTCTTATTTGCCACTTTAACTCTTCCCTTTCCAACCTATTTTTCCAATCACCTCCCTGTTGGTCATTACCTAGGTTCTCCAAAATACCAAAGTGGAAGGTTTTACAGGAGTTATTATTCCTGAAATGTTTATAAAGAGCATTGTTTTCGTAATCACGTCTAATAGCGTAAAGATGTTCATATATCCGTCTGCGCAGAGCTCTCTCAGTTTTCCCAACATAAAACTGCTGACAGTTCTGACAGACAGAAAAATAGACTAGCTGTTTAGAACCACATGAGCCTCTCTTCAAATATACTTTCCTCTTAGGTGTCCCTATCTCCACTCAATCGACATTTAAAATATATGAGCAGTAAGCACAAGAACCACATCTCCTAGTTCCACTGTATATATCATTTGTCTTTGTGGGATGTTCTAATAAATATTTAAGGTTGTTACTAGTTTTGAACACAAAACAAGGATTTTTTCCGCGAACACCCATTAAACTTTCTTCAACCTTAAACATCACCCAATTTCTCCTAACTATTTGTTGGATGTCCTTCACCTGGGAACCATAAGTCAGTACCATAGATTGTGTGTAATTTTGTTTATTACTGTCCCCAATTTGTTCGATTTCATTTTTTGAACTCTCAGTAGGTTTCCCCAATAGGGGTACATATTTCTTACCCCAGTCATTTAAAACTCCTTCACTAATAGAGTGTAACAGAGAAGTTGGGTATCCTCTTTCCATAAAAAGATGAACTAAGTAAGCTATCTCCTTCTTACAAGTCTCTTCAGAAGAGCACATTCTTGCTATCCTGACCATTTGGCCCTTTACAATATTTTTTTTGGTATGTCCTGGGTGACAACTGTTATATTCCAGGTAATCATTCGAGAATGTAGGTTTCCTATATATTCTCGACATAAAACATGCCCTAATAGGGTCAACAGAAATAGTTACATCCAAATAATTTATAGATTTGTTATCGTAGGTACCAGTAAATTTGAAATAATCAGTAACAGTATTGATATAAGTCAAAAATTCATTTACTGCTTCTTCCCCCCTCCATAAAATAAAAATGTCATCTAAAAACCGGAAGTAGGTCCACCATTTACCTACAAATTTACTTTGGAATATATAAAGTTTCTCCCAGGAGTTCATAACGAGGTTCGCAAAAAGGGGTGCACAGCTGATACCCATGGCAACCCCTTTAGTCTGTTTGTAGAGGTTACCCAACTTCTCTGTTACACTCTATTAGTGAAGGAGTTTTAAATGAATGGGGTAAGAAATATGTACCCCTATTGGGGAAACCTACTGAGAATTCAAAAAATGAAGTCGAACAAATTGGGGACAGTAATAAACAAAATTACACACAATCTATGGTACTGACTTATGGTTCCCAGGTGAAGGACATCCAACAAATAGTTAGGAGAAAATGGATGATGTTTAAGGGTAAAGAAAGTTTAATGGATGTTGTGGGGAAAAAAAAACTTGTTTTGTGTTCAAAACTTACTAGTTTAAATATTTATTAGAACATCCCACAAAGACAAATGATATATACAGAGGAACTAGGAGATGTGGTTCTTGTGCTTACTGATCATATATTTTAAATGTCGATTGGGTGGAGATAGGGACACCTAAGAGGAAAGTATATTTGAAGAGAGGTTCATGTGGTTCTAAACAGCTAGTCTATCTTTCTGTCTGACAGAACTGTCAGCAGTTTTACGTTGGGAAAACTGAGAAAGCTCTGTGCAGAAGGATATATGAACATCTTTACGCTATTAGACGTGAGGACGAAAACAATGCTCTTTATAAACATTTCAGGAATAATAACGCCTGTAAAACCTTCCACTTTGGTATTTTGGAGAACCCGAGTAATGACCACAGTGGAGGTGATTGGAAAAATAGGCTGGAAAGGGAAGAGTTAAAGTGGCAAATAAGACTGAACTCCACCCATTTTCCAGGTATAAATGAAACATGTAGTATTATGCCTGTTTTAAAATACCATTCATTCAAGTTGTAAAATATTTTTATATTATGCTTTTTAATAATGTTTTATCATACAATGTTTATATTAATGTACAATTTTTTGTAAAAGTTTTTAACTAATGGCTTAGTAAAGTTTATATTAAATATATTAGGTAGTATTTTAAATAGTAAAGTATAGATGTTTAAAAGTGTACTTTTAAATGGATGAACTGTGAATAGTAGAAATGTTTCTTTAAATAATGAGAGGGAAGTATTTTCATTGATTGGCAATTATTCAATCTGTTGTAAGATATAAAAGCACTACTGGTTTTGTCATTTAAATGTTTCTGATGAAGTCTTGTTACTTTAGATGAAAGTGCGCTCAAATAAATTTATTTTTAAGGCACTTATTAGTGTTCATCTACAGTTTACTTACAGCTAATTTTAGCTACTTTATACTGCTACACTCGAGCGTTCCTTTGGAACTGTATTTTTTGTTCAAGTTTTTTCATCAACAGGATGGAACCTTATAAAGTAGTCATAGATTGTAGATGCAAGAGGTAACATAGCTATAAAACCAAGCTCCGTGACTTTATGTGAAAAGCAAAAGTAGTAAAAAATCAACAGGTTTAGTTCAATGCGTTCAAAATAATACAAAAATAAAAAGGTATTCTGCTGCATGAATTCATTGCCATGAATTCAATAGGACCGAAAACAAATGACCCTAAATGATGATAAACACTCCAAAAACCAACCTGCATTTTTCAATAAGCTCAGAATTAGCTCAAAGTCTCCAAAATACTGCAGATATTCATTTCATATTAAAAATGCCAATAAATCGAAGCAATGTAGTCACAGAGCAAAAAGATGCCACTAAACAGTTTCAGTAACTTGAGCGACTATACAAAATAACACATCTGGCCTGTAAAAGGTGTGTCATCCCTGAACAACAATGTAACAAAAGTACATATGTTAGGAAAATGCCCGATTGTGTTATGTATAAATGACTGCTAGTGTCTAGCTTTGACGTGTACCACAGAACCTAAATACAGCAAGCATAGCAATAAACAAAAGTCAAAACATGAAATACACAAGCGATATTGAGTAGAGATAGAGGCAGGAGCGTACTTTAACATTTAAAATGAATGATCAGTCAGAACGGCTGCAGCAAAAAGGAACGAGAATGAGGATCACATATTCTGATCAGATCTGTGTCGACTTGGAGCTGGTCAGCGTTAAAAGTCTACAGAAGAAAATGCACAGCCTTGTGACTTTCCTGCCTTTGATAACATGCAAATCTATAATTACTGGAACTGGGTTCTAATGTAATGAGAATAGTTCCTTTCCACCTGAATTTAGTGTCTATCCCTTATCTGGATCCTCTGTTGAGGTCAGGACCTACACAGCACCGTCACCTAATGAAAACTTGACAAGAATGACAGAACTCCTAGCTGTCCGGTTGGCAAAGAACACGTCCAGTTATTATATTGCTTCCAAGCTGTAGAATCCTTTCTGTATCTCTTGTTGCCGATGATACTAACATCTAGCAACTTGAGTCTTTAACTACTGATCCTGATGCAATCATCTTGGGTGACTTCAAATGCCAAGTAAGTGACTTGAAACATAGACAACCAACAAAAAATGTGCAATGCTGTTACTTAGTTTTTTAAATGACAACCCTCTTTTCTGAAGAGAGGTTCCAGTCTCCTCACTTTTACTCCTAGTGACATAGTACGTGTCTGATCCATCCCCAAGGTCTTCCTCTCCACAATTAAATCAAAACATCAAGTCATCATTTTCTCCTAAAAGCCCAGCATATAACCATTCAGTCCTACTGTATTTAGTGATTTTTTTTTCCTGAGGCTTATTCTCCAGGAACTCTCTGATGACTTAATGAAATTTAAAAATGCTTCCTCACTGGAGATCCTATAACAAAATCAGCTAGCTACTCATACCACTGACATTTACTCTCACACTGAAACATTCATCTTGCCCTCCAATTCATAAGCACAAACTGTAATTTAAGAATAAGCCCCTCTGCTGGAATCCCAGTTGCAAAGAAGTTAAAAAAAAACTTTTCACACTAAGGAATAAACTCAAATTTCCCACTACAGAAATAATCCCCCAAAGTCCTGTAAAGACCTCAGGCATAAACTGAAAAGATGCAAAGCCAAACATGAACTGCATACCACCACTTTTTTCAAAGATAATCAAAAAGTTTTCTTTAAACATATTAGGAATCTCAGAAGAAATAACCAATAGTGGCACAACCACTTCCAAACTAGAGGATATTATGAATACACTTCATGAATACACTTCTGGATAAATTCACTTTCAACTTCTCCCTGTACTGCCTTTCCTTCTTCTCCCCTTTAGTCCTCAGTCTGTCCTGTTAACATAGTTATCTTTGAATAGATCTTAAATACTCTCTCTAAAACCCAAAAGCAACAGCTCTGTGAGCCCCTGCAATATACCAGACTATATCTCTTAGTCATCACAAAATACAGCCTCACCATCTCGCTTCTAAACCTATTCAGTCTCTCAGTCATTGCATTTGTGCCCAAGGATTAGAGAACAAAACGGCCATCGTAACACTACTACACCACAGTGGTGTTAAAACCAACCCTGAGAACTACAATCCAATTAGTTTTACCAGGAGTATTTGTAAAGTCACTGAGCATGAATGCAACTCATAAATGGTGATGCCAACAACTTTCTCAGCCCTAGTCAATTTCACTTTCTAAATGGTAGGTCAAAGGAGAACTAATTTTAAAAAGGGTGAAAGAAGAAATGGGTAATAGCAAACCAATGCATACTGCCTATCTGGATATATCTAACTTTTTTTATACCAGTTCACACACTGGTATTATAAAAACCTTGTCTGCATAAATATAAACTTTTATCTATCCCTCTGAGTAACTAGCTGGCTCACAGAAGGAACTCACCTAGTGATGGTTGGTGCTACACTTTCCTCAAAGACACTAGTCCCTGCAGTTGCATCAAAGGGGTCCATATTGAATCTCCTTCTCTTTGGCATATACTACTTTGATATTCATACTTACGTCAGGAGTTTATGGCTGACAAAGCTTGAAGATGATGGCAAACTTGCAGCTGTCTTTAACTCTCTACTGATATCCTTATCATAAAAGGGATCTAAATTGCATCACTACCTGCTGTCATGACTCAATGCAAAAACTGTAGTACAATATTCTTTAGGAAACAGGAAAATCCCTGCACTAACCATACAAATGAAATGATTCCCACTCAGAGTTGTTGTCATTATTAGGGACCTTGTGATGCTTATAAACAATCAACTTTCATTTGACCACTGTGTAGCACTTATGTGTTAGCACATCCTTCTGCCTTGCTCATCTAATTACTAAAGGCAAACTCAACATTTTCAACTTGAAAAAACACAATTGCTGATCAAGACAGTCTTGGGTGTGAGCACCTAAGTTTATGCAAACTGAGGAAAAACTCTTTTGTTTTAATTTGTCTCTTACAGGCTCTTGTACAACAACCTCTACTTAGCGTATGGGGCTGTGGAAGGCTCAAATTTGCTTGAACCTTTATGCCTTTGAAAAAACAACTGTTTTATATAACAGAATCAGTCGGTGGGATAGATATCTCTCCAAAAGGACTCCCTATTTCTGGAATAAGCTTCCACTCCACATCCAACATCAAAGTACATGCCTAGCTCTTCTTTAAAACCAAACTTGATGAGGGGATTGAGATCTGTAAGTTTACCTTCAGCCTCTGTTTTGAGGTCCTCACTGACACAGGGAATAAGTAATAGGATCTGCAGTAGTTTGGCTTCTGGACAGATTTCCTAGTGCAAACTATGAACTTATGATCTTGCTGATAGAAAATAAATAACCTATTCCGCAGAATCTATAGTAATCAATGTTAATTACTGCAAAATATATTAAATTAACTGTTTCTAATACATTTAACCTCACAGTGGAGAGCAAATGAGCATTATACATGCCTCACTTAATCTTTGTTTTACACACCATTTAAAGAATCATCTGCTTTATGGGGTGCATACAAAATATATGCTGCCTAACGTTGCTTTACAGACTTTAAAAAGCTGTGATACTGCTTGTGACTGGTTAGCTCGGCTGAACTCTGCATTCTAAGCAATTAGCCAGCCCACAACTTTTTTTTTAACTTCTGCTGCATTTTGCAATTCATGTGGGCCCTATAATACTATTAATGTTGCAATATAATCAGGAAAAGAGGAGGTAAAAGCAGGTGTAATGCCTGCATTCTGTTGTTGAGATACTTGTATTTACTGGTCTGTTTTCAAAGACAGCCCAGCAGTTACTTTTCAGGTAACTCTTTTTAAAACTGATTACAACCATGTTAAGCACTTCCCTAGTGCAAGACCCAGGCATAGCGCTCAGTGACACTTAACAAAAGCTTCTTAATTGCATATAAGTGCTGTTAGTGTTAAGATCTAGGGAATCACTTTGCAAGTTAAGCCTTTTCCTGATTTTGGAACATAATCATAGCACTTTATGCACTATAAATAAATTCCTAGTACAGTTTATTGTACTTGGCCTACAGTGTAATCACTCTACATCATCTTCATCTATAAAGATGTGCAAATTACTCAGAATGTTTTCTTTCCAGCACTAATTGCTTGCGGTATAAAACAAACACTTTACAGCAGGTCTGTCTGTGAGGCGATTCACATATTCATGTTTTTCCCCCTAAAAGTGAAAAAAAATCACTGCATTGGTAGACAGTGATTTATTAGTTTTACATCTGTCTTATTTTATCATATGCCAAGCACAATACACCTTACTATGAATCGTATCCTGTTCATCTTACTTTTGTTACCTTTCTCTTGAATATAGCTGTGTTTACTGATTTATTTTTTGACTGAGTAACTGACTGTGCTGGGCGGCCACGGTGGTGCAGTGGTTAGCATTGCTGCCTCACAGCAAGAGGTTCTCCGGTTCGATCCTCGGCTGGGGTGCCTTCTGTGCGGAGTCTGCATGTCCTCCCTGTGGTCGCGTGGGTTTCCTCCGGGTGCTCCGGTTTCCTCCCACATCCCAAAGACATGTTGTAGGTGGATTGGACACACTAAAATTGGCCCTAGGTGTGAGTGTGTGTGTGCCTTCTGTGGAAGGCTGGGCACCGGGCTGGCAACTCGACACTGTAAAACTCCACTGCCAATCATGAGCAGACAAGGTGATCGACTGTGGCGACCCCTAACTGGGAAAAGCTGAAAGAAGAAGAACTGATTGTGCTGCATTCTGATTACTTTGTGAGAAAATCTGCTGCAGACAACAGAAAACATGCCAACTCACTTCAAACTGTTTCTGCCCTCTACTGCATCTTCAGAAGGCTGGGCTAGATGACTTGGAATCAGGAAGCATTTATCTATTTATTTGTCTTTGTTTAATTAGAAGTTCTGACTGGGTTTATTTCATTTTCATAAGAGGCCCGGGGAGAAAAGCTCCACATATTAGGCAAGTATATTTAAAGACAAAAGAAAAAAAAAACATTTTGTAAAATGCATTGTTTACATGAAAACACAATTATATGAATAGAGCTGGAACACATTATAGAACATATAATAGCCTATGAATTTAAGGAAATACATTTTTTCATAAGGTAGTTGGTTACAGAGAAATTACACAGATAGTGGATGTATTACGTAATGTGCTTATCAGCTGGAAGTACAGAGAAGGATAACAAAGGCAGCAAGGGATTTAGCAGGAGGTAGAGGACTAGTAGGTATAAGAAACATTAGGTAGATTGAGGTAGAGAGCTTGAATATACATGTATTAAAGAAAACAGAGGTAGTGGTACTAACTCAACAGTTGGTCAGCATACAGTAAACAGAATCACCAGCTTATTAAACATAATAAATATGGGTCCACTGAATTAATTAAAGTAAAATCTACACTACATTTTGGAAAAAGAAAGCCCATTTTACAAGATGTACAAGAAGAAGGTACAATCGTAACAGAAAAAGAAACGTGCATAATCTTTAAGTACATATGGAAATATTGCCTATATTCATAATTACTAACAAACAACTAGCAATATCTCCAGTATTGTATAATATAAATACACATTGACAATGAATGTTTCTGTCTCCCACTATAGTATTTCACACCATATCCCTAAACAGCATGTAGGCATGTCACATTTGAGATATGAAAATATGAATAATAAATGGCAAACATACAGATGTACATCCCAGATTAGCAATATTATTGTTGTGATGTTAATAACTTCATTGCCCTTTGTAGAACTGTTTATTATTCATTAGTAAGACTACTTAGTTAAAGAAGCCAGACACAAAAATGATCTGGATGCCATAAGGAGTTATAGGTGCTAACAGAAAGTGTACAAAAGTGCTATCAATTTGAATGAATCAATTCTATATATCACTGTGCCTTGGATTTTTTTTTTGCTTGCCATTATTTGAATTGAAAGCACTTCTTGTTAAACAAAAACAAATCATCTCTACTCTAAAAAATTAAGTAACATTTGCACTTGATTTTTTTTTCTAAAACATTTTGTTTTTTGCTTTAACTAAACAGCTTGCAGACTTGAAATATTGTGGGCTATGACCTTCAGTGTTTAGATTCTACCGGCATCTTACAGCAGCTTGATTTTTCCCCAAACCTCTCACCCTTTGCCTGTTGTGGTTTTAAAAGCTGGTGTCTCTGGCTTCCACCACTTATGGTAATCTGATTACCATAGTCCCTTCCTCCACTCTTTCATTACAGTTGTCATTTGTTTAGGCTACTTAAGTAGTTTCCCTCCCACCCCGGGTGTGAGCAGGCAGTTCTTTTGTACTGCTGCTAATGAGCGAAAGCAGAGACAAGTTTGTGTTTAAGAAACAATCAGAATTGACCAAGGACTGCTCTGAAGCTCACTTGAATTATTGTCTCCACGGGTGTGTTTGGATATTGTTCCTGGTTGTTCTTTATTCTTCGTGAGGCTAATCAAGTCTACCAAAGGCAAATTTGACATAAAAATAGCCTTCCATGCCATAGACAATCACAATGCTTTCTTCATCTATGCCTGCAATCTCAAAGGCAATACACAACAATGCTCCCCCAAATATCATTAGGGAACAGGTCCTCAGGGCACCCTTCAAGGCTAAGACCACTGCATTGCTGGGCCCCAAATAATATCCCAGGATGCCACCTTCATAACATGAAACATGAGCCACTAGGCTCACCAGAATCACTATTTAACCACAGCCTCCAAATTGGCTTCATGCTGAATGAATGAAGGACTACAACGGCTGACACAGGGAACTATTGACCCATAAGCCTGACTAGTCTAACATGTACATTTTAGGGAAGAATAATCACAGATATGTTAAATGAAGACATAGAAAACCTTCAAAACCTACTCAGCCTGGTGGACAACAGTAAAATAGTGCATTCTACCCTCCTTAACCTGGCTAAGGCATTTGATAAATTTCGCACTTGAGCTTTGTAAACAAGCTCACTAAATTATGTATAACCCCCTATGTCACCCACTGCATAACTAACTGGCTCACAGATAGATCCCAAGAAGTTAGAATAGGGAAGTCTACCTCCACAAAAGGCTGGTCAGTTGTAGAGTACCTCTGGGCTCAGTGCAGGGGCTACTCCTGTTTGATATCTACTTCTCTGAAGTCAAAGCTAATGTCAAAAGCCTCTGGCTGATCAAGTTCACAGATGATTCAAATCAGGTGCAGGTATGGAATCTCCTCAAGGCACACATGGCCACTAAGAAGGTCTGACGCAGATTAATAACTGGTGCCAGAGTCATGACCTAAAACTAAATGCCAAGAAGTGCATAATAACAACTTATGGAAAGACAGCTACCCCTGCAAATTACTACATTGATAATACACTGCTAAGAGTAGACCCAGTAGTCAGGGATTTGGGAAGACATGTAGACAGTAATTTGGTATATGACCATCATGTGTCTACTGTAGTGAGGAAATCATTCTATGCTGCTCAACTTATAAGCAAGACTTTGGCATTTAGGTCCACAGATATAACTGATTTGTTGTACTCAGCCCTCATCAGACCAGTCAAAGAGTACAATGCCCCTTTCTGTATGTAATTTCCCAGGCATATGCTGCATATGCAACAACTAGAGCATCCAAAAAGGATCCTCACAAAAAGAATACATGACGTAGAAAACAAGTCCTATGTGGACTATCTTGAAACCTTTTCCTTATACACAGTTTCCTACATGCTACCGAGAGGCAAACTATGCCTAGCCTAGAAAGCGTCTTCTGATCCAACATTAATGGATTTGTTGCACATCCACAAAACAAACAACAACAGAAATAACTGATACAGTCACCTAACCTTTATCTGCAACATGGAAGCGGGACAAGTATGTGTCTCAGGGGCTGCCCCTTCTCTGGAACAGGCTTCCCATCCACGTGAAGCAGAGTTCTTCCCTTCACTTACTCAAGAGAAACCTGAATCAATGGATGAGGAACCATGAATATATCCCCTGGTCTGGCACCTATTTCTCTGTTACAGAGTAAAAGATCAACCAATCATGACTAAGTCATATATGTACCCACCACCACAAAAAAAAGCTATCGCACCAATACCTATCTAATATTATTGGGAAACATGGCTAGGCTGAAAAAGGCCCTATAGGGTCATTAGCCAAGTATTCTACTATGATAATACAAGTACAAAAAGGCCTTGCTATTGTTTTCAACTTTGAAGACTGTGTTAACTTTGTAGCTTATTCTGGCTTATGTGATAACTAAGTATTTGTTTACCTTAGTTAACATATTTAATCCACAAAACCAATGCCTGAACCTCCAACAGTCATAAGCTTAACAAAATTACAATATTACACACATTACATTATAATAAGAACAACTGATTGACCATAATAAGTTAAAATTAACTAAAGCCTCATGTGACGTCCCTCCTCTGGGCCAGTAATGAAGGAGCCTCAGTCTTCACCACTGACACTGATGAGGGATGTTCACTTGGAACAAAAATAGATACACACAATATTTCCAGATGCAGGTGTCTGCTCCAAGCTCAATTTCCCTTAAGAGCACACAGGGAACACACTCAGTCCTGCAGCTCTGACCACCCCCCATCTCCAAGCCCCACATAAGACTCCCCACTGAAACAACTGTAGAATCGAGTCCTTCACCACCCTCTCTGTGAAACAAATGCTTTGTGTTCCTGTTCCCAGTAGCTGACACGCACACTGTTTGAGATTTCATTTTCACACACATACACACACACACACACACACACACACACACACACACACACACACACACGGGAAAGACTGGCGCATATTTACTAGCTATGCCCACTCTGCACTCCAAAGCCAGCTACTCTAAGGCTCTTACAAGAGTACTCAATTATACTGAGTAAACGTAATACTAATACAAATGGTAGTGTTTGACTAAAGCAGCAAGGCTTTTAGGATCAGCCACAGTGTCACCAAATATATATAAGTATTCTCAAAGGTTAAAATATTATCTAAAAGACCAGCCACAATGAAAAGTTTAAATATATTTAATAATAAATGATAAAAAGAACATGAAAATGCTAAACATCTATTTACAATAACAGCAGAGTTTCAATCACAGGAAATATTAAAAATAATAGAGTCACACAGATATAGAAAAACAGCACTTAACTAATCTCACTGTATTTCCCTGATTGATCTAGAGAATTACTATTCCCTGGTTACTTACTAAAGCAAGGCAAGATGAAGTGGATGAGTGATCCTTCTTTGTCAGGTTTCAAAATCAGACTACCCTGAGATTTCTCATCTAGTATTAAAACATCATTTCCATGCTGGATTAAAGAATGACATCACACACATCTGCTCATCTGGCTTCTAGTTCCCACACTACCCCCTTTACTAGAAAGTGAACCAGAATCTATCACATATGTGTCATAATGCATACACATAAAGCTTTGCTAAGATGTGTTATACCATCTGGAAGCTATAAAATCATTTTAAAAACTTCTAGGTGTCCAGGCTAGCAATTAATTCACTCCAGAACCAGAAATAAAAAAGTAGATAAAAATTCACAATGTTGCCAGCAAACCGATAAAATATTTATTAAACAATAACCAACACCATGGAGACAAAAATGAAACAGGCAACCAGGCTCCACAGAAATATTTAATAAATTAAGCACTTTCATCCAAAAATACAAAGGACTTCATCAGAATCAGACAATACTCTAGTGCCTGAGCCCACAAGCCTTCTAGGACTCCTAGAAAGCCTGTGGGCTGAGGCGCTAGAGTATTGTCTGTTGTAAGTGTGTTGGCTATTGTTTAATAAATATTTTATTGAATTGTTTCACCCCTGAGGACAATACAGTAAGATTTCAAGTCCTGGTTTTCACAGACATTTTGTCTCTGGCTGCATTCAGAACTGTAAGATACAATCTTTATGGTCTAAACCAGGTAATTTAATTTCGGACTATTTTTCAAAGTTAGCTGGACTGAGATTAACCTCTTCTTCTCCAGCATCCTCTGTTACAATACATTCATTTCAACAGTTACAATACAGTCAGACATACAGGTGTATTTCTTTTCTGTCCAGCAGGACCCGCTGTTGGTATATTTTTAACACAAGGAGCTTTACAAATAGATTTTTCAACACAAGCATCTGTACAAATCAGTTTGATATACAAATGACATCTATTTTTTTTTTACAAAACTCCAGCTAGCTATGCTGGCATATGTTATACATCCACTGCCCTACTACTCATGGCATAGCTGGCAATACCTCATATTATCACACCACACTTAAAAGCTCATCAGGCTATCACTGCAAATTAGCAACTGCAATACATACTTGTCACTGGTGACTTTATTGCATACACAACAAATGTGTATCTGATGGTTCTGCAAACCATTGAGAAGCATGTACCTAGATCTAAATTTAGTGGCACTTCAGCCATATTGAAATTCATAAAAGGTAATTTAAACATTTTTCCATGTTGTAATAAAATATCAGAAGAAATCTCTCCTTTTTTATAAGGAACAGGATATGGTAGAACTACTGAACAGTCTGACAAGTAGAAAAACAAGGTCAATGCTAAGTAGCACAAAGAGAAACAAAATAATACAGAAAGAAATCAAATTCACAGTACAATATGTAGGTAGCAGACAAAAGTAACAACTTGAGGAAACAAATGTCATAGTTCAGTTTTCAGTTTATAACAGTTTTGGTAGTATGCACTCATTTTTCTATTAAGATTACAGATAATACACTTTGCTGTGAGAGAAAGGTTGCATTGCTCTTTATTTGTTGTATTTTGTATTGGTTTATTGCCTTTTTATATTTTGAGTGCTGTGATTTGTTTTCTTTACCTTGTGTTTTGCTTGTGTTCTGCTTTTAACTGCATATTAAAACTTCAAAAGACACCACAGCTCTGTCTCTTGTGAGTCAGGCAGAAATTAGAACTGATCAATTATGGACTCATTTATAAGATAGAAGAGGTCACTTAAGGTTAATCATTTGTGAACTGAGGGGGTGGAGCTAGGAACTAAACCTTCTATTTAAAGGGTAAAATAAACATTTCAGAGCTTTATTGGAAAGGCTCTCCAAGACTCTGCTACACTTTGCTGTGAGAGAAAGGTTGGTTTGCTTTTTATTTGTTGCATTTTGTATTAGTTTATTGCCGTTTTATATTTTGGGTGCTGTGATTAGTTTTCTTTACCTTGCGTTTTGCTTATGTTCTGCTTTTAACTGCATATTAAAACTTCAAAAGACACCACAGCTCTGTCTCTTGTGAATCAGGCAGAATTTTTTCCCACCCCCCACCCTGTCACTGTTCTTTTCTTAAATACCACTGTCTTTCTATTTGCCTGCCTCTTATGTTAATTTGACCATATATCTCATTTCCTCTCTGCTTTCACTGGCTTGTGTGACTAAGCACAAAATTATCATTTTGTGAAATCACTCCCTTTCAACTATTTAAATTTATTGGCCATTCTACTGTATTCCATAGTACCGGAATACAAAATTGATCACCCCCTTTCAATCTATCTTGCTGTTTTAAAATAGTGACTCTCCACAAAAACTTTTTAGACAGGTAAAACGTAAGTTACCTACTTTCACATCTAACTTCTCTAGTGCACACTGCAGTGTTTAGGATAAACCATTTTTTTTTTCATCTTGCCTTTAAGCATCCCTGTGACAAGCACTTGCTCAATACCTGCTGGAAAGCGTTAGGAAGCCTTAAACTGATACAAACACTCAAATCTCCTTATTAATAAGGAGAAATTAATCATAGGCATTAAACAGCCTATAATTGCAAAGTACTTTGCTAAGGTAAGGAAAAACAGCTCCTGTATTTTTCAAAAAAAGCACCAAACCAGGCATGTCCACGGGTCTGCTTCTGTTGATTTCTCCTGTCCACCTGGTGAATCTAGACATACTGGGGCAATGCAGCAATTGCCTCATGTATACACACAACCCTCTCCTCCTACCACCCAACACTACAACCTGTGAGAGATGCACTTACATAGCCAAACTGGAATCAAAGCTCTCTCCAGCCAAGATTGTGCTAGATAGTCAAGAGACGAAGATTAACAGCTGCACTACACCTCAAGCAACTCATAGCCCTTCTAAACTCACACCACCAACACCCACACATAGCAACACTAAATCCACATATGTGGAGGCCCTTTACTGTAACCTGCCCAAGCAACAAGGACCTCCAAAGCTGAAATGCAAACAAACATCAATCACAACTAAAATGTCACATAGCTCACAACACCAGTGTGCCACCCAGCAACATCCCCTTAGGCAAGACAATGTACCTAACACTTTAGTCATAGGTGACTCTATAGTCAGGCACACTGATGTCCCACTCACCAGGCTGAACAAGGAGAAAATTACAGTGAGCTGCCTGTCGGGTGCCGGGATCCGCCACATAACTCATGCACTCAAGTCACTCCACAACAAGTACAAATATGACTCTGTCATTGTCCATGTTGGAGTGAATGACTTGAGACGTACATCCCTGGACTACATGAAAAGAGACATGGAAGAGCTCTTGGATCATGTGGCCCAGGCAGGTATGACCCTAGCCCTGAGTAGCATCATGCCTTTGCCTAGAATGATACCACAATATAAGGACAAAATGATTGACTTCAACAATTGGCTAAGCTTCTGTTGTCATTCAAAGGGGATCCAGTATCTGTCTGCCTGGGACGACATGATCGACAGACCACAATGCTTTGCCAGAGATGGTCTGCACCTGTTGCCCCTGGGTTTCAGGTTACTGGCTAAGGCTCTTGCCACCCCTATAGTGCCTTTTTTAGGCAAAGTTCAAAGCACAAAACCACCACCGTAACAGGTACAAGCAAGCAAAATCTGAAGGTAATGCTACTCAATGCTAGAAGTCTAAACCTCAAAATGCACTCTCTCAAGACACTCCTAAAAATGGAGAACATTGATATCTGTGCAGTAACTGAGACCTGGTTCAATGCTCCAGAGAGCACCCCTGCAATACCAGGCTACAACTCTTACCACACTTTTCGGCCACCAAACCAGGATCAAAAAATTAAAGGTGGAGGAGTGTCCATATTCACCAAGGATATTCACACCACCAGGTTAGTTGCCCAACACAATGCATGTGAAATTCTCCAGGTGCAACTAACACTAGGTAAGACTGCAATCCAAATTGTAGCTTGCTACAGATCCCCCACCATGCCCCAAGATTCTCACTACACCTTTCTAAACATACTGGAAAATATTAATATACAACTAAACACCCTAATACTGGGTGATTTCAACAACCTTGCCATTAACTGGGAAAATACTTGTGTACCAACACCTTTGCCCAACGGTTCTTGGAATTCATAACTTCCAATGCCCTGGATCAACTAATCCATAGTCCCACCAGGGGCTCCAATATCCTAGACCTGGTCATTACCAACATGGGAAATCGATGCTCCACACCTATGGTCATCCCCTTGTTGGTCAGGTCAGACCATAAGCTAATCATCCTTAACATCCACATCCCACCCCCACCCCCCAGTAAGGAAACCTCCATAAAAAACTTCTGCAAAGCCAACTTCATGCTACTCAAGTCAGAAGTTACAAACTTCATGACAACCATGCAGACGGGAACTGAAAGTTTGGCTGCTGAGTCCTACACTAAGGCACTGTATGAGCACATCCACTCATGCATGAATCGTGCCATCCCAACTAGAACCAAGATGCTCTCCTCCAAAAAAAGGAAGCCAATCTGGTGGTCCCCTCCCATAAAAACAAACTTTACAACAAAAGGAAGAAACTGTTGCAGAAAAGAGAAAAATCCCAGGATGCAAAACCCTCCCTTACCAGCCTCAGTAAGAAGCTGAGATCCCTCATAAACTCCTCCAAAGCTAGTTACAAAAATAAAATTGTCAAAGATTCCAAAGACAACCACAAGGCATTCTATAACTATGTCAAGAATCTAAATGGCAATGCTCAGATCTGCTCTGAGCTACAACAGAATGGCATTAAATATACTGATCTTAAGGATATTGCCAATATCCTGGCAGATCGATTCAGTGCCAACTACACCCCCCTCTTACCCCCTAAATGGCCCATCTCAATAACGGAAGATTGCAAAATTCCAGTAATAATGGCCACACAGGTAAAAAATGCACTCTCCAAAGCTAAGAATACAGCATCCATGGGACCAGATGACATCCCGGGCTGTGTACTACATGGACTACAAAATGAACTGGCACCTCACCCAAGTGTCATGTTTAATCATACCCTCACCTCAGTCTTTGTGCCCACTGAGTGGTGCACAGCTACAGTTATCCCACTCCATGAGGGGGGATCCACCTTGGATCCCAGGAACTACCTCCCCATCAGTCTGACGAGCCTGATCTGCAAGGCAATGGAACATATTATCATGGAACTTATAAACAAAGACATTGGCAACCTTCAAACACTGGACCCCACCCAGTTTAGGTTCGTGAAGGGCCGATCTTGTCTCCTGAACCTGATTGACTTCTTCGAATCAGTCTCCAGAGCCGTGGACGAGGGTAAGGCAGTCCACACAGCCTATCTGGACCTTGCCAAGGCCTTTGACATCATCCCCCACTCTGGAATCATAGATAAACTTACTAAGCTGGGCATTAATCCCTATGTCACTCGATGGGTTGCCAACTGGCTTACTGACAGAACCCACACTGTAAAAGTAGCTGACTCCAAATCCAGCTACAGACAAGTGGCAAGTGGAGTACCTCAAGGTTCAGTCCTGGGACCTCTCTTGCTTGGCATCTACTTCTCTGAAGTACAGGCCAGCAGTAAGGGACTCTGGCTAACAAAGTTCGCAGATGACTGCAAACTGGGAGCCATTATTGAATCCTCAAATGATGTGGATAATCTACAAAATGGCCTTACAGAAACAGATGCTTGGTGCCAGAGCCTTGGGCTCAAGCTCAATGCCAAGAAATGTATAGTTATCCCCTTTAGGAAAAAACATGTACCCATGAATTACCACATAGGTGGCAGTACACTAAACACCGAAAGTGTGATAAGGGACTTAGGGACACAGGTGGACAGTGGTCTCACCTTCGATAACCACATTGCTACAACAGTCAGGAAATTCTTCTATGTGGCACACCTCATCACTAAGGGCTTTTCATTCAGAAAAAAAGGAGGTCATTGTCCCACTGTACTCATCCCTCATTAGACCCATTATAGAATACAATGCCCCATTTGGTATGTACCTCTCAAGACATCTGCAACAACTGGAAAGACCGCAGAAATACCTTATTAAAAGAATCACAGGCATAAAGCAGATGCCCTATGCTGACCGCCTTAAAAAACTCCAGCTATACTCTGTCGCATATTGCCTACTCTGAGGCGATCTCTGCTTAACATACAAGGCCATGTCAAACCCAGAGCTGTTGGACATGCTACACTTAAAGAAATCCCAATACCTCAGAGCCACATGCTCCAGGGATCTAAACCTTGTCATCACAATAAACAAAACATGCTGGAGGGATATGTTCCTGACCCAGAGACTCCCCAGACTCTGGAATAGATTGCCCATACATGTCAAGCAGAGCGCCTCTTTGGCACTCTTCAAAAGGAACCTTGATGAATGGATGGGAGAAAGGAAATTCACCCCGGGGATCACATCAGTTGCCCTGCTAGACAGGGGTCCAGGGAAGTAAATAGTGTGGAAAGAAATAGCCAGGGAATTGTTATGGTTAGGCTTGTATAGGCCCTAGGGTCGATACCATAGTACCAACCTATGAACCTATGAACCCACAGTTGTGCATCTGCATGTCAATTTTCAGTTTACAGATGAAGTAAAAAATATTCAACAATTAAAAGATCTGTTAAATATGCAGGAGTACATTTTATGGAGGCATTATTGGAGTTGACACTGTTCTGTACAGAACAGAAATCTGTCTATTTTATTGCAGTTTCCAGGCTTCAGTTTTTATATTTGTGGGTCAAGGCTCTCCCATATGCCCATACAGATATTTTGCCATGTGAACCCTGAAATTTCAAGTAATGAAGATCAAGGTCATTACATTTGATGAGCCACTGTTTCTGCCAACTAATTATGTCTAACTACTTACCCATTGTCCTTCTGATTAGATATCAGCATGAGAGAATGAAATGACAGATGTTATAGGACTGACTACTCCTTTCTACCAAAGCAGAAATGACGTACAATATACATATGCATTAATCTCAATGCCCTAAATGATCATCTATCCATGGACATTAGCTTCAGGTGTTGCTTTAGTTGGCTGAACCTCCAAGTATAGCTGTTTAAGTGACTTAACTTTCTCATTTGATAAATGTGAAAGAGATCAGTTCATCAGACCATTTTCAGCTATGACACAGGCCACAAGATTAAGGTGAATATAAACAGTTTAAAATAAGCAATCAATCAATATGTTTTGGTTAAAAACTAGAGAACTCAGACAGTACCCCATGCAAACAATATGCATAATCTACACAGAGCTGTGGTCAGGATTGAACCCTAGATGCTGGAGTTGTGAGGCATATTTTGTGAACCATAGTAGATGCTAGAATGTTTTTGCTAAAGAAGAGGAATGTTTAAGTAGACTTTTATCTTTCTCTGTTAGCTCTCTATTAATTTATTTTATTCATGTTTAAGACAGACATAGAGGCTTGTACATAGAACATGCAAGAGCCTGTGCTAAGTTGTTAGAAAAGTTTTAGTAATTTCTGCCTCACATAAATAGATTGTATATATACCAAAGGGCATTCTTTGATAAACTGGTACTATTTATGCATTAAGGAAAACAAAACCCTCAAAAACAGAGAGACTAGAGTTTGTTTTAAAATTTACTGTTACATTTTTAATAGAAATATATAAAACCTGGAGACATAAGTATCTGTTTTCTTCAGGTTTTAGCTTTATGTTGCTCTGGCTGGAGAGAAATGTATTAAATACTTAATCGTCTAAGGCTGATTCCTCAGATTAGAAAGATCTGCACATATGAGATTTGAAATTGTAAAGACTGCAAAGGTCGAATGAGTATTTGTATCACATTCTTAACTGTATAATTAAGAACATGTAAAATTTGTATTGTTTTTTCTCATGATGCATTATTGCTACAGAATATATAACAAGCCGTTGTATGAAATAATGACCAGTGCCTGTATCAGCTCAATTGTTTACTGTCAAAAGAAATGTCATCCTTGGCAGGATGAAACAGATCCATTCTGACATACTGTCTTAACTGCTTCTTTTAGAAATACCACACAGAATGCCCTGTACAACTGAAATTATCTATTTCAAGCAAACTGCTGCCTGTCCTCTTACAACCACTGAATTTCTGCAGATGGGGGGGAAAACATTGAAGGCATAAAATAGAATAGCCAATTAGCTAAAATGTTATGGTGCATGAACTCAAAGCTTCATGGGCTCATTAAGCATTAAAAATCAATGACCTTTTTCTGTAATAATGGAAAATAGAAACAAATTAGCTTGCATTAAACATACATTTTTACCTTCATGATTGACATTTGCTCTTTTACAGATCCTTTTTTTATTTAGTCTATACTACACAAACATATATGTATATTTTACTTTGACTAATGCCAGTAACATCTCTATAAGCATCATATAAATTCTACTGCATAACGTATAGCTGCTTCTAGTACTGAATGTTATGTTACAGCTGTCAAAGGCTGTCAACCATTTTAATTGCTGCTCACAACAATGTCCTTAATAATTAGCATGATATGGGTATTTGAAAAATAATTGGTTATCATTACTGATCCATAAGTAAAATAAAGTAACAGTGCTTTACAGCTGGTTCATATAAATGAATTTTAATAACTCATTTTATCATATTCAGTGTTCCATTTAGAGAAATACCCTATTCAGTAATATATATAATTTTGTTCACCAGGTAAAATGTGGTAGTTTATGAATCAAATAATTATGAAACTTTGCATAATATGTTCTATATTTAAATAGGCTATGAGTCACCTCTGAATCTAATAAATATAGACTAGGATTTATGGATAAAGTCTCCCTATTGAAAAGTTGGTACCCAAAATGCAGAATGCCAACACAGAGAAAAAAAAAGACTGCAGGAGAATAGTGAATCTTAAACATCACTCTTTTCTTTTAAACTTCTTTTTCCAGAGAGAAAAGCCTCCCCCTGCACCCCTTGAAGTGGAGGGCAAGCCCCCCACAACAACAGAACTTATATACACCCTTGGAGAATAGGGGGTATTCTGGGAAATGGCTATCTCATACTTAGTATATGTAAATCTGTTTCTGTAGCCATTCAGTCTATGTCTTTTGGGACTTACTTTAGTGGGTCCCAACTTTTTGAATGGTTACCATGCAGAAGTGCTGTGCAACTGATAAGCATTGAATGCCATGAAAAAAACAGTACAGCATGTCCAAAGATGATTAGATATGTATTAAAGTCAACACGGCCAACTCCATTCATTATTGGAATGGGGAGGAAATGGGAGTATAGGAAATTAGGAGAGGGAACAGTACAGACAACCAAACATAAAGCATATCCATAGACAGATAACAGCAGTATATACACACACCCAAGGGTAGGACAACAGTGCATGTATACAGATTGACAGAAGGTAGACAGCTGGTGCTGGTAAGGTCTGAACAATAAAAAAAAGTATTGGGAATGAGAAGAGGGGGATGGGGACACCCACATGGCAATAGGACCAGGACATGGATAGATGCTAGAATGACCCAAGGAGAAACACTCTGTAACTGATGTCATGGGCAGGCTGTGCCTCCAGTGGCCTGATTGTCAAGGTCTGCAAGTCACATGACTTGAGGCATGCCGAGCAGAGTGTCATGTTGCTCAAGCAGGCATCCAGTTTGTGGTGCAACTTGGATGACAGCTGCTTCCACAATTGATGGTGGGAGATAATGAGAGATCCTTCTGAACTATTAAAGAAGAGGAGCCTATGCTTCTACCTCCTGAGAAGTGGCATGGAAACCACCAGTGCTCCAACAGGTCATCTTCAGCAAGATGGCCTCTGTTTTCCCCCTTGTGAAGATGCAGAAGAGGTGGCTACTGGCAACCCAGTATCAGGTTCATTGGTTGACTCATGCTAAGGTGACCACTGCTACTTTACAACCTTTAACACAATATAGCACACATACAATTACAGTACAGTTACACAGTGATGTGTCATACATGGCATACATACCCTAATTTCAAGTGATTTACTTCTGTCTGGTGCCACATCCTGACTTGTTCAGCTATCATTCCTTGGCTACTGTTTAAGAAGGTATGCATGGCTCTTTATATGGGTAGACCAGATAATACAATAACAAGAGAAATAAAATTACAAAACCTGACCATCTTTCTCTCTCCCCCCAAAATCTGCTGACCACTACTAATGTAGGTCATGGTGGTGCCACCACAGATAACTGTTGATGCTGGCATTGCTAGCCAGAATGGACATTATCACTGGCATCATTCTTCATCATGGCAAGCTCATGCCAACCAATTACCTTGTACAAGGGCCATCACACCACTTCAACAGGTGCTCAGAATAGTCCCTGTGGAGAAGAAACAAGAACATATTGTTCTCCCTTGTAGACCAAGTAGGAAACCTGCAGTTGATAGTTCTTGAGGAAGACATGACCATGACCACTGTATTGTTTTATTCAAAGAACAAAATGGTAGCCCTGTGTGCACAGGCATGTTTAGACATCGGTTGATGTGCACTACAGAGCAGCCATGAGTCACTACTAAACAATTGTAGTACAGTGTTACTGTGCTAGAATTCACAAAGGTGAGCTAAGCCACATGGGTGAGTACTGCGCAAGATATCATATGTTCATGTTTTCACAGGTTTTATTGATGGTAGGACCAGCACACCAGAACAGCATATGCTTGATGATGGCAGGTCACCTGTGCCTGACAATGGTGGCAATATGCACATGGAACAGTACGATGACACAGCGGCACAGTCTGCAACACTGCTATGGTAGGGCTTATTCACATCAGTATCATCATCACAAGTCCCTGTGAAGGTACAAGCTGAGGCCACATCATCACCACAACTGTAATGTAATCCTCTTGTAATTGTGAACTCTGCCCAGGTTCCCCATAAGTCCTCAGACAATACAGCATCTGAAATGTGCACTGCCTTAGTTGTGCATACACTCACCACAGAGGAGAGGCAGCTGGGCTTGCAGTAGTGCCACGCTGCCATGTCAGTCCTCAATGTAGGAAAATACTCTACATAAATTAACAAATATGCAGATCAGTGATCAAGGCACAGACAGCTGTTACCAACAGCACTGTGGTGACTGTGTGTATACCATGACTTATATGATGACATGCCACACCTGCACAGTGCTATGGAATACAGGGACAGAGAAGAGGTGTTCTTGCTCAGATATTTGGTGCCAATTGTGGTCCTTGAAGGTTCTTCAATGAGACTCATAGTAACTGCTCCCCATATGCCTCTGCAGACCATATAGTGCAAGATAGCCAGGCACATGGCTAACCAACACTAGAGCTCAAATGCCAATAAATATTTTAATTCCAAATAATGTTATTTTTAATTAAAATACTTATTGGTATCTGAGCTATGTTGTTTTCTGTTGCATTTTTTGACTTGTCCTTTGAGCTCATTTATACAATTTTTTTTTAATCTCTTTTGGCTTGGCACAAGCCTAACCAACTCAGACTAGAGCGACAGCTGCTTGGATAACTATACTGTCAACTGCTCTCATGTTAGTGGGGGGCAATGTTTCTTTGGCCAACCCTCTGGGAGCCCTTGCCAGGTTGTTCACGCAGTTCCACACTTTCTTTATCATTTATTTATTTATTTATTTATTATGAATTTATTTGGCATTTGTTCACCAGGAAAGTTCTACTGGGTCATGATGTACCCATTTTCAGCAGAGGCCCAGAGAGGAAAGTTCCAGGTACATATGGTTAACAGAATAAAAAAACTAAACTGACATAACAAAGTCATAACATTCAAGCACAGATATGAAAACAACACATTAGTTTGTCAGAGTGAGAGTTTAAGACATAAAGTCATAACATTCAAGTACAAAATTTGAAAAACTACACATTAGGTTGTCAGAATAAAAACTCAAAAGACATAATAAAGTCATAGTGTTCAAGCATAAATTATATGGAAAGCCTGATAATAGGAAGATGCAGATTTATTTACATAATAGATGATTATCATAATGATTATTAATCTTAATCTAGAGGTGATGAAATATGGCAACAGATTATATTGGTGAAAGTGTAAGATAGTATGAGTGGAGAAGGGTAGGGTGTGATAGAGGGGATAGTATGAATAAATGTGAGAAAGGTATGAGTGTAAACTCAGTGGAGTATGTGTAGATAAAGGGAGGGTGTAGTAAATTAGTAGGGGGGACAGAGAGAGTAGAGGTAGAAAAAGGTATAAGAGTACTTCAGCCTGGGCTCATACAGGAGCAAATCCAAGCTTTGTTGACATATTCTTTTATAGAGGTTTTGAAGGAGTGCAGTTTAGAAGCTGTTTTAATAGTTAAAGGAAAGGAGTTCCACAGTTTTGCCACGGAGCAGGAGTAAAGCTTTAGGAGTGGGGTTTTGTTAGGTTTATAAGATGTGAGGAGATGTTTGTCTTCAGATCCGAGATGTTTATTTGGGATATAAAAGTTGATTACTGGGCTAAAAACAGAGCAAGCTAGTGGGCTGTGGATGATTTTGTATACTGTAGTAAGTTGTACATATTAGAGATGGAGGGGAGTTCAAGACATCTTAGGGAATGTAGGGCTTTATGGTGATG
The DNA here is from genome assembly GCF_019279795.1 of Protopterus annectens. Classification (NCBI taxonomy): domain Eukaryota; kingdom Metazoa; phylum Chordata; order Ceratodontiformes; family Protopteridae; genus Protopterus; species Protopterus annectens. Next base: position 396,907,646 of record NC_056742.1, read on the forward strand.
AGTTAGCGGGATTGCATTTATGGTAAATTTGGCAATTTTGTTATAGCAGCTTTCTATTTTTTTTTTTCTTAGGGAGGTCAGTAAGTCAGTTAGACTTGGGGCCCGATATAACAGTGAGGGCAAGTGACAGGATTTGGCCAGGGCCAATTTGGTAGCTGCGATGAAGTTTTAATTACTGTATAGCATGCCTAGTTTATGGTGTTTTTTTTTTCAATACTGTTTTGTATGTGTAGGTCAAATTTGAGATTATTGTCAATTGTGGTACTTATATACTGAACCAATTCAATTTCAGTATTTTTGGCTGAAAAGATCTTGAAGTTTTTGTTGTTGGAGCTATGGGGGTTGTGGGTGAAGAGAAAGAGCTTTTTTTTGTGGGGGGGGCTCAGTTGGAGTTCAGCATTGGAGAGCCATGTTTCTATGGAAGAGAAAGTTTGTTGTATTATGTATTGTAGGTGACTTAATGTGTCTGATACACAGATGATAGTGGAGACATCTGCATACTGGGCTCGAGTGTCTTCACAGGAGAATGTATGTAAGTTATTGATGAAGACATTAAACAGTAATGGGCCAAGGATGGATCCTTGAGGTACACCTGTGGGGGTGATGTGATATGGGGAGATAGAGCCCTGACATTTTTCTCCTTGCTGCCTGTCACCTGGGTAGCTAGAAAATCACTGAAGTGAGCAGGAGGATAGACCAATGCTGGAAAGTTCTTTAAGGAGTTTGCGGTGAGATAACATGTCAAATGCTTTTGACAAATCTAGATGTACTGCAGATTCTAGTTTGCCAGTGTCACAGGCTTTGTTGTCAGAGTCCATGACAGATATAAAGGTTGTTGAGGTACTGTGTGCAGGCCTAAAGCCATGTTGAGTGTGGGAAAGTAAGTTGTGTGTAAGATGGTGGAGAAGTTGTAGCTGCACACAGTTTTCTAGAATCTTAGATGGGTGGACAAGATTGCAATAGGGTGAAAGTTTGTAATGTCAGTAGAGTTGCCTCTCTTATGCAAAGGGATAATGTGAGATCTTTTTTCTCATGTTTGCTCATGGCAATAGTCCACATTATGGATGACAAAGCTCTGTAGGGTCTCTGTGTGGGGCACCCATCACATTACATGCACTTGATCCTGCAACTCTACATCTTCCTTGTCAGATGCTACATCAGTCCACATGCCTGCAAGCCAGCACTGTGGACATCATCAATAGTCACAGCAAAACAGATCATCCTCACCACTAGAGGTTGTGATCTCTGACCTCCTCCAAAGTATAAAATATGCTAACGGAATATATGGCTACTAATTCCAGCTATCATAATCCTAACTCTTACCATAGCAGTATTGTCAGTTTCCACTGTGTCCCCCCTCGACTGCCTGCACAAATGATGATGACTGTGCCCTGCCCACCCCTTAATCTGCATGATTATGTTTGTCTGATGTACAGCACAGTCAGCCCATGCACTGCCTTACATAGCCTAGATGTGGTACTGCATGCATTATTTTAGTCACTGTTGTATCTGTCATTACCCAGAGTTGTGGAACAACCCAAAAGTCACACCATTGCATGTGGCCTGATCTCTGTTTGCATAGTATGTAGGTATACTGTTCTTTGTAATCCACCTACAGGTGAAGCTACTGGGTAGATGACCCTGTGACACATGCCACCACATAAACAAATGGCATAGGTTGTCATATGTGTGAATCAAAACTGTGAGGGTGGTAAATGGATACATTATACATAATGTCCTAGGCTGTCATATATGTGAATAGCAACTGTGAGGGTGATGTGGTGCATGGATGCATTATATATGCTGTCCTAGTTTGCCATGCCAAATGTGTGAATCATAACTGTGAGAGCAGTACTTGGATACATTATATATACAGTTCTAGGCTGCCAAATATGTGAATCACAACTGTGAGGGTGGTGAATATATAGATTATAAATAATGTCTTTGGCATTACACAACAACTGGAAACTGAGGAAGTATAATCCTTCCTATTTATATATTTTAGTGTCTGTGGACTGTCTGGGGCCTTGAATAGCTCCTAGAACCTAAGCAAAATGAGATGTGACATAAAATATCCTCTTAGCAGCAGATGTCTCCTCTGCTATGCTCCTCTTCTACATGCTGCAGGATGATATTGAGTAAGTGGTAAAGGATACAGAGCACTGATGCCTATGATATGCCTAATGTGTCTCCTGTAGTTCACTGGAAGGTCCCAGTAGCAGAGATAGTTAACGTTACCCATACCTTTGTGCCCACAGAGGAGGGCAATCCATGTATCACTCAATTCTACTCATAGACAACACTTTTGCTTCATGAGGTGCTGATTGTACCTTCTGTGATGGTATGGAGTATGTCACAGGCACTAGTATGTGCTGTTCATCAATACCCATTGCTTCTCCTAACATATCTGTAGACTTAAACATCAAAAATCTCCACTGCTCAGAAATGCTTTGCACAGTGTACCTGTGCTATAAGTTTCTGAATTGCTCTGCTATGTTTAATGCAGGCTGTGAAGTCCCTCCTCTAGGCCAGTAATCAAAGAGGCTGAATCATTACCACTGACACCGATGAGGGACGTTCACTTGGAACAAAGATAGATACACACAGTATTTCCAGATGCAACTCTCTGCATCAAGCACAATTTCCCTTAAGAGCACACAGGGAACAGACTCAGTCCAGGGGCTGTATTTCTCTATCTTTCTTTAGGCCACCAGTAAGACACCCCACTGGCACAGCTGTAGAGTTGAGTCTTGAGATGAGTGTCTAAGCCAAGTCCACCATGACCCTCTCACACACACACTATTTGATATTTGATTTGCAGAGACACACACACACACACACACACACACACACACACACACACACACACACACACACACACACACACACACACACACACACACACACCTGAGAAAGGCTGGTACAGATTTACTCACTCTGCTAACCTTTGCCCAACTATAAGGTAGTTACTGCCACTAGACCCTCCAAAGCCAGCTACTTTGAGGCTCTTATAAGGGTACCCAATTTTACTGAGTAAAACTAACACTAATACAAATGGTAATGTTGACCAAACAGTAAGGATTTCAGGAGTGGCCACAGTGTCACTGAATAAATAAAGTACTATCAAGGGTTAAAATATTCTCTAAAGGACCAGCCATGATGAGAAGTTTAAATATATTTACTAATAATTAATAAAAAACATGAAAATACTAAACATCTATTTACAGTAAACACCAGAGTTTCAATCACAGACAATATTAAAATAACACAGATGAATAGAGTCACACAGATACAGAAAAACAGTACTTAACTAATCTCTCTATATTTCCTTGACTGATCTAAATAATTACTATTCCCTGGTTACTTACTAAAGCAAGGTAAGATAAAGTAGGTGAGTGATCCTTCTATGCCAGGTTACAAAATCAGACTGCTTGGAGACTTCTGTCTCATCTAGTATTAAAACATCATTTCAGTCCTGAATTACAGAATTATGTCATATACATCTGGTTATCTGACTTCTGGTTCCTATACTACCCCCTTTACTATAGGTTGTCAGGATTTAGCACAGATGTGTTACTTTACATGCTTTTATATCACGTTATTGAAAGATGAAAATAGCAAACACTATTTCATCGGCCCCAAAACATTTAAACATGAAAATATTGAACATTCAGAACAGCAAATTTTTTCCCATGGAAAAAATTTGCTGCTCCGAAATACATGCACACAACACAAGCACATCAAACAAACAGCAACCACACACATACACTTAAATTCCTACATCTAATGCTACACTAAACTAAACATACACCACTATCTACCCACTTACCTTAACCCAAACCCTAACCCTAAGGTCCGTCACTATTGCACACTCACCTAACCCGCACCCTAGGCCTAACTCACTTAAACTGCCCCTAACCCTAAAGTCTGTCACTATCACACACATGCCTAACCCGCGCCCTAACCCTAACTCACTTAACCCGCCCCTAACCCTAATGTACAAACAATCGTACACTTACCTGAACTCAACCCGTAAATTTCCACCACAGCGCTAAGAATAGTGAAGCCACAGAAACGGCCAACTGAATTCTTTCCCGAGGAAAGAATTCGCTGTTCTGCAGCTTCGCTATTCTTAGTGTTCGCTGAATAGTGTTCGATATCAGAACATTCAAAGTTTTAATACTTCAATGTTCTGATATATACCCCCTTACATACCTAGGGCTTTGCAAAGATCTGTTTCAGCTCCTCAAAGTTATAAAACAACTTCAAACTTCTACCCTTCCAGAGTAGCAATTAGTTCACCCCCAAGGACAATACAGAAGACTTCCTAGTGCAGACTTTTTGCCTCTGGCTGCAATCAGAACTGTAAGATACAATCTTTATCGCCTAAGTTAAGTAATTTAATTTCAGGATATTTTTCTAAAAGTTAGCCGGAGCTAAGCTTAACCTCTTTTCTTCTAGTAACCTCTATTAAAATATTAATTTCAACAGTTATAACACAGTCTGACTTGCAGGTGTATTTTTACTCTGTCCAGCAAGACCCACTGTTGGTACATTTTTTAACACAAGCAGCTTTACAAATACATTTTCAGCACAAGTACCTGTACAAATCAGTTTGATATACAAATGACATGTAATTCTTTACAAAACTCCAGCTAGGTATGCTGGCATATGTTACACATCCACTGCCATACTTCTCCTGGCATGGCTGTCAATACCTGACATTGTTACATCTCTTCTCTGTTTGAAGACTCAAACTAGTTTTTCAAATGACCCTTGAAAATATTGCTTGAGAGGAATGAGACTGTCTGGGAATACAGTAACCCATACCCTGTCTTGAGATCCCATCTGCATTGGCATTGCTGACCCCAATACAGTGCTGCACTGTCACATCATATGCCTGCAACCCTAGGCTCCACCTTAGTAAACTGGCATTTTGCTGGCTAGCTTGATGTAGCCATAGATCCCCCTCAGACTCCTCCTGCCACCCACTACAAATACTCAGCAGCAGGGCCTCCCTATCATGGTAAGGTTTCATCATGTTCACATTGTACAATTTATACCCCTGCATCCTGCCTAGCAGTTCTACAATGTAGGTAACATCACTGACCTTCCTTACCACTTTGAACGGTCCCTCCCAAGCTGCCTGCATCTTATTTTGTCTGACAGGAATGAGAACCATAACCTGTTGTTACACAGCATTCTCTTGGGTTTAAGCATTCCTGTCATACCAAACCTTTTTCTGCTGTTGGGCTCCTGCCAGGTTCTTCTGGACCAATCCCATGACCTCCCTAATCCTTGTCCTGAGGTGCAGGACATATTTCACAACATACTCCTTGTGGGATTTGCACTCACCCTCCCACTCATCTCGAATCAAATCTAAAGGCCCCCTCACCATATGCCCATGCAGAAAATCAAAGAGTGAAAAACCTGCAGATTCCTGAGGTACCTCTCTGTATGCAAACAGCAGATGGGGCAAATATTTGCCCCACTATCTCTTAAACTGGTCTTCAAATGCCCGTAGCATGGTTTTTAGTGCAGAGTTTAACCTCTCCACAAGACCATTAGTCTAGAGGTGGTAGGAGGTGGTCTTTACGTGCTTCACCCCACAGCACTCCCACAGACAAGCCAGCAGGTCTGACATGAAATTGGCATGTCTGTCAGTCAATATTTCTCTTGGGAAGCTTACTCTGCTGAAAATCTCCAACAAAGCATTTGCCATATTCTCTGTCTTCATGGAGGAGAGAGACACCGTCTCAGGGTATCTAGTAGCATAGTCTGCTACCACCAGGATATACTTCTTCCTTGTAGAACATGGGATACTCAGAGGCCCCATAATATCCACAGTACCCTCTAAAATGGCTTCTCAATCACAGGCAAAGGCATCAAAGGAGCCTTGACCTTGTCTCCTGCCTTATCTTTTTTTTGGCACTGCTCATAGGTCTTACAGTACCCTGTTACATCCCTTGCAATCCCAGGCCAATAAAAGTTCTGCCTAATATGTCTCTTGGTATGATTTATGCCCTTATGACCTGCAAAAGGAATGTCTTGGACTATGGCTAGAAGTGCCAGATGGTAGGCTTTGGGCACTACCAACTATTATATTATGTCACCCTCTAGCCTTCCCTCAGGGGTCCATTCTCTATACATTAAACCTTTGTTCCAGTATACAAACTCCCCTTTTCCCTGAGAAAAAGGCATCCCTAGCTACCTCTCTCAAGCCTTGTAATGTATGGTCTGAAAGCTGAATGTGTCTTAACTCTATCTTTGTGACCCTCCCCAGCTCCCATTCCACAGGAAGCCTGGTATCCTCTGGCAATAGTGCTTCACTGTCACCTTGGGTACTATCACTCACCTCTGCCCTTGCAGTCACTCTGTCCAAGGGAACATCAGTACCTACCAGCAGGTGTGGCTCACCTTCAGGCTCACTGCTACAGGGCATTTCCCTCCCTTAAATACCCCACCTCACCAGCCCTGGCTTCTGGTGTGGGGTCTGTCTGGGTCTCCTTCAGGCTATCAGATCCACACGCCTGTCTCCACATCTGACTGTGTGTAATTGCATGCACATAAGGTATTGCATTATCAGACACATTCCCTATCAAGACATCTGCAGGGATTTCCTCAAATGAACATACTTGCTTGCTTCCTTTTCCGTCCTCCCAGTCAAGGTGAACCCTGGTCAAAGACATTTGGAATGGGGTCCCTCCTAAAACTTTGACTGGAGTGGACTGCCCAAGCAAGTACTGCTCCTTTTTAGCCACTGCAGGCTTCACAATGGTTATGTTAGAGACTGTGTCTCTCTTAGCAGTGGCTTGATTTCCATTCACTAAGATAGGATGTAAACTCTGCTGATAGTTTGGTACCCCTATTCTCTCCAGACAACTTACCACTGGCATGCTGTTATTCCCATTTACTGGCTCCCTCATCATTTGTTCCCTGCCTTGCTTCCATGGACATCTATATGATACATGGCCACACTGGTAACGTTTAAAACATCTAATCCTTGATACTGGCTGTGTACCTGAATTTGTGGCTTCCCCTGTTACTGGTGGATTCTGTTGGAGTGGTTTAGGCTGCCCACCATGGGTTCCCTTATATCCATGTGCAGTAATGCCCTGCTTGCTAAGTAGACATCCCCTTTTCTCCCCAGCTCATCTGCAGAGTTACACTCCCTGTCTGCCAACCAGATTCTCATGTCCTCAGGCAAAGTGCTAAGGGCTTGTTCTCTCACCAAAAGGTTGGCCAGCCCTTCAGAAGTGGTGACCTGACACTCACTCACCCACCTATGAAAATAAGTGCTTAACCCAGCAATATAATCACAAACACTTTTATCTGCCCTGGGTCTATGCTCACAAAACTTTTTTCTCCAAGCTTCAGGTGTTAACTTAAAACATTCTAGTAAACATTGTTTTAATATATCACAGTTTAAAAAATCAATATTAAACAATTTATAAATAGCAGTTACAGCTTTACCATGGAGTTAAGGAGTCAGGACCTGTACCCAGAGCCTATTGTCAACATTATACTGTTTATTTATTTAACATTTGTTGACCGGGAATGTCCGACTAGGTTCCACAGAGCCTGTTTTCAGTGGAGGCCCAGGGAGAAATGCTTCAGATGCATGTCTTTGGAATGCGGGAGGAAACCGGAGTGCCCGGAGGAAACCCACGCAAACACAGGGAGAACATGCAAACTCCACACAGAAGGCACCCCGGCCGAGAATCGAACCGGAGAACCTCTTGCTGTGAGGTGACAACGTTAACCGCTGCACCACTGTGCCGCCCATACTCTTTCAAATATATTAATAAAACTATCAACATTATCACCCTCTATAAACTGTGGAAGAAATTTAGACATGTATTGCTTTTGGGGTTTGGTTATTCCCTTTCCCATTACCTCCATGACCCTGACAAAGAGTCAACTTCTCCCTCTCATGTTGGCACTGTTTCTCATTTTCTTTGGGCTCCAAACACCACGGTCTCTCCAGTGATTCTAATTCCGTACATTTTGCCTGCCACAGTCTCTCTGCTGATTCTAATTCCAAATGTTTGGCCTCTAGTTCAAGTCTGCTTAACTCCTGACAGGTTTTTAAGTCCTCTGAGGAAAAGTGAACTGTCATGTTTCTGATAGCTGCAGATTCCCATCACCAGACTGGTTATCCTCCTGGTTGTTGGTCGGAGCTGTGTCTAAGGCTGAAATCATTTCCTCCTTAATCAGGTTGGCATGCACCAGTCCTTTGGCTTGCACACCTTGGCCAACTGGTTCTTTGTCAGCTTGTCATAATCCTCTGCTGACATCTTTGCCTACTTTTCCTGACTAAACTGAACTAATAAAAAGTGAATAAAACTGTTATGAAAATGAAACTCTGTATGTTTACCTTGTGGCTGTGGAGCGAGGACACACCTTGAGTGATAAATGCTTACAGGCTACAGAAGGTCAAATAAAATCCACATCACTGCTCACCAATATGTGACGTCCCTACTCTGGGCCAGTAATCAAAGAGCCATTCACTTGGAACAAAGATAGATATATACATTATTTCCAGATGCAGCTCTCTGCATTAAGCACAATTTCCCTTAAAAGCACACAGGGAACGCACTCAGTCCAGGGGCTGGGTTTATCTCTCTCTCTCTTTCTCCAGGCCCCCAGTAAGACTCCCCACTGGCACAGCTGCAGAGCTGAGTCCTGAGCTGAGTGTCCAAGCCAAGTCTTCCACCACTCTCTGTGAAACCATTGCTCTGTGTCACTGCTCCAAGCAGCTGACACACACACACACACACACACACACACACACACACACACACACACACACACACACACACACACACACACATTCTTTGAGATTTGATTTACACACACACACACACACACACACACACACATACACACACACACACACACACACACACACACACACACACACACACACACACACACACACACACACACACACACACACACACACACACACACACACACACACACTCTCCTGGGAAAGGCTGGCGCAGATTTACTTGCTCTGTTACCCTTTGCCCAGGCTATAGGGTAGTTAATGCCACTAGACACTCCAAAGCCAGCTACTCTAAAGTTCTTATAAGGGCACCAAATTATAATGAGTAAAAGTAATACTAATACAAATGGTAATGCTGACCAAACTGCAAGGCTTTCAGGAGCAGCCACAGTGTCACCAAATAAATATAAGTACTCTCAAGGGTTAAAATATTCTCTAAATGACCAGCCACAATGAAACGTTTAAATATATTTAATAATAAATAATAAAAAAATGAAAATACTAAATATCTATTTACAATAAACACCAGAGTTTCATCACAGGAAATATTAAAATAACACAGATGAATAGATTTATACAGCTACAGAAACAGAAGTACTTAACTGATCTCACTATATTTTCCAGACAGATCTAAATAATTACTATTCCCTAATTACTTACTAAAGCAAGGCAAGATGAAGTAGGTAAGTTCATAGGTTCATAGATTAGTACTAGGCTGACTGCTCTTGCGAGCCATTTTAAGCCTAGCCAATTATCCCTTGTGAGACTCAAACCCTGCACCTTGTGTTTGGGCCACCCTCCCAACCCTTCTATGACAGGTTACAAAAACAGACTGCTTGGAGACTTCTGTCTCATCTAGTATTAAAACATCTTTTCAATCCTGAATTACAGAATGACATCACATAGATCTGGTCATCTGACTTTTGGTTCCCATACTACCCCCCTTTACTAGAGGCTGCCAGGATTTAGCACAGATGTATTACCTTACATACCTAGAGCTTTGCTAAAATATGTTGCAACTTCTGGAAGTCATAAAACAACTTCAAACTTCCACCCTTCCAGAGTAGGAATTAGTTCACTCCCAAGGACAATAAAGAAAGCTTCCTAGTACAGACTTTTTGTCTTTGGCTGCAACCATAACTGTAAGATACAATTTTTATAGCCTAAATTAAGTACTGTAATTTTAGGATATTTTTCTAAAAGTTATCTGGGGCTGAGCTTAACCTCTTCTCTTCTAGTAACCTCTGTTACAATATTAATTTCAATAGTTATAATACAGTCTGACATACAGGTGTATTTCTTTATTCTGTCCAGTAGGACTGACAGTTGGTATATTTTTTAACAGAAGCTGCTTTGCAAATACATTTTTAAAACAATCATCTGTACAAATCAGTTTGATATACAAATGACATATAATTCTTTACAAAACTCCAGCTAGCTATGCTGGCATATGTTACACATCCACTGCCCTACTTCTCCTGACATAGCTGGCAATACCCCACATAGTTATACAGAAATTTGCCTAATCCATAAGCCTCATTTTCATATCAATATGTAGCCTATTTAGACATGCTGCATACCATTCCATTTTCTTCCTTTCCAAGGCTATAATGTTTTGTCTCTGAATTGTCCACACTTTTTGTGTTACGGTTACCTCTATTAATTTGTCCTATATATTGCACTAAATGTCAATGAATCCCAGCAATAGTTTCTGTTATATCATGTGGTTGCAAAGGGCTATCATATGGAAAAGCAAACTATATGGATCACAATCATTATTTGGCAGTAATTTCTATTCTTGCAAATGTGCTCATCTTGTGACAATAATTTCTGTTCTTGCAAAGGTAATTACTTTAACCCAATATTCCAGATTTTTCTATACTTTATTTATTGCATTCCAAATGAACACCTATATTTACATCTTGGAGTAGAAACAATAGTGAACCAATTATCTGGGTGGTGAACACTATTAAAGATAATATCCGATACATATTGTAATGCAATTCTGTGGTAACTTTTGGTATTCCAAGATTTAATGCAAGTCCCATAATTGTGAGACTGAATGAGTGGAAATGAAAACTTATATATACTAAGTACAGTATTACCATTTCTTGGAATATTCCATTTTGTTTTTACTATGGTGATCTAGGAGTTGGTATATATCTTTCTTGAGGTATGGCAATTCCAGAGTTGGTATATAAATAAGTTTACTGCACAGCTGGACGGGGGTGCCAAGAAACATGTAGCTGCAATATCAAGAAGAACAGCAATGTTTGACATTCAGAGTTCTCTATTTTTATTTATTTTTTTCTTAATTCCAGGGGTCACATTTATCAGTTTTAGAATTACAATAGGAAGTCCCCTACTACTACCACTGATTTGTTCCTATTTAGTCTTAGAGCTTCAACATCTCCGAACTCATCAAAGAATTTAACCAGCCTTGGTAGCACTGTTTAGCATCTTCATAGGTGACGGTAATTTCTCGTTAAATAAATTTCATCCATTCTCTCATCTTCCTTCCCTCTCCCAAAGTAAAACTCCTTGAATGTGGTATCTTAGATTAAAGAATGTAATACAGTCAAATAAACAGCATCTTGTGGGATAAGCAACATGGATTCCATAGGAAACACAAGACTTCATCTGTTCACATCTCCACAGAAAACATCAATTATGACAAAGCAACAGAAAATGGAAAAAAGTTATACTTGTTTGATGATCTCTCAGTTGTTTATAGGTTTGGGTGCAATCTATTTATCTATGCTGAATTTTGAATTTAGCCTTACAAGGCTGGATCCATCTCACAGAGGGATAAATGACATTACCAGTGCTTTTCCAGTGACTGACGTATGTTTTATACAAATGACATTCTGGTAATTGGTATTTGTCCAACTCTCTGCAAAGTCAGCTACAGCATTTCAGATCTGCATTGCATTAGTTGGAATGCAACAAGAAAAGAGCAAACTTGTTTAAATCTGTGTTTATGCTTAATGGAACTTTTAAAATTTTAAACTTTTAAAATCTGGAAACATTCATTTTCTGTTCTCATCAATCTTTATAAAAGCAACCCACCAAATGTCCAGTAGTATAAATACTTAAGCCTCTAGATGGAGGTGTCCTTCTCATTTAAAGAGAAGGCTGAAAGCATGGTGAACAAGATATAGTTGCTGCAGGAGCCTAAGCTATATACGGTTATGTCCTGCTAAGGATATTACAGATGGCCAACTTCCAAAGCTTCAGGGTACTTTCCATTCACCAAAACCATTAGTCAGTTCGAGATGACCTGACTTGAGTGAAAGACAGGTATGGAGGACAAGCCCTTGAGAGATTTTAGCTGCCAAATAGAGTGCTCCTCTGCAGAGTTTCAAGGATCAATGGAAGCTTGTGCTGATCAATTGCTTGGCAGATAAGTTCCCCTTGAAGAAAATCCATTCTACTTTCTATTTTCTTTGTTTACACTTACGTTCTTCTTGAGGAAAGTATATTTTAAGATAGGAATATGTGTAATTATTGACTGTCATGTGACTTTACTGCACTTTTAAATAGGAATGCACTTTTGCTTCTGACAATTTAAAAGTTAGTTTAAACATTCAAAAACTCTTTTTCCTTCCCGTGGCGAAACTGTGTTTAATTTACTTTTTGGTGATGTTAAAATATATTAAAGTGCTTTCCACTGTATTTTAACTGGGAAAATTACTTTCAAATTTTTACCAGTTTGTACTGCAGTTTCCCATGGGAAAGTAGCACTATTTTCAGTTTTGACTATGGAACAAATTACCTGCCCCACAGTTGGTCCTTTTTCCAGCCACAAAATGAAAAAGTTAATGAAACAGTATTTGCCACAACAGCAGGCTAATGTTTTGACCCTGTTATAGGAGTGTGACTCAGCTGTGGCTAAAACTGGCTTCTCAAACCACTCATCTTTTTCCTGGATCCCTCTGGTATAGCACATATAGCCACTATGGACTGGGGGTTAGTCACTTCCACTGCAACTGTTGGAATAGCAGGGGAGTGTCATTCTTGTTGATCTTGGGAAAAGGGACAGGGAAGTGCCCCTTCCTAGCAAGAATGTTGTACCCATACCAAGGGAAGCTGCTGCTGCTGCCATTAATAAACCCATTTTACTCAATGTTCCTGTCAAGAAACAGAAAACTAAACATTTACCTTCTCCTGCACCAGTTCTTCTGGAGAGGAGGAGTTTATTAGGTCTGGCTCAGGGCCTTGTACAGGTTGCTGACCCTTCTTACATGAAGGTTTTTGGTAAAAGAAAAAAGGTATTCCTCTTTTCTTGAAGAGATTCAAGAAATTGAATCTGCATAAGAATCTGATGAGGCAGATGCATTTTTATTTATGTATTTGATATTTGCTGACTGGGATAGTCCTACTGGGCTATTGCCCTTTTCACCAGAGGCCTGGGGAGAAAAGCTCCATAGAACAAATAATCCCGAAAAGTGCATGAAAAAGTAAAGTACAACATTTCCATTACAGTATAAGAGAAAAAACAGCAAAGTAGACATTTATGAAATGTAGTAAGTAAAGAAACGGGTAATAACAAAAAACTGGCAAAAACACATTTGAATTATGTCAGTGGACAACAGTAAAATTCCAAGCAGTTTGTTTTGGAATCTACAGGAGGTGTAGATATTTAATAAAAAATGCAACATTACAAAAATAGGATCCGGGTAGCATGTTACCAGGACTAAGAAGCGAAGGAGCATGGAGAGTAGTAAGTGAGTGTCTTGTCATAATTGAGGGTTAGTTTTGGTAACTATATATCAATATAAGATATCAAGATAAAATTAGAGGAAAGGGAAGAATAGAAAGGAAGACGGGGGTGGAGAAAGTTAAGGAGGAGAAGGGACTTGGATCTGATTCACAATCACAGGAGAGCATGGTATCTGAATCTGACATTGAAGGATTCTCTTTCTCTGAGACAATTTCCAGAATGAGACAGTGTTTTCAGTTGGAGAAAATTGATGTATCTCACAGGAGAGCATGGTATCTGAATCTGCCAGTGAGGGATTATCATTCTCTAAGATTATTTTCAGAATGTGGCAGTGTTTTCAGTTGGAGAACATTGAGGTATCTCAGCCTGTCAGACAATAATATGTGCTGTTACAACTGGAGTATCCAGAACCTCCTTCCATCTCCCCAGTGCTGTCAGCATTGTAGAATGTGTTTGCCACCGCCTGTGGTTCTCCTGACAGCCAGCCTGATGCTCATAGGAAACCAGACAGAAAGTACAAAGTTTCTCCATCTTTCAAATTTTTATATACTCATCCCAGACCTGACTCAGCAGCTATAGCTTTAGTTAATCCAGCTGCTACCAGTCATTTTGGTTAATTCTAATAATTCTCTTTCTGACAAGGATGCAAAACAGCTGATACCTCTGGGGGAAAAGTGTATGCTTCTACAACTTTAATTTTTAGAATTTTGAATTGTCAGGCTAATTTTTAAAGTTTATTCTGACTAATTTTAAATATTGAGGAATATTTTATCTACAGTTTCTTCTTGTGGGAAAAAATCTGTTTTATGTGGCTTATTACTTCAATTTCTCAGGTCACTACTAATTGCTTAATGTGTATGACTCTGTAGATACTACATCCTGGGCTGTTACCACTGGTACTGTATTGAAGAGGATTGCCTGGCTGTGCTGTCAGAATCACCAGAGATTTAGTTTTTGGACTCTCTTTTACAAAGGTTATCAAAAAAGTGATTTGACAAGGAATCTTTCAAAAATTTCAGCCCTCCTTCTACAAATTTTCCAAGGGATTTTCTGCTTCCTTATCCAGTTTTGGATATGTAGTGAGAAATATGTACATAGGCCAAAACTTCTAAACAATGTTCAGAGAGAAATGAGAGCAATTAAGCAAGTCATAGTGCAAACTAGTCAGTGAAATCAAAGTGGTCTTTATACTGTGCAAATCAGACTGGTAGTCATGAAAGAGAGTTGCAAATTGTGGAACATGTTGCTTTATGTGGTTTTCTTAATGTGAACAATGCACAAATAATGACATTTTTTATAGATTTTTTGACAGAAATAAGTACTTTGTCACAGTGCTATTGAGTAAAGTATTTATTGGATGTAAATGATATGGTATTTGTGGCAGATTAACTAGTAGAAATGATGCTCACAATAGTGGAGTGTCAATGAAATATTACTTTGGATGTATATATGCTCCTGGCATTGCACCAGCACTGAGCAGTATGGATTACACCACTGGTGAGCAGTATGCATTGCACCAGCACTGAGTAGTTTGCATTGCACCAGCACAGAGCAGTATGCATTGCATCACTGGCGAGCAGTATGGATTGAAATCCACCAGAGAGCAGTATGCATTGCACAACTGGTGAGCAGTGTGCATTGCATAAAACATAGTACAAAGTCTAACTAGAATGAATAAACAGGCAGTGGAAATGCAACAATGAAGTTATTGTTGTTATTGTGTGGAAGAAGAGGTGATACCCTGTAGTAATTTTATTTTTATTTTTATTTTAAAAAAACTATAGATTTTGTGTCCATTCTTTCTGTCAAGTGATCAACTGTAGCAACTGACCTTTCCTATTAATACTATGGAGGTGTGACTTATGTATATACTGAATGCAGAATTTGGCTGTTTCTGCATTCTTGCTTTTATTTATTCCATCATTGTCAGCCACCTATGTTATACATTTATTTGCACTCATTATTTCTAGGCTGTGTTGATGTGCATTGTTTCTATGTATTGTCTCTTGGGTCAGGCAATGGCTAGAGAGAGAGTCTTGTACCAACCCACATTCCTGGCTGTCAAACAATAAATAGATTTGTATTTGGGGGACTGCTTTAGGTGGGTTAGGGGGATTTAGGACTGTTTATATGTCTATCATATGTGTTAGAAGTGTGTAAACCTTAAGTTTCTGCTGAATAGCTTTAATAAGGAAGGATTGGATGAATTTTAGCGGCTTTAGTGCTATACCAGGAGAGTATAAATTACCAGATATAAGTGTTATCAAGCTTACAAGCAAAGGTCAATGGCTCAAATTATCTCATTACAGTCTATAGTAAATGAAAATGTCTATCCAGAATATCAGATATAAGTTTTATCAAGTCTGTAAGGAATGGCACTTGCTAAAATTATCTCATCATAATCTAGTAAAAACTTCTATCAACTGTACGAAATATTAATATACCATATAAAAACGAAAAGAATGTTTGTATAGGAGGAAAGTCCCCACCACCACACCTCCATGTGGGGGCTGTGCTCCCACATCCCATTTTATTTATAAATACAAACAGTGAGATTATACAGCAGTGGATAAAAGGAAAAACTTCCTCAGTTCCACTATCCAGCCTATCTTGCACATTGTCACCCACACACACACACACACAAACTCATGCATGCATGCATTTAAAGCATTGAATGCCTTCAAATGGGAATCAGCATAAACAAATACTGTTTCAAAATAGATTGGCTTACACAGCTATAGGTGTGCTGCGATGTGGGTGGTCTTAGCAAAATTGCATAGAATGGCTTACGTGTGTTTGCCATTTCTCTGCTTTTGTCCTCAGAGTTGGAATATATAATTAGTAGTAGGTGTGGAGGGTACAGAGAGCTTTGCCTGTGCAAAAATACTGTTTCCTTTTTTTTTCAACATTTTTTCATTGCTTTATTTGTTTTAGAGGAAATAGTTTTAGATGTATTGAACAGAGACTGAGAGAGTTTAGCCATTTCAATTTGACTCTCTCTCTCTGTATATATATATATAGATCTAGCACATTTCACCGAAACTCATATCACTGAACACAAATCACAGAAAGCGCAATTCACCAAAAGCACAATTCACCAAAACACATTTCACCGAAAATGGTATATGGCCTTGTCCCCACTGTAGTGCGACCCTGGAGTTGGTATATATAGTAGGGGGGGTGTGGGGGGGGGGCGGAGCCCCCCATATATTTCAAGTATATATCATGTTTACATAAGAGTAATAGATTGCAATTGCAAGTATGCATGTATATAGTGTAACACATTTAAAATATGTGGGGGGGCTATGCCCCCCGTTGTGGGCAGCGGTGCCCTCCACACCTCCTACTATATATACCAACTCCAGGGTCGCACTACAGTGGGGACAAGGCCATAATACCATTTTCGGTGAAATGTGTTTCGGTGAATTGTGTTTTCGGTGAAAAATGCACACTAATTTAACTTTCGGTGAAATGTGCATTCGGTGAAATGTCCTAGATCCATATATATATAGTTACAAAAATAGAGATCTCCAGAACCAAATCTTCTCCAAGTGGCTTTATTCAATGAAATTCACACTAATAGTGGGCTTAATACATCAAGTAGATCACGGTTTCTCTGCATAAATGGCCTCATCAGGTTAATTTGATACATATAATACATATAGATAGGCAGATATACAAACTATATATGGTTGTCCCATAACCTATTGAACGCTCAAAAGAAGGAATGGAAAAAGAGCGACCATTTTAGATTGTAAAATGATCAAAAACTGGACAGGCTAAAACTAATTTTTTTGCAAAGGGTAAACTGCCTTGATAATGGTGTATAGTAATTCCAAGCTTGTAGAACAGCAAGATAAGAGTGAATTCCCTATCCCGCTGAAATGCGATCTCATACAAATGCTGCTGGCAAAAAACACTATTAAAAGAACCTTCACTCTGAGTGTTTGCTTTTTTTACATCAGTGAAGAGTGCTCACTCATATGAGTGGCTGCACTTTTAAATTGTAAATATTTGCATGTATGGGGTCACCAAATATGGTTAAATATGCCTTTAGTCAACATCTGTTTAGTCGATGCAATTTGATGCAGTAGATGGTCAACTGGTGTGCAAGGCTGCAGAATTCATGGGGTTGGAGAATATGGTGTTTCTCCAGTACTGTGCTATCTCGGAGTCAGAATTTATAATTAGCAGGGGGTGTGGAGATGTACTATTATTTTTGTATGTGCTGAGATTCATAGTAAGGTATTCACATTTTGTGTTCAACATTAGGGGTGTCAAGATTTGGGCCTGTCAATCATATTGATTTTATGTATATATATATATATATATATATATATATATATATATATATATATATATATATTTGGGTCGACTTCAAAGGATCGAAATTTCACAACATCGAATCTCTAATCAACAAAGACCAGATAATCGAAGCTGTGAAATATCGAACATTGTGAATGGAGATCACCGTACAGTGCAGAACAGGAAATTTACCATTCTCTTTACTGTAGTGCGATCTCAGAGTTGGTATATTTAAGTAGCATGGTTGTGGGGCTGCAGGAGGGCTTGCCTCCTTGCAAAAACATGAAAAACAATATTTTCACCTGTTACATTTTTTTTTTTTTTGATATTTCACAACTTCGATAATCTGGTCTTCGATGATCCTTTGAAGTAGACCCCCCTATATATATATATATATATATATATATATATATATATATATATATATATATATATATATATATATATATATATATTCATATTCACAGTAAGTACATTTAAGTTAGATCAGTCTTATACTGCTGGTACATCTATCTATCCAGCAATTTTGAACTTAGCCTCTCAGGCCTTCCTTTATTGTGGTTCATTGTGTCTCCCAGAGCAACTACTCTGAAGATCAAGTCCCCTTCTACAAAGATCAAACACTGTCTAGTTGGCCTTCTTTCAGACATCCTTTTATGTTACATCATTCACAACATAAACAAACCCACTCTCACTAATAGAGCCAGGTATCTTTCTGTTCTTAAAGAAGGCAGCACAAGTAAATAGAAACACTACTCATTTAAAGAAACATCACTCTGTACAAAATGTCAGCCTTTATTATAATTCTTGTATGCTCTTCCTAGAAAAAGGACTAATAGAATCTAAGCTGTTTTCAGAAATCTTATACATTGTGGAACAGCAATGGAGTCTCATAGGTTGTCTCTGTAAGGGCAGCAAGACTCTGCTGTTAAAATAAAATGAGACTGTGTTACTGTTTGACTTTGTTGCAGTTGAATGGCCTCACATTCTCAGTTTATGAACAAATGTATACTGTGGAGCTTTTCTCCATGGACCTCTGTTGAAAATGGTCAATATAAACAGTTGGACTTCTCCTATCAACAAATACAAATAAATACATTAATAATATGCCTTGTAAACCATTTTTCAAATAGGTAACACAAAACACATTAATTTACTAAGGGTATTACAGCACTTAAAAGTGTTGGTTGTCTGGATGTATGTCACTGTATAGCTAGTTACTGAAAGTCAGTCACTGCTTTCATAATATCACATTTATTATTCGATACTTGGAGAAAAATTAATTATAAGACAGCAAAGCAGCATCTCAACTGAAATATACAGCTATATAAATTGCTTACAGAATACAAAAAAATACACAGGAAATTTAATTAAACTCCTTACTGCAATGAAAATTCCATATCAAAAATTGCTCAGCAAAATACTTAATATTGTTTATAAGTAGCAGCACTTGAAAAATCACTCCCTTATGATGTGCAGTCATATATAATACATGATGAGTAACGTGAAAAAGGAGGATACTGCCAGCACAGCTATCTGGAATTTTGTAAATAATTATATGTAATTTATGAATATCAACATGATCTATATAAGATGCTTGTGTTGGAATTGTATTAGAACTGTATGTCATGTGTATATCAAAGTGGTCTGTACAGACATGTATGTTAAAAATGTATTTTATAAAGTGCTTGTACTTAAAATGTAACCACAGTGTGATCTGCTGGTAGAGAACAGAAATGCACTATTGTAACTGTTTACATATATATATATATATATATATATATATATATATATATATATATATATTAACAGTGGAAACTGGAATACAGGATTTTAACTTCAGAAAAATAGCTGAAATTAAATTACTTATAGGCTAGGCAGGAGACATAATGTTTATTTAAGGGAGCTTTCTGTATTGTCCTTAGGGTGAAATAATTACTAGTTTTGAAATGTGGAGGAATGTAATCATTTTATGACTTCCAGGAACTGCCAAAGATCTGAGGTCTATGTATTTCCACAGGTAGATGTTAAATACTGCCAGATTCTAGCAGTGGGGGTTTTACCTGGGACAGAGTCAGATGACAACAAATGATGTCATTCTGCAAGGTATCCCAGCAGTAATATTTGAGATATTAATTTGTAAAATTGCTTAGGGAGACAGGGCATTCTGTATTCTGTCTTGGGCCTGATAAGAATCATTCACCACATCTGCCTTGCTCTGATGAAGTAAGTTTATAGAGTATAGTAATTCTTTTAGATATAGCCAGGAATATCGCAAAGCTTAGTTTAGATATTTTTATTTATTTATTTGAGACTGGCCTGCAATGTTGTTTTAAATATTTCCTGTGATTTTGAACTATGATGTCACTATGAATATATACTGGATATTTTCTTGTTCTTTTATTATTTATTATTAAATATATTTAAACCTTTCATTGTGGCTGATCTGTCTAGAGATATTTAAGTTTTGAGAGTACTTGCAAATTTATTTGATGACACTGTGTGGGCCACTCCTGATAGACTTGCTCTTGATCAAACTACCATTTGTATTAATAGTAACATCACACAGTAAGATTGGATACCCTTTGTTAAGGGCCTTAAAGTAGCTGATAAGGACGTGGCTGGTGACAGTGATAAATACCTTGTAGTCTGGGCAAAAGGAGGCATAGCTAGTATACCTGTGCCAGCCTTTCCCAGGTATGTGTGTAAATCAAACCTCAAAGTGTGTGTGTCAGCTACTTGGGCAGGGACACAAAGCATTGGTTGGACAGAGAGGGTGCTGGAGGTCTTGGCTTGGTTACTCAGCTGAGATCTCAACTCTATAGCTCTGCCAGGGGGAGTCTTGTTGGGTATCTGGAGAAAGAGGGAGAAACCAGCCTTAGACTGACTGTGGTCTCTGTGTGCTTTTAAAGGAAATTGCACTTGATGCAGGAAGCTGCATCTGGAAATACTGTGTGTACTTGTCATCCTCCCAGTGTACATCACTCACTGTTGCCAGTGGTGAAGACTGAGGCTCCTTGATTACTGGTCCAGTGGACTGTCGTCACAATTACCACTGACATGATCCATTCAGTATTCAACAATTTCAAAAATCACAAGTCTGTATTGTATATGCTTTTGGGTTGCACAATTCATATTAATTTGAAAGCTGTCCCTTCTAAAGTGTTGCTTCCATATTCAATAAGCTACACTTGCCTTCCTGTGCTGTCTGCTGTATGTAACTCATTTCTAGTAGTACTCAGTACAAAAATATATATAACATATTCGCTTATCTTACTATAAAGTGTGCTAAGTCTTTTACTGATTTATATTATATGATGCATCCATCTACACCCTGAATAAATCAACAAACAAAGAACCTGAAGCTTGACAATTCTCTTGTCAATATCACACGAAAGAATTTAGATGAAATCATTACATACTGTTAGTGCTTCTGTGCTCTAGCATCAAAATATTGATTTTTTTTTGGGGGGGGGGGCAGCTCAGTAAACTCATAGCCCTTTAATTCCCAGTCTTCCAAAGGGTTATGTACACTGTAATTAAATACTGAACTCTTAAGCAGGCGCTTATTACAATTTTAATTGCCAATTAGTTAAATATACATTGTAAAGCTGTGAATAATTAAGGTGAATTCTGTGTTGAATTAGCGACTTTTAATATCACTTAATTTTATATAAAGTTATTTTAGTCGACTTTCTGCATTTTGTTTTGCATTATAACATTTAATTCACTAAACATCTACCTTGATTGTTTTTATGATATGATTGAGGACAATGCAAAGTGGTTTAGAAATATAGCCAGATGAAATATGCACAATAAATTCTTGCCCCCCCCTTCCAGAAATCCAAAGAAAACTGGCTGGACCTAACTAGATTTGATCATTGCAAAATTATAATAATTTGTGAGGCACGAGGTAAAATCCCAACTTGGGGAGTATATAACAGAAACATTTCCTGCGGTCAGCATATTTTTTGACACCAGGTATGGACACTGTCTCTGTTCTCAGTATTTATGATAATTTAACTATAATGTGCTGTAGATTCTATAGCAGTTATTTTGAGAAAGACATAATTAGATGGAAATTATGCTGTTAGCTCTAGGCAGATTACTAAATGCAGCCAGTATGACCTTTATGCTTGACAGCAGACTAACAATCAAGCAAGAGCAAAAGAATTGGTCAACCAGAACTGGCAGGACCACCAGTAAAACAGAGCAAAGACAGTTTAAAGAAAAACAAAAAGCTGAAAAATTACTATGTTATTTTCTGGTTTAGTAAGGCAACAAGATGACCTAGAAATGAAGATTTACCAAGCAGTAATACAATAAAATAAACTGCATTTCTTTGTGTGCTGGGTAGAATCAGTGGAATATGCCAGTGAGGTGCTGGATTTCAATGGATACCCATATGACCTTAGAATACTTTTTGCTGCATCTTTAAATGTTATGCACCCATTCTACTCCTTGTATATCTTCATTGTTTTGTACATAACTGCTAATTGGCATGAATATGTATGTATAGATGCATATGCATGTGGTGAGTTTAGTGATGGAATCAGCATGTATGCTAAGAAACTGAAAATAATTTATTAGCTAATCAGTGTTGGGATAACAAATGTATGGGAGTAAGAAATTTGTGGCAGTAGAAGCCCTCCTTTAGTAATCAGTGCTGGAATAAGAAATGCATGTCAGTAAAAACCCTCCCTTACTGATCAGTGCTGGGTTAAAAAATGAGTGGTTGTAAAAACCCATACATATTAATAAGTGATGCAATAAGAAATGTATGCCAGCAGAAGCCTTCCCTTAGCAATCACAGCTGTGATAAGAAATATATGGCAGTAAAAACCCCTTCCCCTTTAGTGATCAGTACTTGCAGAAGAAGTGCGTTACAGTAAAAACCCATTCCTCCCTTAGTGATCAGTGTTAGGATAATATATGTGTGGCAGTAGTAGCCTTCCAATAACAATCGGTGTTTGGATAAGAAATGTGTGACAGTAGAAACCCCTCCATTAGTGATCAGTGTTGGAATAAGAAATGGGTAGCAGTAAAAGCCCTCCTCAAGCAATCAGTAGTAGGATAAGAAATGGGTGGTGATAGAAGCCCTCCCCCATAGTGATCAGTTGTGGAATAAGACATCTGATAGTAGAAGTCCCCCTTTCTTTGTATCCTGGATTGTTTTTTTTTAATTCCACACAACAGATGTATGTTTGCAAAATGCTGCCTTAGATCAAGGCTGCTTAATCAGGAGATATTTTATAGGTCTATAGGACAGCATCATGCAAAATGTGTTTTTGGAGTTCAGCTAAGTCAAAGACATCAGGATGTCTTCAAGAGGTGCAACAGCAGACTTAAAGTCAGCATGTTGGTTCAGAACCTGAAAAGAACTGGGATCAGTGCTGCAATAAGGAATGTATGGCAGTAAAAGCCCCCTATTGTGATTAGTACTGGGTAAGAGCAGAAGCCCCTCCTCCCCACCCTTAGTGATCAGTGCAGGAGTAACAAACGTGTGGCAGCAGAAGTCCTAGAAATAGCAACACAGACCAGTGACAGTCTAGGTTGCAGGTTAGACTTTATCAAGATGATACATAACAGGGTTCCAGGTCCAGCACAGTTTCTGTACCACGGATATTTCTTGAACAAGACGGTGGTCCTGTTTCATGATTGTTTTACTGGTGGACTGCAAAACGATGGGTACAACTTCAAAGGCCTGTCACACTTCCTTCTCACAGAACAAAGCTTTGGCAATAGGAATTAGCAATAGAAGCTCATAACTCATCTTTTCACAAAAACATCTGCTGATTCTGTTTAGTAGAAGTAAAACATGATCAGACCATCAATATGATATGAATGACAAGCTCCCTGTGATAGGTAGGAAGCAAGGCAGATGGTCAAGTTTCTGTGACACAAGAGTATTTACTATGAACCAGACACCATTCATAAGTAGAAAGCAGAGTGCCTGTTTGATGAAATGCTGGTCCGGAAATGGTGCAATCATGGCTAACCATTGCACTGTCTTTTGGCTACAACAGAATCTCCATGTCTGTCTTAACTGATGTCCCTTTCTCTTTACAGTCTCTAGAATCTCTAACTCTTAAAATAATGTTTTACTTTTTTCCATCTGTCAGAACTTCATATACAAACTTCAGGTCAATAAAAAGATATCCACTTACATTAATCCTGGATTGATTAGTTATTGTAATGGTTACATATTCCTGCCCGTATATCTACTACTAGATATTTTTAAGTTTCCTGAAAATGTATATTTTCTTAATCATACTTTCTCATAGTATTAATTGCAAGCAATTTCAAAGTGACATAAAAAATAACAATATATTGCAACTAATTATATGCCAGTTATCTGTTTAATATATAATTCCTAAGCTTGATGAACTTAAGTGGAATAGAATGGCCACCAGACAAGCAGAAGTAACCTGTCTTTGCTTAGGTTGTTGTTACATTCTGAATTACTGCAGGAATATGAAATAATTGCCTAATATGAAGAAATCACATTGCCAGTAGTATGTTGTACACATAAGATCCAGTTTTCTGTATTTCGTTAGCATTTTAGTGGGGTTCCTTCTTCAGCTCATTGTATTTATAACTCCTAAGAGACATGACAGTCTCATTCTAAACAAAGCAAACAATTATCTTTAACTTTTATTGAAATATGGCACTCTATTGTGTAAACGCAGTTGACTGCTGCTGTCTTGAAACATGATATCAGCTCGTTCCAGACTTTTCCAGTTTCATTAGACTATAGCCTAGAATACTGATGAAAACACATACTTTGTCTCTCAGTAATGGTAGCCTTCTGCAAAAACAGTCTGTTTTGTAAGGAATGAATAAAGTTGTTCAATGGATATCACTGGAATACTGTATTGCTGTTTTCCACAGAGACAGAGGTTTAATTTGCAGCCTCCTCCATGCACAATAACACATGCATGTTGGAGTATAGATGCGCACACACATACATATTCATGCAGTCCTATTTTCTATTATGTACCATAACCAGTGAGACAGTTTGAGAATAACAATTCAGCTAGTAGATCTGTATCTGTCAGGACTTAGTAGAATCCACCTTATGTAGAAGTGATGGTCAGAAGTGGATGAACTGTGGGTTCTTTGATTTTTGCGTGTAACGTATGCATGACCTTTTGTTTATATCATATGTCACACTCTTGTCTAAATGACCCTCCTTCTTCCAACAGAAAGTACAATGGATATACTTTGGATACTAAAAGTGGGACAGTGAATGTCCCCACACAGAATGTTCAGATTATTCAGCAGGCATTTCTTCATTGCTGAGCTGCAAAGAAAAATAAAACTTCCAGTGCATGTCATCTGCCACACTTTGTCTTAACTTGTCTCTTCTGACATATAGAATATATTTTGAAGTTACAGTGGATATTACAACATGGCATTGAATTTTCCAAACAAAGTTGTTGTAACGATACACTGAAATAGTTATCCATTCTATTTTAGCCATATTATTCAGCAGACAGCCCTCATCATTGATTTGCAAAGAGAAAAAATAAACAGACAACTAGACTTTTGTCATTTTGCATTAAGTATAAAATCGTACAGATCCTTAATTTTGTATAGAAGCTTCATAAAAATTACATATATTATATATATATATATATATATATATATATATATATATATGTGTGTGTGTGTGTGTGTGTGTGTGTGTGTGTGTATATATATATATATATATATATATATATATATATATATATATATATATATATGTATGGGTCCCTATCAAATGACAGAAAACTCATTTGATGGAAAACCATTTAGCTGAAACCAAAACATAGAAAGCTCAAAACACTGAAAACTCATTTGACTGAAACTCAAAACACTGAAAATGCTATATGCCCTTTTCCCCACGGTAGTGCAATCCTGGAGTTAGTATATATAGTTAGGGGGGGTGTGGGGGGCACAGCCCCTCACACACTTCATACATTTTAAACGCTACACATGGATACTTATAACTACAATGAATAACTGTTTGGAGATAACAATATTTACATAAACTATGTGGGGGGGCTACGTCCCCCCACAGACCCCCAACTATATATACTAACTCCAGGATCGCACTACCGTGGGGAAAAGGGCATATAGCATTTTCAGTGTTTTGAGTTTCAGTCAAATGAGTTTTTAGTGTTTTGAGCTTTCTATCTTAAGGTGTCAGTGAAATGAGCTTTCTATCATTTGATAGGGACACATATATAAACAAACTAAGAAGTAAAACCGCTGACAAAGTCCACAAATAACCCAACAAATTTATTGTATTGTAAGTGCTTTCATGCACCTCTCATGAGTGCACTTCTTCAGACAAATACATAAAACCAACAGCCATATTTTATAATCAAGTCAATCAGTTAATTAACCAATTAATATAATAACATCTTAAAAGGCACCATTGTGTCCTAATAATCTATATTAAAAACTGTGTGTTAAACTAACAGCACTATTAAGAAAAAGCATACTAAATGTTTTAATTAAAAACACAGGTAAGAATAAAAATAAACTATATTAATTCAAAAAATCAAAAAATCATTTAACGTTTCAAGGCTTTTAACCTGAGTAAACATTTAATGGAAGAAACACATTTATTCCAGGATGAACATAAGCATTTGTTCTAAGTTGCCATATAAGTTCCTGTTCCTCTAGTTTTAATTGCCAAGGACCACCCCTAGGGTTAGGAATAACTTGTTGCACTACAGTAAATTGAAATCTATGAGAATTAAATTCATTAATGTGTCTAGCCAGGGCATTGGTAACTGTGCCGTTAGATATAGCATAAATCTGCTCGTATATGCGCTGTTTAAGTTGGCGTTCAGTCTTGCCCAGATAAAAAACTGGGCAGGACTGACATAAAGCCAAATAAACAACGCCCTGGGATTCACAATTGTACTTGTCGTGGATTGAAAATCTACAACCCTTGATGTAGAAGCAAGACCCTGTTTGAATATATTTGCAATACTTGCACCTACCACATTTAAACATGCCCTTCTTATGTTTATATTGACCATGGGATAGTTCAAATAATGTCTTTAAGGAAACACCTTTCTTAAAAACAACTACGGGTTTCAAACCCAGTGTTTTCTTAAGACCTGAGTCTTGTAAAATGAAATCCCAGTTGTTATTTAATATTTCCCTAAGTGCAAATGACATCATCAAATTGTGTAATAAAACTGGTAATATAATTTTGTTTGTTAGATAACATAGTGGACTGTATCGTCTGTGAAAAAACCTCAGGTGCGTGAATCAGATTAGTAGAATCATGGCCACTAATTAAAATAGGACCCAGAAGCCCTTCAAGCCATTTACATGAAACTTCCGTAATTAAGGCTTGAATTAATGAAGATGGGTATCCACGATTGGAAAACAAGGTTAAAAGCCTTGAAACGTTAAATGATTTTTTTGATTTTTTTGAATTAATATAGTTTATTTTTATTCTTACCTGTGTTTTTAATTAAAACATTTGGTATGTTTTTTCTTAATAGTGCTGTTAGTTTAACACACAGTTTTTAATATAGATTATTAGGACACAATGGTGCCTTTTAAGGCGTTATTACATTAATTGGTTAATTAACTGATTGACTTGATTATAAAATATGGCTGTTGGTTTTATGTATTTGTCTGAAGAAGTGCACTCATGAGAGGTGCATGAAAGCGCTTACAATACAATACATTTGTTGGGTGATTCGTGGACTTTGTCAGCGGTTTTACTTCTTAGTTCATTTATCTTCTTTGCTGTGTTTTTGTTTTTCAGGGATGCATATATATATATATATATATATATATATATATATATATATATATATATATATATATATAGATACACACACACACACACACACACACACACACACACACACACACACACACACACACACACACACACACACACACACACACCTCCAATGAGAACAGATAACAACCCTCCTTTCTAGCCTTTCCTTCGGTACACCTTAACACCGAAATATTCTTTCATTTCACCCGTACCCTACCCTTTCTCTTTTAAGAAACCTCGACTGTATCTGCTGACAAAAATGCTTGAGTTAATGTCTGTATATATTGTGTTCTAACATTATTTCTTATCAATATCTGTCTATAGTGTGTTTTAACATTATTGTTTATTTTTCATGTCTACATAAATTGCATTTTGTTGTCGTGATAGTCTTTGTAATTTATGTAAATTTGCAATCTTGCTATTGTACATCCGGAGATTTTCTACCCAGGCCTCTGCTGAAAATGAGTAAATACCCAGTCAGACTTTACCAGTAAACAAATGTCAAATAAGCAAATAAATTATATATATATATATATATATATATATATATATATATATATATATATATATATATATAAATATATAAACATAAATGTACAAAAACACATATTCACATTTATTAGATAGTTGAATGGAATTAACTGTTTATAGCACCTCTTCTCACTATGAAATTTAACTGGAAAATTAGAAAATTAAATAGAAAGTAATGGTGCTCTCCCCTTCTGTGCAGCGGCATTACTTTATTATGACTGTGAAATGACAAATTCATTTCGCACACTATGTGGAGAGTGTTTTGTTGGTGTAATTTTCTTTCCTGTACCATTCTCCTTCATGCTTCCTATCACTGGTGTGCAAAGCCACTACTCCAGATAAATTCCATATCAACATGGAGTTACTAGCAAAAACAGAAATATGCAAAATGGCATACAGTAAGAGATTCGGGTTAATGCTAATGAGCAGGGTAAAACAATCAAGGGATTAATTCCCCCAGCCTCAATTTGCTTACTGTGTGACATTGAGAAAGACACCTAACCACACAATACCCCTGGGCTCAGTCTAGGAAACGGCAATGGGGTTTCATCGCTGTTTGTCTACCCCAAGTTAAAAGAAACCAAATAGATTAAGATCATATTGGTGAAGTCCACCAAGTAAAGCTGTCACTCAATATGTAACAAAAATATATAGTGAGAGTCTGAAGAAACTGCACTTTATGCCATTAGAATTTCAATGAAGTAGTTTTGCATACCATTATATGAAACTTTATATGTAAATTCCCTATTCTCCCAAATTTAAGTCCCCCATTTGCAACAGTCCCTTAAAATGTTTTACATCTTTGCCTGTCTTATCTCCATTTCTTTTTCTTTAAATTACAAATCACATCCCCTACTATAACAGAATATCCATACTTACAGCTTTCTTCACATTTTCACAAAATTCTTTTCTTTCTTTCATGGCAATGCTTGCTTATATTGCAGATAACCTTACAGGGCCACCCATCCTTAACTCTACTAACATATGCCTGTCTGGTTTAATCACCACGTGACACTGTCCTTTCTTTTCTTCTTTTTTTTATATTAACAGCTATTACACAGCATTCATAATTCCCCAGTAGCCATATTATCTGTTTTGCCCATAAAGTCACATGGTGCTTTCTTTTCCTTTCAGTAATGAATCTAAAATCCAGCAGACATAATAAATCACTATTCATATTTAAATATCAGTCATACACTAAATATTTACAAATTATCCCTCTCCTTATCAGGGACTTTATTTACCTACCCTTATCCTTCCTTTTTCTTGTCTTCACCCCTTCTGCTCATCTTTATCCTGTCCATCCATCCTTCTCCACTTTTTCTCCTTAAGTATTACCATTTGTTTCCTCTTTCAAAACCCCAGACTGGTCAGCCTTTATGCCATTATCCTGGTCTCACTCCACCCTCTTCACCATCAACAATCATGCCTTCATTGTTTTCATATTATTCCTGAATTTGTAACATGAACGTTTCACTTTCATTGCACATACCAACAGGCAAAATAGCATACTTTTTATAGTCCATCCAAAAATGTTGCACAGCTCCACACTTTTACATTTAGGATCATAGGAGGTTACTAAGCTAATGGCCCTGGGACCCTTACAAGCCTAGCCAAGAGTTTATCCCCAAAAATGAAACTGCAGTCAGCACCTATTGCCCCTGTCAATGAGGGACAGAGATGGAACCCCTGGGAAAAATTTGTGGTTTCCCATCCAAGGTTGTGCTTGAAGAGGGTCAGCAAAGTACTCTGACATGTATGGGAAGTCTATTCCAGAGATGGGGCAGCCTCTGCGAGACAAACCTGTCTCTCCAGCAAGTTTTGTTGATGCCACATATTATAATGTGTGAGGAGTTAGACTTATGGATATAGAGCATCTCTATTAGGGCAGGGTCCTATATTGCCTTGTAGGCAAGACACAGATCACTTCTGAGCAATCTGTACGATACCGAGTGGAGTGATAGTGATTTGAGCCTGTCCACGTAGGACAGGTGTTGGAGGCCATGGATTCCCTTTGTGAAATATTTCTACGGCCTTTCCAGTTGGTGCAGGCATTTGGAGAGGTACATACCAAATGGGGCATTATACTCAGTTATAGGCCTAATAAGGGTGGAGTACAAAGAGGTAATAACCTCCTTTTTTTCTGGATGCAATCCTTTTACTTATGAGATGAACCAAGTAAAAGGCTTTTCTGACCACTGTCACTACATGATGGTCGAATGTGAGATTGTTGTCAACCTGAGTACACAGGTGTCTCACCACAGGTTGTATGCTTAGGAGGTTGCCATCATTGTGGTAATCAGTAAGGGCCATGTTTTTGATAAATGGTATGATAATACATTTTTTTGCATTTAACTTAAGGCCATGACTTTGGCACTAGTCATTTGTTGCTGTGAGACCCTCTTGCAGTATGTTAACATCATTTGGGGAGTCAATGACAGCACCCAACTTACAATCATCCACAAACTTGGTCAGCCACAGGCCCTTTGTCTTTACCTGGACATCTGAGAAGTAGATGCCAAACAGTATGGTTCCCAGGACAGATCCATGGGAAACACCACTAGTGGCAGGTCTGCTATCAGAGGTGGTGGCACCTATATTGACCTTGTGGGTCCTATTGGTGAGCCAATTGCCACCCATCTGATGAGATAGGGATTTACACCAAGTTGTGTTAGCTTTTCAATGATGCCCGAGTAGGGGATTGCGTCAAAGGCCTTGCCCAAGTCAAGGTAAGCCATATATACTGAATTTCCCTCATCCAGGGTCTTGGTGACAGTCTCAAAGAAGTCAACCAGGTTCAACAGGCAAGATCTGCCCCTGACTAATCTGAATTGTGGCTCAGTTCTTTGCATTATCCCCCTTCTCCCATACCAAGTTCAAAGATTCTCTTTCTTTTTAGGACATTGATATACTAAATGATTACTATCCTTTCAAAAAACATGTTCTTAGCTGATTCCAATAAAATACACATTTCTCTTTTGAACTTTATTCAGTTGAAAACCCAAGTATCCCACTGCACAGTTCATATATTGTTGTCATCTATTCTTTTTCTCATATCATACCCAATGCTACAATGGTATTTTAAACAATTTTGACTATCTTTTTTCTGTTTCATCATACCTAAAAAGAATATCCATCTTATTTATTTTATTTATTTATTTCAAGTTTGATGAGCGGGGAGGTCCACTGGGCTCAGGGAACCCATTTTCAGTAGAGGCCCAGGGAGAAAAGCTCCGCATTACATAGTTTAATTACATATACAATCAGTAAAGAAGACACAATTACAATTTCATTTCATGCTAGAGAACAGGAATAAATTCTTTGGCTACATAGTATCTAAATATTTAGGATTGCAGTGGTAACTTAATTGAGAGGGAGAATAAAGACTTAAAAGGAAAAGAGAGAAAAAAAGTTGGATAGGTTATTTATAATATGTACAATTATGTTATTTACAATATGTACATTTATGTTAGGTTAGCTTGGGCGCCTTCTGTGCGGAGTCTGCATGTCCTCCCTGTGGTCGCGTGGGTTTCCTCCGGGTGCTCCGGTTTCCTCCCACATCCCAAAGACATGCTGTAGGTGGATTCGACACTCCAAATTGGCCCTAGGTGTGAGTGTGTGTGTGCCTTCACTGGAAGGTTGGGTGCTGGGCTTGCAACTCGACACCGTAAAACTCCACTGCCAGTCATGAGCAGACAGATGATCCACTGTGGCGGCTCTTAACTGGGAAAAGCGGAAAGAAGAAGTTAGTTTGTTAAAGTGAAGGGGATGATCAACTGATTCAACATCCTTTAACATATTTACAAATACGGTACCTATTTAAGGCATCTTGAGTAAAAGCAGAGTAGTGATAAATTCCTCATGCTCTCACTTTACATGTTTGAGATATTGAGAAGTTGAGTCTGTTCTCCTGTTAGATGATTATGGAGAGGACCAGAAGAACTAACATTACAAGAACAGTGGTATTTTTTATTTTAATTAAAATATTAACACTGTACCCTTTACATTTGGCTTGGGGAAAAGGTCTATATTATTGCATTGCTGGTGATAACCACTGGGAAGGTGAGGTCAGCTTTTAGTATAAGCGGGTATAATGAGGGTTGGCTTACTGTGCCCCAAATGCCTGACTGAAGGTTTAAACGTAAAAATCCCCAGTGGAGTGAATGTGAAAAAACTGCAGGAAAGAGCCAGCCAAGTTATAGTCTTCACTGTATAATTCCCTAAACCTCCTGTAGTTGAGGCCCATGGGATATATGGAAATGACCCCTTCAGGGCATACCAGTGCATATCAGTATTTCAGCTTTTTACTTTTTAAGTTGTTATGGGCCATTCAGGTCAATAAAGACAAACCCCATGGAATAAATGTGGGATTAAGTAGTTTTAAACATTAGCTCTGTGTCAGTAGTGTCAGACAAGTATATTTAGAACTGGTGTGTATGTGTCTTTCGGCTTTTCCCGGTTAGGGGTCGCCACAGCAGAACTCCAGTCCGCTAATGATTGGCAGTAGAGTTTTACATGCTGGCTTGCCGGGCCTAATGCACAACCTTCAACGAAGGAACGCCCATTCACGCATGTCGTCACACAGTAGACGCTCTAACTGAGAATCGAACAGTGCCTTTCTCAAAATTCATCTGAAAAATATAACAACAAAGGCGAGAGAAAAAAAAAAGAATAACCTTAGATGTGACTCCATTCAGTAACATAGTTGGGGGGACCCTACATTTTGTTGTACTCGGTCTTGCTACAGTGCACGTTTTAAAAATTCTTTGTCTATATTCTTTTGTTAAGACTGTACATCCTGATGAGTCCTTGGACTGTATAACTGTTTCTGGAGGTAAATGAATTGATTTTAAGTTGAGTGAGGGAATTTAGTCAGACCACTGAGGAAGCTACTGTGCTGTTGAATGCCAGGTGCCATGAGATCTTTCATACCCATTTGACTTAGCAGCTCAGATAGCTGTAACCTGGGTTTAACATCTCATTAAAAGAATGGCATCTCATTAGTTCAGCATTTCTCACATTCCATTAAAATTAGTAATGGAGTATGAACCCAACATCCCAAGGCAGGAAGAGTACCTCTCAATTGTACAGATTTTCAGAGAATGTCTAGATTTTTGCCTCATATTTTTGGCCTATTTCTCATAAAATTGCAGTTTTCTGGCAAATGATTGGTAAATCATTGAGAGTTGAAGTCAGAAAATTATGACAGTCATTTGAGTTTCAGACTTCACACCCTTCAGAAAATTCATGCTAATGCAAAACATGTTGTTCTATCAACTTTCTAAGTTTGTAAGAACATTATTTAAAAAGTGTTCCTATTTTTGGTCCTTTGCCCCCCCCCGCCTATTATTTATGTCTTTCCCCAGATTTCCAAAGACATGCATCTGGAGCGTTTCTCCCCGGGCCTCCGCTGAAAACAGGCTCTGTGGAACCTAGTCGGACATTCCCGGTCAACAAATGTTAAATAAAATAAATAATAAAAAATTCTTGCTTTAAAAGGTTGAGAGGTATGTTTCTGATTTTCTAAACATAAAACGCCAATGTGTAATCTGCCAAGCCACTGACACTTGGCCTGCTCCACGTATGAGCTTCAAAGCTATTCAGTGAAAGCAAACACTAAAAAATAAGGCTACAAAAATCTAAACTATGATTTTGTGTAGCACTGCAACAATAATTACTTATTTGCAGCAAAGCTAACTTTAGTTGACATCATATAAATGCGTACTTTAAATCACTGTGAATGTTTTGACTAGCCTACTACAAATGTGGCATGGTAATCTAAAGAAATAGTTCACAGGTACTGTTTACATTTGACCTTCCTATAATACACCCCCATATCATGCTGCAGGAAATCATATATGGGTGGCCACTTCAGTTCAATAGCTGAATAATGACATTTCATTCATACCTTTGTCTTTCCCATCCTCTTTTGTTAATAACTATACATACAGCTTACATTTTCAGTAATAAGACTTTCAAAACCTTGCATAAGCTTTTGCAAAAATTTAGATCATAGTGGAAATATATATGCATGCTTAAGGCAGCATGAACATCAAGAGCTACATGCCAAATGTCTAGATTAGAACCATCCACTTGTATTAATGCAGTGTGGAGAAGTAAACATGCTTCTAGGCATCTAACAGGAAGTCCAGCATGTAAGACTATGTCATGTTTGCATCAAGTGCACATATTTTTTCCAACCGCAGCTCTAGTAATGTCTTCATATTAAGGCTCTTTGCCATTCTGTACTGTTGCCAGTTACTTCCACAGAAGAACTGAGTGTTTATAGTTGCATATTTGTATAGAAATGGATGACCAAAAGCAGATACTTACTTGGTATATTACTATATGAATGCCAGCATTTATTTACCTAATCATTTAATAACTGTAGTCGCGGATTGAATACCCACAGCAGCAAAGGCAAGCGGTGTATGCAAAAACAGTAAAGATCATCCTGCCATTCTTAGAATTTTTACCCTGGAAGTAAACAATGTTTACTTGGTCACATGTTATTTTCTTCTATCTATTTCCCAGCATCCACTTTTGCTTGCCTGCACTTCCTACTGTACATAGTGTGACTGAATTTGCAGTTTGTGCAGTTACTTTGTACACTTTCTCACAGTGTTTATTGTTTTCACTGTTTGTACAACTGTAGAATTAAAATATTGAAGTAATGGGGGTTTTGGGGACTTGATTCGCTGCAAAAGTATTGCATTTCTGTTGGAATTTATGAGTGGTCGTGATTTCAATTGTTTTTGATTGAAAAATTTTGCTTTTGAGGAGTTCACAGTAAATCAGTTACAGGGAAAGCATTAAAAATGCATACCGCTAACAGAAACCCAGAGTACCCCAATGTGTGTTTGCCCCTTGGTTTAGAAGAGAGCAGGGAGGCTCCTGCATTTAGGGACAAATCAGTAACATTTTAATGTAAATGTTTGCAAACTGAGCATCAGGTCTTTCTTCACCAGCTGTTAACGTTATTTTTTCATACTAGACTGTTTAAGCAGAATAAAAAAAAAAAGGAAATGTTTTCTTTCTACAAGCATTTGACAAAATATAATTTGTGTCAGCAACAGATACATATTGTCTGGACATTGTTATATAGAGACACAGAATAATTTGCTATACAGGAAATGAAATTATATCATGCCATTATATGTACACCCAAGAAAATCAGTGGTCATTACTTATTGTACTCAAAAAACTGGGCAGACCTCAACCAGACTGGCTGTTATTATACTCCGGCATCCACAGAAAAAAACAACTGAACTTTGTGATTTTGGATCAACCAGTTGTGTGCTCTAGCCAGCACTCAAGATGGAGAAATTACAGTAGAAGGCTTTGTTGCATCAATCAGAAATGAACATCAGGATTAAAGTTGGATTTCCCCTTTTTCACAAGTATATTATTGACATTATTCTGTCAAACATTCTATGAATGTATAGGAATTATACAACAATTAAAAAAAAAAGAGTATATTGATCTCTCTTTTTCTTGATTCAACACTGATCTGTATTCTTTTTTATTTACAGTAAACCACTATTAAGAAATGTCGCTATATAACATAAGGACCTGTTATAGTCTTTTTTCTATTATTATAAGAGTACTTATTAAAATAATTCAACATACATATTAATAAAGAGGCTCTATTTAAGATAAAAATAATCAGATATGAGCTTTAAGAAATTTTAAATGACATTACTGTTTACAAAAATGTCTTTGAGACTATATTGTATCTGAACATTACAACAGTTAAGGCTTGCACATTTTATACCAGTGTGCATATATGTTATAAAAAATAAAACTGGTCATGTAATACAACACCAAAGAATTTCTAACTGAATAAAACCTTATTATCCTAATTATTGTCATTTTTATTTAACAATAAACAGCCTTAGGCTGTAATTGCTCAACCATTATTATTACAGAAATGTCCTCTGTTGCTTACCTAGAAAATGATTATATTAAGTCAGTACCAGCCAGCTATAAGGCAAGCAATGAACTGTACTTATTTTAGTTTCCCATGGTGCACTGCAGGCCACTAACGATTCGCCATCTAATTAGTATCCCTTCTGCCCATGTTGGCATAAGGATAGACAGTGCAATCTTCCTTGGTCATTTTTAAATGTCATTCTTCTCTGCAGGGTAAAGGCATAGAGTACTGGTGGAAAGGATAAGCAATTAACAAATGTCTGCTGTTGATGCCAGTCTGATCATGCATTCTTTGTTTAATGAGTGTACTGTATATCTGTGACACTCTGCTGAATGCATACTATTACATTAGCCTTATTCTTTATACTGTACACAGATGCAATGGCCTGCTTAAAACATGCCAGGACTACGACTGCATATGCTAGTGTTGCAATGCCCGACAAATAGCCCCATTACATTTGCTGTTCTGAGGCATCTTGTTTAACACGTAAAACAAGTAAAGATTAGAGGAAATGGTGGTGATCATGATCTGAAAAAAGTCATGTTTAATAGCGTAGTGTCCAACATCATGCATGGTACAAATGCATATAAACACACTTTTATGTGTCAGTTAAGAGAGAACAATTTATATTGTACAGCATAGCTTGCAAGGCAAGTTGCATTTAAAAAAAGCAGATTAGTTGTGTTTAATAAAAATTGCTTAAAAAGCGTTATTATATTTAGCTATTGGATTAACACTGGAACATTTAGAATTTGTCTTTGATTAGGCCAGATGCAGAACAGGTCAGACTTTTTGGTATTAAGTACTACTATGCTTTACAGAATTACAAAGCAACATAATGATATGAATTAGTCTATAGATAGCCCACTGTTGTTTACAGCATGATAATAATGCAGTAGTCTATGACTGAACACACATTTCATTGTCATTGAGGCCCAGTACAACCTTGCATCAGTGGCCATGGTGACCTCGGAGTTGCATGTAATGACAGTAGTGTGTGGTACAACCTCACATCAGTGGCCATGGTGACCTCAGAGTTGCATGTAATGACAGTAGTGTGTGGTACAACATCAGTAGCCATGGTGACCTTGGAGTTGCATGTAATGACAGTTGTGAGTGGGAGAACAGTCCTAATAACTGAGGTATGCAAAGTGATGGTTATAGTTCTCAAATTTTCCCAGTTTCACAGAAAGTCTCTGAATTTTGCCATATGTTGTGGCCCATTTTTTTGTAAAGTTGGTGTTTTTTGAGGACTGTAGTCACTAAATAGTTACAGAAATTTGAGTTTCAAAGTCCATATTCTTCTGAAAATGCTTGCTAAGGCAAAATGTTATTCTAGCTACTTTTTAAGTATATACAATAATATTTAAAAACGGCTCCTGATTTTTGGCTTTTGTCCCTTTTTTGTTGGCTTTACCCCTGATTCTTGAACTATGAAGTTGAGAGCTATGAGTGCTCTGCCTAACAGAAATGTCTTTTTTTTTCAGTTCCATGTTCCTATATTCCAGGCTTGATATAATATTGCATATGACAGCTGAGGAAACCGTTCCATTTCTATTTATATGATAAAAAGAAAAGTTCACATTATTGGAAATTAAAATAGTTCAATCATTGTACTGGTACAATGGTTAAGTAAATAGACTAGCAGCTACCACTCTTTGTACAGTTTACATCTCTAGTTACAGAAATTGCAAATAACGCTTCAAAAGATGCCAGCTAAAAATGTCTTTGCTGCTTTTTCTGGATTTGGATCTTGAAATATATTTTCAGGAGCCCGATTTAGGTCTAATGAGCATCACATAAATGTTACGTTTTTTTTTTTTTTTTTAATTTTGCACACTGATGGATCCAGTGTTCCATCCTATCATTCATCCTTCACTAGAAGTGCTTTCTTAAATGTTTGTCTATCCCAAGCATGCATGAATTTTGTGTTATGTGGAATTGTGCATGCAAGTTCTATAAAAGCAAGCCCATCCTCCATTATATAACGTGGTACTTGTTGTCAGGTTACAAACTGGATGAAGTTTCAGCCTGCTGGAAAAGAATGATCAAGCCTTTAACTCAACAGGCCATTTTAAATGCATTTTTGCAGGAGCAAGACCCTTAACACCCACATGGAAGGAGCTTTACACTCATGCTTTCCTTACTTAGATATACCAACTCCATTGTCTCAAAATCATGAAGGAAAGCCAAAAGCCAGTGCATAATGAATCGCTGCCAGTGGACACATGGCAATTACACTGTTAATGGTTTTTATGGCAAATGCTGCCCAATGAGTTGAACATTGATAAATATAAATTGACAAGCTGAAGTGTCACCCAGTTGTAAATGAACATGTAGGACAGCCTAACCGACCACAAATGTGCATCGCCAGCATCCTGTCCTTAGACTGTGCTTGACAATAAAGTGGCTTAATACTCTGCTTCTGGTCTCTATGTGAGTTTTTTCCAAAGTATATAACATTCAAAGAACAAACTGTGATAATGAAATTTTTAGTAGCTCATCTGGGACAACTAAACAATGTAAATTAGCAATAGGATTATAGTTTGCGTATATAGAAAGAAATGTACAATTTTTTTGATGTGGATGACATGCTTTCAGAGAAACAGGTGGGGATATTATTGTAATGTATGTATCCATGTATGATTTACTAAGAAAACCTGGTTCAACCAGAAAACCTTAGGATGAATCTTACCATATTGGTAAAATATTAACGAGTCATTGGGCATTGTTACCTGAGTGACAAGATGGCTGCCTAGATATGCTGCTTCACCACTGGCCACTGCCATTGGGAAATAAATGGGAGAGGAAAATATGAAATTTGGTACAGGGAATGTAGTAGTGAATGAGTATTCATACCAAGATTAGATAGTGTAAAGATATGGCTAGAACTGAAAAAATATAAAATAAAATTGTTGAACTTCTCAGGCTCGTTCAGGTAATTTCAGTGGAAATTGGCTTCTTCAGGGTAAGGTTAGGGGTAGTGAGACAAGAAGCTGTGGCTTCAGAAAAAAAGTGACTATGGTAGAGGGTGTACTTACTTAATGGACCATGTAGTAAAACAGTCTGAGTGTGAAATAAAATTTTAAGCAGTGTACTAAGGCACTGGGTGTGAATTGTAAAGACTTAAAAAGTAGAAGCAGGTGTGAGAATATTGGTGTTATTGGCCTAGAGAAAACTAGTCGTGGAAGGCCAGAACCCCATTTCATTCATGAAGAGGTGACTGAAAAAAAAATACTGTGAATGTTCCTTTCATAGATTGTGAAGTGGAAAAAGTTTAGGAGACAGGAAGGCAGTTGTGATGTGGAGGTCCAGGAAGTTAATATACAAAAATAGCATAGTCAAAGCTACAAAGAATGGCAGCTGTCTTGTGGAGTACTTAAGAATAATTCACAAAGGAATGAGGCTGTGAGGGAAGCTGATGCATGACTTTGCACCTTAGTGCTTATGGAGGGAGAAAACAGATGCCCCCAGTGTTGTGGAATTTGAGGAAGGAGGGTGGCAGTGGGTTTGCTTTACCCTGCATCATTCAGAGTGGTATGGAAGGGGCAGGTTTATTTGGCTGCCACAATACCTGAAGCAGTGCATATGTACTGAGATAATTAGATGGAGACATGAGTCAGGGCTGCATTTGATTGTCCTAGAACTGTTTGTGCTGTGGTAGCGTTGTCGCCTCACAGTAAGACGCTGACCAGTTCGACTCTCAGCTAGAGCGTCTTCTGCGTGGAGACATGCGTGAATGGGCATACCTTCGTTGAAGGTTGGGCGTTAGGGCTGGCAACTCAGCATGTAAAAATCAACTCCCAATCATTAGCGGACTGGAGTTCTGCTGTGGCGACCCCTAACCGGGAAAAGCCGAAAGACACAACAACAAGAACTGTTTCAATTAAGCAACACATTGCAGGACTACCTGAGTGAGGATCTGGTTGTAATAACTAAAATAAAATATTTCTTCAAATACCAGAAGTTTAGGCTCGTATCATCTTTCTCATATTTTTTCTTTCTTTTATAATTATTTTTATTAGTGTTGCAAAATCATCATGATCATCACACTTACCAATGGTGAACTGTCACATCTACCCATCTCCCACATGGCATTTATAATTATCATAATCACCACTTTGGAATGAAAAAAACTTTGGGACAAATATTCTCTTCATTATCCTACTTCCCTCTTCATCTCATCTTCTGCACTCACCCCCTTCATTTCAACGTTATAATTTGATCCTGACCAATGTGCTGTAATGACAAGGAAAAACAACTAGGACCAGCTCTGAGGTTAACTGTCACTCCAGAGACAAAATATTCACAAAAAGCGAGGTAAAATCCAAAGTGGCAAACTTTCCTGGGATTCAGCAAGCAGCCGTGCAGGAATAAGTTATTCCTGCATAGCAGGGACCGTACCTGTTCAGCATGGCAGTGCGTCATGCATATTTATGAAGGCACGCTGCCATGCTCTAAAACAGACACGGTTCCATGTACGAGCGCAGGGGGTGTGTCTGAGAGCAGAGCTCTCACAATACACAAACTCCCTGCACTCCAGAATTGCCTTTCGGCAAACCCATCAGGAAAACAAATCTGTGGACAAAGGCATAAGGGACAATCATCCCTACCAAGCATACCTCTCAACTGTACAGATTTTCACAGAATG
Source organism: Protopterus annectens (assembly GCF_019279795.1). NCBI lineage: Eukaryota > Metazoa > Chordata > Ceratodontiformes > Protopteridae > Protopterus > Protopterus annectens. The sequence continues at coordinate 396,948,382 of NC_056742.1, forward strand.
CCCATATTTTTGCCTCATATTTTTGGTGTGCTCCCCCTAAAATCTGTACTTTTCTGGCAAATAGCTGAGGACTGAACTCATTAAATAATGACAAAAACATTTGTGTTTAAGACTCCACATCCTTCAGAAAATTCATGCCAATGTAAAACCTATTATTCTATCAACTTTTTAAGTTTGTAAGAGCAATATTTAAAATCTGTCCCTATTTGTCCTCCCACCATTTTAGGCTTTGTCCAGATATTTTGCTCTAAGAAGTTGAGAGGTATGCTTCCAAGCCAAAAGTTGTTAGGATATCACAGGTAGCATAAGCACATAGCGCACACCTCCCAACCCATCAGAGTAAGGAATGTGGACAAAGTCAAAAGGACAATTGTCCCACAAAGCAAAAAGTTGATAAAATAACAGGTTCAGCATTAGCAGGGAAATTCTGAAGGGTATAGATAAAATAACACAACAAGACTGTTTTTTTTTTATAAATGCGATTAAGTTTAAGCCTAGCTGTGCAAGTATGCCTGTTGCTTAGCTACACTTAGTCCAGCTTAGCACAGGAAGTTAAATAGCAAGAGACATCCAACATAAGTAGCATTGCAATAGTGTAGTGGTTAGAGCGTACGCTTTGTGAATAACCATTCCTGGTTTGATCCCTGCTGTAACCAATTTGCATTTTACATGTGAAAGCAGTATATAAACATTTTTTTTTTTAGCCTTCAAGCTGGCATAGCAGACCTCCAAACTCCCTTCAGAGCTTGCTATGCACCAATCCCCAGACCTGACTTTGGGTGACAGGATCCTGTCCGTGTCCGCTCCTGGGGGGGGGGGGAACGGGCCCCATCCCCTGAGGTGGTTCCACCCAACGGTGGTGCAGGACCAGCAGATGAGGAAGTTTGGGGTGGGTCCCAGGCATGCTGAGGCCCGGTGCCATGGCCAGATGAGGTGGTAGAGGTGGGTCCGCTGTGACCGGCCTTCCCATACATGCTATGGTGTTGCAGTTTTAAAACATATGTGGGTTAGTAATATTCAACACAATCCAGGATTAGTTATAACAGCATGCATAGATATTCCCATTACCCCAAAACACCAGATGTGGAACAGTTGCATAGCAAACAGAACACATGCATATATGGAACCACAGTGGCCATTACAATGGCATGCAGGTTGCATTGATAGCAACAGGCCACCAATGATAGTGTTTAAAAATGGAACATGAATAGAAACACATTTTAATATTTGTTGCACAATAGGACATATGTCCCAACAATAGGCTTGGTGTAAACATACCCATTGATTTGTGTGTTCAGATTATTGTTGTAGATATGTGGGGGGGGGTGTCAATTAACAACTATTATATTCTTGCAGTATGAGGTCCTCAGACCTTCTTTTTCTATTTATTTCTTCCAGGTACCATGTCCTGGGAGTGTCTCCCTGTTTATACTCCACAGGAGAATAATATAATAATAAACTTCCTCGTGCATCACCACAGAGCCCTCTTTGGGCATACGGCCCATGATCTGCAGGAGAGGACTGCCCTGTGGAACAAGCTTGTCCTCAGGGTAAACAGTGTTGGCCTACATAACTGCAGATATGAGCAGGTGCAACTTCATTGCACTGATCTCATCCGCCATGCCCATCAGCATGCTGCTGCAGTTAGGGGGGACCAGCTAGCCACAGGTGGGGGTCATGCCATCCAGCCCCCACTGACACATGCTGAGGAGCTCCTTGCCAGCCTTGGGGCACCCACCCACCAGCCAAGCCAGGAACCTGACAATAGCATTGTGGAGGTGGGTGCTACCCACACAATGGACGAGGAACATGCAGGTAAGGCCCCAGGGCACATTAGTAGACCACTGTTGCTTATCCATCTTCATCTGTAAAGTATCTTCATGCATATGTCAGATAACATAGTTTGTTGCTGCAGTGTAGTAATGAACAGATGTGCATAATCTCTAGTATTGCAGGTTTGTACTGTTGATGTACTGAAATGCTGATCCCACCCTATACCAATGCCTCAGGTGTGGCTACTGACATTACATCTCTCGCACAACTATGTAGGTCCCTCTGGTATAACTCTGGGGCAGCAGCCTGTAGCTGGTGAGTATGGAATTGTTTTGTTCAAGTTTGCCAATACACCGGCCATGCTATGGCCATGGTATTTGCCATGCACACATTTAGCACACCTACCCATAATGCATGCTGTACATGTTCACTTATTGTTGCTGTTAACTGCACTACATCACAGTGGTCACCATGGTGGCATATCTAAAGGGTATGTAAGAGTCCTGCAGTATACCTAACAACCTGTCAGTGCAAGATGTGTGGACAGAGATGAACATAATGGTGCGACAAATGGCCTACAGTGTATACACCACTGTTACAATATATATACACACATATGTAGATATATGTATACATGTACATACACACATACATTTTATATATATATATATATATATATATATATATATATATATATATATATATATATATATATATATCTGTATATTTATTTCTACCATAGGTTCATAGGTTGGTACTAGGCTATTGGCCCTAGGGTCTATACAAGCCTAGCCATAACAATTACCTGGCTATTTCTTCCCAGAATATTTACTTCCCTGGTTCCCTGTCTAGCAGGGTGACTGACATGATCCCCGGGGTGAATTTTCTATCTCCCATCCAATCGTCAAGGTTCCTTTTGAAGAGGGCCAAAGAGGTGCTCAGCTTGACATGTATGGGCAGTCTATTCCAGAGTATGGGGAGCCTCTGGGTCAGGAACCTATCCCTCCAGCATGTTTTGTTCATTGGGATGACCAGGTTTAGATTTCTGGAGTGTGTGGCTCTGAGGGATTGGGATTTCTTTAAGTGTAGCATGTCCAACAGCTCTGGGTTTGACATGGCCTTGTATGTTAAGCAGAGATTGCCTCTGAGTAGGTGATATGTGACAGAATATAGCTGGAGTTTTTTTAGATGGTCAGCATAGGGCATCTGCTTTAGGCTTGTGATTCTTTTAGTGAGGTATTTCTGTGGCCTTTCCAGGTGTTGCAGATGTCTTGTGAGGTACATACCAAATGGGGCATTGTACTCTATAATGGGTCTAATGAGGGATGAGTACAGTGGAACAATGACCTCCTTTTTTCTGGATTAAAAGCCCTTAGTGATGAGGTGTGCCACATAGAAGGATTTCCTGACTGTTGTGGCAATGTAGTTATTGAAGGTGAGACTACTGTCCACCTGTGTCCCTAAGTCCCTTATCACACTTTTGGTGTTTAGTGTACTGCCACTTATGTGGTAATTCATAGGTACATGTTTTTTCCCAAAGGGGATAACTATACATTTCTTGGCATTGAGCTTGAGCCCATGGCTCTGGCACCAAGCATCTGTTTCTGTAAGGCCATTTTGTAGAATATCCATATCATTTGGGGATTCAATAATGGCTCCCAGTTTTCAGTCATCTGTGAACTTTGTTATCCAGAGTCCCTTAGTGCTGGCCTGTACTTCAGAGAAGTAGATGCCAAACAAGAGCCGTCCCAAGACTGAACCCTGCGGTACTCCACTTGTCACTTTTCTGGAGCTGGATTTTGAATAGGCTACTTTTACTGTGTGGGTTCTGTCAGTAAGCCAGTTGGCAACCCATCGAGTGATGTAGGGATTAATGCCCAGCTTAGTAAGTTTAACTATGATTCTAGAGTGGGGGATGGTGTCGATGGCCTTGGTGAGGTCCAGATAGGCTGTGTGGACTGCCTTCCTCTCATCCACAGCTCTGGAGACTGATTCAGAGAAGACAATCAGGTTGAGGAGACAAGATCGGCCCTTTACAAAACCAAACTGGGTGGGGTCCAGTGTTTGAAGGTTGCCAATGTCTTTGTTTATAAGTTCCATGATAATGCATTCAATGGCTTTGCAGATCAGGCTCATCAGACTGATGGGACGATAGTTCCCAGGATCCAAGGTGGATCCCCCCTTGTGGAGTGGGATAACTGTAGCTGTGCGCCACTCATTGGGCACGAAGCCTGAAGTAAGGCTATGATTAAACATGACTTAGGTGAGGTGCCAGTTCATTTTGTAGTTCATGTAGTACACAGCCCGGGATGTCGTCTGGTCCCATGGATACTGTATTCTTAGCTTGGAGAGTAAGTTTTTTACCTGTGTGGTCATGACTACCGGAATTTAGCAATCTTTTGGTATTGAGATTGGCTCTTTAGGGGGTGAGAGGGGGGTGAAGTTGGCACTGAATCGATCTGCCAGGATATTAACAATATCCTTGGGATCAGTATATTCAATGCCATTCTGTTGTAGCTCAGAGCAGATCTGAGCATTGCCATTTAGATTCTTGACATAACTATAGAATGTCTTGTGGCTGTCCTTGGAATCTTTGGTAATTTTATTTTCATAATTAGCTTTGGAGGATTTTATGAGGGATCTCGGCTTCTTACTGACATTGGTAAGGGAGTATTTTGCATCCTGGGATTTTCCTCTTTTCTGCAACAGTTTCTTCCTTCTGTTGTATAGTTTGTTTATGGCAGGGGACCACCAGATTGGCTTCCTTTTTTTGAAGGAGAGTATTTTGGTTCTATTTGGAATGGCACGATTCATGCATGAGTGGATGTGCTCGTACAGTGCCTTAGTGTAGTTTTCAGCAGTTGAACTTTCAGTTCCT
>NC_056742.1:396963032-396973032 GCF_019279795.1 Protopterus annectens
CAGGTGTTAATGAAGACACACACATACTCTCTCAGAGAAACACACACATTATCACAGTTGGCAAGACCAGGATTAGCACTCCTACCTAATGAGTTTGCTACACTACATTATTATGCAATTATCACAAACGCCACAGAGCTTATATGGCTGAAACATGGCCAAAGGGTTATTTCAAGGTGAATGACATCAGCAGGTGTGCAAAAGTAGGGCAATGGGAGGTGTAGTGAGTGTGAATGGCTTCAAAATCATTAATCTCCGCACACACACACACACACACACACACACACACACACACACACACACACACACACACACACACACACACACTTGCCAGTACTGAGATGCATAGGTTCATTGTTTCACAGGTGTGTAGTAGGTGAATGGGCATGAAGGCTGTACAAGGCTAGGCAAGGGGAATATGTTGGCATCAGGCCACATGACAATAGTCTCCAGTGTGGCTCAGGGGTGTAGTCCCTGGAGTGGTCCCCACAGGTGGGTATTGTATTCCCCATCCACTCATCTGGGTTACTTTTGTGGGTGGCCAGTGATGTGCACTGCTTCCCATATATGTGATCTATATTCCATAACATGGACAGTGTCTGGGTTTTGCATATGTCCCACACGCATGTTCTTTGACATGTGGAAGTGTACTTGAGGTCTCTGGGGCATGCTGTGTGGACAGATTGTTATCTTCTGATGTAGCATTCCTGACGTCATTTGGTGAGACTTGGGTATGGAACTGAGGTCATGCTTGCACCTACATTGACAGCATGATACATGTATTCAGTGGAGATAGTGATGTCTGTCCATACAGGGCATGGGTATAAGGCATGGTATTCCCTTTGTGGGTTACATTTGCAGACTCTCCAGTTGTTGCAGGTGTTCAGTAGGGAACATAGCAAAAGGGTTACTGTAAGCATTTATTTGCCTACTGCAGGGATGGAACAGGGTGCCATGTCCTTTTACTTGCTGGATAATACACAGTCAGGAGATGTAACACATCACAGTACTTTCTGATGTCAGTGGCAGTGTTGTGGTCAACAGGAATGTAGTCCACTACAATCACACTGTGGTTACTATCTGTGAGGTAATATGCAGGGAACTACCAATATAGTGTTTGTTGCCTAGCCAAGTGTGTTTGTGTATGAGACATGGGTGGAGAGTGTTCTCTGAGCATTAGAAGGGTTGTCTATATTGTTCACCAATCCATGATGTCACATGTAGGGCTATGGATTGTCTACACCAGCCTCTCTGGTGTTTGACATCTGTTGTCCTTGTAGGGTGGACATTGTGACATATACTAGGTCCTCAACATAATAATTTAGCAAAACCGTCCCACAATCTATCCTGTTATTAGACAATCACAGCATCTCCACACAGGATACTGATGACAGACACACACACACACACACACACACACACACACACACACACACACGCACATGCATACACACGCACACACATGCACACACGCACATGCACACACACTTGCTAGTACTAAGATTCAAACTCCTACCTAGCTATGTATTGCTACTATAGTGTACCACATTTATCGCATGTGCCACGGAGCTTATAGGATAGATGTTGTCCCAAGGTACTTCCAAGGTGAGGAACATCACCAGGCCTTGCAAATACTGGCATTGGGTTATGTAGTGGGTGAGAGATCCCCAAAATAATTTTACCCTAAACACACATTTACATTTCCCTGGGGCGAGGTTCAAACCTCTACCTAACAACCTTTACGGACCATTATGTTACACATTTACCACATGCACCACTGGCCTGACATGGTTTAGAGTTGGCAACAGATACTTCTAAGGTGGACGATATCTGCAGGATTGCTAAAGTCAGGCTCTGAGATGTGTACTGGTTGTAAATGGGGCCAAAATCTTTAAGGTACACACATACATATGTGCACACACGAACACTTGCCACAGATGAGATTCAAACCCATACCTGTGTAGTTACTGCTACTACATTGTTCCACATTTACGGCACGCGCCATGGAGCTTACATGGTGGAGAGCTCTCCACAGGTATCTTTGAAGGTGACTAACATCAGCAGCAGTGCCATAGGAGGGGTAAGGGGACAGTAATAAGTGTGAATGTCCATAATATCAGGTGTTATCAAAGACACACATACTCTTTCACACAAACGCACACAGTTTCACAGTTGCCATGTTTGAGATTAGAAATCCTGCCTAACTAGGTATGTCACACTATAGCATTACACAGTTATCACATGCACCACAGAGTTTATCGGGCTGGCCCTTGTCCAAAGGGGTATTTCAAGGTGACTGACATCAGCAGGCTTGCTAAAGTGGGGCAATGGGAGGTGTAGTAATTGTGAGTGACCTCAAAATCATTAATCTCTCTCCACATACACACACACACACACACACACACACACACACACACACACACACACACACACACACACACACACACACACACACAGTTTCACAGTCCCCATGTCTGGGATTAGAACTCCAACCTAACTAGTATGTTACACTATAGCATTACCCAGTTATCACACATGCCACAGAGCTTATAGGGCTGGCCCTTGTCAAAAGGAGTATTTCAAGGTGAATGACATCAGCAAGCTTGCTAAAGTAGGGCAATGGGAGGTGTAATGACTGTGAATGGCCTCAAAATCATTAATCTCTACACACAGAAACACACACACACTTGCCATGTATGGGATTAGAACTCCTAAATAACTAGTATGTTACATTATAGCATTACACAGTTATTGCACATGCCACAGAGCTTATAGGGCTGGCCCATCTCCAAAAGTGTATTTCAAGGTGACTGACATCAGCAGGCTTGCTAAAGTAGGGCAATGGGAGGTGTAGTGACTGTAAAGGACCTTGGAATCTTTAATATCCACACACACACACACACAAACACACACACACACACACACAGAGTTTCACAGTTGCCATGTCTGGGATTAGAACTCCAACCTAACTAGTACGTTACACTATAGCATTATGCAGTTATCACAATGCAGTTATCACAAGTGCCATGGAGAGTATGTGGCTGAGATTTGGCCAGAGGGTTATTACATCAGCATGAGTGCTAGCATGGGCAATGGGAAGTGCAGTGTGTGTGAATGAGCCATAAAGCATTCCTCTGGAAACACACACACAACACTCAGTCACACACAACTTTACATTTGACAGGACTGGGTATGCAAATGCTAGATGAATACTGATTTGTACTATCATGTTACACAGTTATCACAAGCACCACAGACACTATAGGACTGAGGGCTACCAAAAGCAAATGTCTATAGTGATTGACATTGGCACAGCATGTGATATTGGCCAATTGGATGTGTGGAGGGTGGGACAGGCCTCATGATGGAAATCCCTTTGTCACTGTCTGTCTCTCTCTTCCCCACATCTCTGTGTGTGTATGTTTGACCTATTATAGTGTGTTGGCCTTGGATATATGTGAGTATTACTATCCAATGTGTGCGCAAAGCATGAATGGCGTGCAATGTGGTGTGTGTGCACAGACATCTGCAACTGACAGATATGAATAGTCCACTGTTGTTGTCAGACATGGCCTTCATTTCTCTAAGTGTAGGAGCATGCCCAGTATAACCTTCTGCATTGAGTGTATGAATCCATTCCAGGTAGGTTGTACTCCAGTGCAGGATTTTGTGTTCTACACCTACAGCTAGCAACCTGTTTCTGGAGTATATTTGTAGATAGGTTGACAATATGGAGTCACAATGGGTGAAAGATAGTGGGATACTGTAACTATTGCTGTCTGTGCTGCTTGTATTACATGGTTTGTGTTAGCAGAGATATTCAGACATATGTACTGTTTTATACTGCGATGTATTATGTCATCAACTACTGACATATACGTATTTGCTCACAGTTATTTCCTGGGAAATACAAGATGAATGAAGCTGTGTCCAGTATTGTGGTCTGCAGCCTACATATTCTTGCACACTCATGCCATTCTGGAGGGGTAGCTGCAGACACTTGCTGATGGGTCTGTGTAAATGGTCCAGGACCCTGGTACTGTGGTGACTGAGGATCCCTGCTTGTACATCTATCGACATAACAGAATGGCCATACCCTGCTGTGGCCATACCTCTCAGCTGTACAGATTCACCCAGGTTACCCAGAGGCAGGGCTCATATATCTGGTCAGTTCCCCTTCACGTTGTGGTTTACAAGCAGGTTTGTAGCCACCCATTACTGGGTTTGCAGGCAGGGGTAGAATGGGCACACATCAGAGTTTCAGACTTCACACACTCCATTGCATCCGTGCTTCTACACCCCCAACTATGTTAGTCTATCCTCTTCCTAATATTATGCAAGCGATATCTGAGAAGTATCCCTATAGTTGTCCCTTCATCCCAGTGGTATTTACAGGTTGGTCCACAGTTCATGCAGTAGGACATAGTGGGCATGCTACTGGGATTTGTTGACATGGCCTTGCATTTGTGTTCTGTGGACTGTGTTATGTTGTTAGTTGGGACCCCATGAGATAACATACATTGGCAGTACGGGTGAGGCACAGGCCTTTGACAGAGGACTGTGGGTCATTTGGTAGTGAAGCAGGCCATCTGTAGCAGGCCAGTGCATTCTGTCATTCCTATAGTCCCAGGCTGTGAGCCACTGGATTCCCCTGGGGTGACAGGGTAAGTGTGCGAGGTGTTAATAGCAATAGTTCCTGTCCATATTAATCCATTGTTCTGGATGCTGGCAGGGTGCTGCTTACAGCTAGGGACACACCTGCATGTGACACCTCTTCAGCATGCTGCATTCTGTGGGTATTCCCATATGGAAGTGGGGGTCATACTGTACTCATTCCCAACAGCAGGCCTATGACCTCTGATAAACCTGTGGCTGATGGTAGGGTGAGCTGAGTGAATGTGTGATATGGAAGCTTCTTGCAGCTGACTCACAGATATACCTGGGACATTCCCCTTATGCTGCCTTGTGTGGGGACATAGGCAGTCTCTCATTACTTCATAACTGTGCCTTTTGTGGTCTGCCAGTGTTTGGCCAGACTACATCAGTATTCCATACTACACAGCCAAATAATGTGCTGCTAACCTGTATGTACAATTCCAAAGGTGTGTGCAGTTGGCAGTAACATTTTATACACTCTCTGTCTAGGGTACTTCTACCTGTGTACTGTGTGTATGTCTGGGCCTACATTCATGGCATGTCCATCTTTCAGATGGTGACAGATATTGACATCTGAACAGCGAGTATGGATGACTGCTGAATTGGGTCTTGCTGGGATGCATTGTGGTTGGCACTGCAGTTGTCAGAACATGGCCCTGTCATCGACAGTACTGGCCATAGGCCACTGAGACACAACCCTCCATGCCTACATGCTGACCACTTCCACACAATATACAACATGCAACAACCTAACACACAGACCCCTGCATATTGTACACATGCAAAAATCTATCCTGTAAATTTGGCCAGCTCAGGTAATCTGTGCTCCACTGTTATTAAACCCACACGTACATGTTACTGCATTTCTACATAGGATTGTGGGGGGGGGTGGGGGGCACACCTGACAACTGTAAACGTTTGCTATGACTGTACTGATATTTCAGGTACTCTGTTGGCTTCCATTTCATATTGTATTCTGACCTGTCAAGCAGACTGGAGGCATATCAGTAGAGTACAGATCATAGGTTTTATTGACCTACATTTCAGTTTCAGACTTCATACCCTGCAGAACTAACATACAACTGCCTGACTTGTTGTAGACTGTCTGTGTAGGTCTGGAGGGGGGGGGCTGTTATCCATTGCCATTAATTGGAAGCCTTAGCACAGCCTTTCCTTATAGTCATCTACACCTGTCCAGCTGGCTGAGGCTGTTGTTGGGTATGTGAGCCTCACTGACATGCATGTGTGTGTGTCATATGGATATACATTTGGGTCATCACATGTACTGCAGTGGGATTTGTCACCTTGTGTAGAACTGCCTACTTTGTTGACACCAGTATTTGTTATGGATTTCATGCTGCCCATATAGGTGTCCACTATCTGCTGCCATCCCATTCAGCCACCCAATTCCCTTGCATGCTCACATCCATACCATAGATAAAACTAGCAGAACATACTACTCCATTCAGCAATTGATAGGAAGAGTGACTTATCTTGTGGCTGTGCCAGTATTGAGGATGGTGCTGGATGGCTGACTATGTCGGATGCACATAGTACACTCCCTATACATGGTAAAACACAGGTAGTGTCATGTTTGGCATCCCTGTTACTGTATGTGTGAGCCAGAGAGAGGTGTCATTCCCTGGTTTCCTACCGTGTCAGTGTATGTGCCATGCATTGCCTCTTTGCCAAAGCCTGGGCATACTGGGCATGCCTCCTTCTGCCTACACGGGAAGGCTCATGTTGTTCCTCCTCCAAGTCACTCTGTGCCTGTGCTGGCCTTGGCAATGGTGGGGGGCTGTGTGTCCCTGCCCCTTGCTGTTCCTGTTGCAGCTGTTTCTGCAGGATCATATTGTGTAGCATGGCACATACAATGAAAATTTGTGTACATGTAGCTGGAGAGTACTGCAAGGCTCCACCGGATATGTCCAGGCACCGGAACCATGACTTGAGCATCCCAAACACACGCTCTATTATGATTCTGGTTTGTGCGTGTGACTCATTATGGAGTTCTTGTTTGGGTGTATGTGAATTTCTCATGGGTGTCATCAGCCACGGCTCCAGTGCATAACCAGCATCCCCCACTAGGTGGCCATATGGGATGTCCCTACTGGCAAATTTCTGGTACAGCTGTGTAATATGCCAGATGTGGGAGTCGTGATAGCTTCCAGGGCTGCCAGCACACACATTCATGATAATGCCCTGGGCATCACACATGACCTGGCAGTTGATGGAGGGAAAGCCCTTGCAGTTTATGTAGACCCTACCCTGCTCACCAGGTGGTGCTTTGATGTGTATGTGCATACAGTCTATAGCACCCACTACCTCAGGGTATTCTGCTATTTGGTGGAAGTGATGCATATTGCTGTTCAATGCCTCACAGGTGTTGAGAAAATATATGTGCTCTCCGGTATGTGCTGACATGGCATCCAGGAACTGGTAGAGTACCCTGGATACTGATGCCTGTGAGATCCCCATCATATCCCCAGTTCGCCTTTGGAAGGTACTTGTGGCTAGTATTCTTAAGCCTACACATACCTTGGTATCCACTGTGATGGGTTCCCCTCTGTTGGTTCTGTGTGTGAGGCGTGGCCGGCACAGCTCAACAATTTGCTGTAGGATGCCCCTGTCCACACTATAGAGCTCCACTATCTCCATCATATGTAGCCCCTGGTAGGTTACTTTGGGTCTGTACACTCTTCTCCTTCTCCTCACTGTGGGTTGGTTGTCAGCATTCTCATCATCACCACCCTCGGCCTCTTCCACATATTGATGTATGAGAGCGACAGCAGCCCCTATCATTTTGTTAGTTTTGTCTGGTAAAATTTCCCTGTCTGTGTACACTGATGGTGTAGAGTTTGTGGGAAAAAACAGAGTGAAAGGTGTTTGCATAGTTTATAGTAGTGTGGTGGGCTGGGCTGCTGCCTGTGTAATTGGCTGATTCTGATACATTTCACCTGCAAGCTATGCTAGTTCTCCTTGATTGCCTTCCTACTGCTGTTTTCCCTTCCCATTGCCTTCCTGTTTAAGCCTCGAGGCGCGCCGCACATACCCAGTGCTCAGATGTGAACAGAGCTGCTATTTCCTGTGTTTTTTTTTTGTTTAAAACCCGGTGCATGGCGCACACTCCCGTTTAGGCAATGTAAACAGTGCTAGGCAGCCTCAGAATCCCCCCTTCCTTAGCTGTGTTTAGCTAAGGGCAAACATGGACCACAGAGCTCCAATAAGCTTACAGCATGCATGACACTCCCCCTTATGAGGTCATCTACCTCTTATGCTTATACGATGGTGTTGCTACACCTACATGGTTGGGTGCAAGCTAACACTGAGCTAATTCTGGAAATCTGTGATTCAGTATCAATCCCCTCATTTGCATAAAACTGACTGCTAATGCATGGTTACAAAACTGACACTCAGCCTTCCCCCTTAGCAGCCACTATTCCATAGTATTGTTGTCTTATGCATGCCATTGACTATTATGGCAGAATGCTGATTTTGGTTTAAAAGCTTATTTCAAACTTTTTTCATTGTTTTCGGGCCCTATGCTTAAACGGCAGAAATCGGCCAAAAAAAAAAAAGTTATTTTTTATAATTTTGCAACAATTTCCCATGCCAATGGCCATATATTTGGCCATTGGCATGCCTACTACATTGAATACATGCTTTCTTTGGAGCTGTCATGCCTCCATTTTGTAATTTGCAGAAATGTATTCGGTTAGTAGTCGAATACATTTCTGTAGGTTACACTATACCTGCACAGACACCTGCCTGCTTTCTGGATCACAAATTCACTTGATTTGCATGGTTTTCACCAGCAAATGGGGTAATTAGCATACAGGAGCTGTGTCCGTGCAGGAATAGTGTAGGAGCACTTGTGCATGTCCCGGGAGCTCGTTCCTGGATCGCTCATCGGCCATATTGCTTGCAGCAGCTCTTGCACTATTCCTACATGCTGTGCAGAGCTTGCTGAATCCTGGGGCTTGTTTATTTAGAACACACAAAGCTTTCAGGCCAATGCCCTTCCTCAGTGAGTTACATAACAAACTACTATTCACATAGATTTAAACTAAAACCTTCATGACATGAACCAATCAGAAGACAACAATTAACTGCATGTTCATATTTAAAGGCATAAAACACATGTATAGGTTTCAAGCTCACTGCTGCATTAATAGTTGCATTAATACCAGGCTGAGAGTCTGCTTGCAGTCTCATTGTCCATTCATACTCTCTGATCACTGAACTTTACCTTGCTCAATGTGAGCTAATCACATTTCATTGAAAAGAAAAATAAAACACATACCCAGATGAATGAAAACACATTTAATCAAAAACACAAATCACGGATCACATTTTAAGAGAACTGTGCACGGCTATACAAATGACTCCTTTTGCTGTTTTTGATCATAGGAGTTACGATGCAAATTCATGTGATCAGTGTTTTTACCTTGCTAATGGTCATTGTTAAGTTTTACCTCTGTCCCTAGAATGTTGTGTTTGTATGCCAGTAGTGATTCAGTGTGAGAGGAGATTTCTCTTTTCTCTATGGTTGAGTGACTGCAGACTTAATATATTTAGGTAAGAGGGAAGCCCCACATATGTGGGATGTAGTGGGGCTTGCCTTCCTGCTAAAAAAGCTTTTGTTGCTATATTTAGTGCTTAGGAAATCTTCAGTGAAGTGTGTTTTAATGAATTGTATTTTTGATAAAATGTGTTTTCAATAAATTGTTCCAGTATTTTTTTTTCTTTTTGATGAAATATGATTAAATCAAATGAAATATAATTCTTCCTCCATATCTCAAGAGCAGAATTCCACAAGAACTGAATCTCTTTACATTTTCTGCACATATGCAGTTGATTAGTTCCCCACTGTCTGCATCTCTGGCAATTATCTGGTTAGCATCCTTCTTTCTGGATCCTCAGTAGGGTTCTTTACCATCTCTGCAAAACTCTCCAATACACATCCTGCACTGAACCTCATAATGCTAACTGCCTTATCAGTCTTCAAACTTCTTTCCCAAAAATCCAGCATGTTTCATTTTCCTCTACTCAACACTTATTCAGCGTTCCTACTCCGTCTCTCACCTCTTCTCTATGATTCACAAATCACCTAGATTCTCTGATTATAAACACTGTCCAGTCCTTACCATTGATTCACCTTCCCTTTCATCTCTCTAATTTTTTCTGACCTCCATGTTATTACTTATTCCCTTTTCATCATCTAACCAGTGTAAAATAGCCAATCACATCTACCTGCTCTTTCTCCCTCATCCCCTTGAACTCTCTAAATTCCACCTGCTTGCTATGATCTCATCCCTTTAAAATGTCTGTTCCCCTTTAAATT
>NC_056742.1:396978032-397078032 GCF_019279795.1 Protopterus annectens
TGTATCACAGCTGAACCTGTAGAACAATGAGACAACAACAGAAACAAAATATGAGTAGGAACTTCGTACACATGTCCATGCAAACATAATTTCAGTTGCACAATATAGACATTGACATAGCATACATATCCCATCATGTGGACAGTCTGTCAGACCTCTGTAGAGAGCACTTAGCTGAGAAGGGATCTCCTTAGACCCTGTAAAGGAAACCAAGCACTATTCAGTACCATATGACCCTGTCAATAAAATGCAAAGAACAGACAGTAGGCAGGAATAAAAAGCTCTCCTGCTGCTCCAGCTTTAAATATGTAGCAAATTGAATACTACAAATGCTGCAAATACAAGTGGCTTACAGCTATTTAAATACCATACATGAAACACTTCAGTGCTTCTGCCATGAACACAAATACAGTACGATTTTCTGAGTCCAGTACTACACTACTGGAACATTGTCATCTGCTGATTGTGTTTCCTAACACTGAGCCCAGGGGAAGCCCCTTCTTTCACCCCACTCTAGCCAAGCCTCTGAAATGAGCCATCATAGGTTCATACTAGGCTATCTGCCCTAGGGCATTCATAAGCCCAGCCAGAGTGTGTTTGGCTTTCGCCACCCATTTTAAATTAATTTTGCTATGCCCTTTTTCGAGGTTAGTATACTGTGCCTCTGTCTAACAGTGACACAGAAGTGATACCCGGGGTAAACCTACTATCTCCCATCCACTCATCAAGATTCCTCTTGAAGAGAGTCAATGAGGGACTCTGCCTAACCTGGACTGGGATTTTATTCCAGAGTGAAGGGAGCCTCTGGGTTATGAATCTGTCCCTCCAGCATGTCCTATTTATTTCAGTGCTGAGGTTCTAGTATTCAATTTGCTACATATTTAAAGCTGGAGCAGCAGGAGAGCTTGTTATTCCTGCCTACTGTCAATGATGCATTATAATCTTCTGTTATTTCCTGTGTACAGGGGCAGACTAAGTGTACCTCAGACCCTGGGTGACTTTCAAGCCATGGGCTCCCATACACATTTTTTTTTTTTTGGACACACACAAATTCTTAAGTTCTTTTGGATTCACCTTCCTGATTTCATACTAACTGAACTGCTGTCATTATGATCCAGTAGTGTCTACGTCAGTTACAGCCAATTAAATGAGTATACCGAAAATGCCCAGTTGTGATAAAAAAAATGGTCACAGTAAAGTATTCCTACTTGATTACTTGATTTGCACAGACTAATGACTGTTTAATATCATGACAGCCAGTGTCAGCTATTCTCATTCACTGACAGCCTTCATATCGAGCATGTATAGCCCTACTATTGGTTTTGTAAACCTTAGGAATTATGGGCATACTGTACTTCAAGTTTGTTTCACACAAGGCAAATAGTAGCTAAAGTATTTCAACATATTTCACATAAATGCACACTAGTCCTGCAAAGATAGGTTCCCTATTACGTTGTCGCAGATGCAGGTTGTCGAATGCATCTTTGTCGAACAGTAAAGCGCGAAATGGCAAAATAGTTATAGTCACTGTCCTTCTACACCTTATCTGAATGTGATAAAAACACTACCTCTCAGTATCTTGATGAAAGAATTAGGAGAAAAGCAAAGAAATACTGAAGGACAAAGACCCACAACCATGAACATAGAAAGTTGCTAGAATAATAGTTTTTGCATTGGCATGCAGTTTCTGAGGGATATAAAATCTTAAAAATCAAATGTTTTCCATCATTTAGTGACTGCATTGCTCAATGATTTTTCCAGAAATACTTTTAATTGTATTTGCATTCTACTGTCTGAATTGCCTGAACTGACCATTTTTTTTTTTGCCAGGTTTTAATGTAAACTGTACTAGTTCAGCTGTAGCATTGCCCAGTTTCAGGTCTGTTTTGCAACTTCTGAGCATCAAATTCCAGCCATCTTTTTTGAGAGGACCCTTCTGCACTCTTGTGGGAAGAAAGTGCTGTCTTGGTCCTACGTGATCAAGGGTGACTGGACTAGAGCTCAGAGAGCATCCTTATTGACTAGTTTGGGTTAAAAGGGTTATTTCCTTTATTTAAGCTCTGCATTTGTACTTGTTTGCGTATAGCGCATCATCATCATCATGCACTGCTGTGTAACAGTGGTTACCATTGGTGGTTATAGATGCAAATGTTTTGTTTGTTAAATTTTCCCTTAACACTTTCCTTGTGGTCCTCCAGAGGTTTTCTGTGGCCCTGCTCAACTAGCAGGTGGAACACTAAGCCTAGCCTCAGATGTAGCGACATGCCTGTCATACACTAGCTTTTCCTAAGTGTGACCTCCTTTCTTGACCAAATAAATTTACCTAACACTATGAACAAAAAATTTCCCACAGTTTCTCCAGCCAGCTTGGTCGACATGGGGATCTTGAAGCAGTGTAGCAACTGCCTCATGTTCACAACAACCAATTACTCCTAGTCCACCCAAACTCAGTACGTGAGAGATGCAACTATATTAACAAACTTGAATCCATTCTCTCTCGCATACCAGTCAGTACATATGACAATGAGTGGGTTGTCAACATGCACACCTCACCTCCTACTCCACCCAAACCCACATCACACATACCTACATATGTGGAGGTTCTCACCAGAAACATACCTAAACACCAGAGACCTCTCAAACACAAACACAAGTACGTTACACATAATATTTCCTCTGCAGAACACAATACTCGTAATAGCTGTCGCACCAGTGTCTCACCTGTCAAGCTCTTAAGGCAAAACACAAAACCAAACATATCAGTCATGGGTGATTCCATTGTGAGACACACAGAAGTCCCTCTGACTAGGATGGATAAGGAGACGGTCAAGGTCAGCTGCCTGTCAGGTGCCAGGATCCGTCATATCACACGCACACACACACTCAAGTCACTCAGCAACAATTACTATTATGACTCTGTCATAGTCCATGTTGGTGTGAATGACTTGAGAAATACCTCTCTGAACTATATGAAGAGAGACATGACTGAGCTCTTGGACTATGTGTCTCAGGGGGTTTATATTGGAACATCAAAGGCTGATAAGGCCGAAGCTCACAACTTCGAACTTCAAACCCCAAAAGCTGACAACATCGAACCACAGAACGGAGATCACCATAGAGTGCGGGAAGGGAAGATTTCCCTTTACTGCACTATAGTGCGATCTCAGAGTTGGTATATTTAAGTAGCGGGGGGTGTGGGGGGTGCATAGAGCGTTTTTTTTTTTGGGTAGTTAGTATTTTTTTTGTATGTTCGATGTTATCAGCTTTCGAAGTTTGCAGTTTGAAGTTGTGAGCTTCGGACTTGTAAGCTTTCGATCATCTGATATAGACCCGCCTCAGGCACGTATGTCCCTAGCCCTGAGCAGCATTTTACCTTCACCTAGGATGATGCCTCAGTACAAACAGAAAATGATTGATTTCAATAATTGGCTTGATTTCTGGTGTCATTCTAAGGGGTTACAGTATCTGTCAGCCTGGGATTACATAATCGACAGACCTCGATGATTTGCTGGAGGTGGTCTTCATCTGTTACCCCTGGGATTTCGGCTACTGTCTAAGGCTCTTGCCACACCCATAGTGCCTTTTCTAGGCAGTATCTCAAGGACAAAATTTCCGATGTAAAAACTCCATCTAAAAACAACCTAAGGGTTATGCTGCTAAACGCTAAGAGTCTTAACATGAAACTGCACTCACTGGAAGCAGTCCTCACCTTGGAAGACTTAGAGATTTGTGCAGTCACGGAGACCTGGTTCAACGCTGTGGAGAGCACCTCAACCATACCTGGCTGCACCTCCTTCCACACATTCAGACCACAAACTGAGGCCATGAAAACTAAGAAGGTGGTGTATCGATATTCATTAAAGATAAATACACCTCCAGATTGGTTAAACAGTATGATTCCCTGGAGATACTTCAGGTGCAATTAACTGTTGGTAGGACACCTATTCAAGTCATTGCCAGCTACAGGACCCCTCCATGAATCAGGACATCCACTCTGCTTATTTGGATCTACTTGACTCTGTCAAGATATATTCAAACACCCTGGTTTTGGGTGACTTTAACTACCTATCCATTGATTGTGTAAATTACTTGTGCTCTAACTCACTTGCCGAAAGGTTCCTTGACTTTGTTAACTCCAATGCACTGCACCAGCTAGTTGACACCCCCACAAGGGGTGCCAACATCCTGGATTTGGTGCTTACCAGTATGGGGAACCACTGTAGTACCCCCACTGTGAGGTCTTCCTTAGTGAGATTTGACCACAAATCAGTATCATTTGAAGTAACTCTCACACCTGACCCCCCCAGCAGCAACAAAATTAAAAAAACTTCTCCAAAGCAGATTATAAATTCTTACAGGATGATATAAATAGCTTTGCTGCACCTCCCCCCTCAGATGGAACTGGCAGCTACACTGAGTTCTACACCAATGCATTATACAAACACCTGTATAACTAACTGCACTGACTCAGCCGTACCTGATAGGATGAAAATCAAAGAAGATCAAACCTGTCTGGTGGACAACTGCCATTAACAGGCTTTACAATAAGAGGAAGAAATTGCTGTTTAAGAGTAAAACGGAATGAGCCCTAAACTGGAAACACTTCATCCTCAGCTTAAACAAGCAAATAAGACTTTTTGTGAAGTCCTCCACAGCAAACTATGAATCCAAATTAGATTCCTCAATTAAGGGCAACCACAAGGCATCTTTAGTTACATCCGTAATCTAAAAGGAAAGGCCCAGATTTGTGCCGAACTGGTAGTTAATGATATCACATATACTGAGCCTGTGGACATAGCTAACCTGTTAGCTGACAGGTTCTGTGAAAACTTCACCTCCCTGTCCCCGCCACAAGTACTCCAGACATCCCTACCACATGTCCCCGACCTTGTATCACTAAAGAGCATGTCCATACCTCTCAACCCAGAAACATCGAAAATCTGACAAAGGCCCGTGAAAAGTAGGTACAACTGGCAATAAATCTGTATGCTGATTAAGATACAATTTACATGCATAATTGTGTAACCCCACCCACTCCAGTGGAATTGTGGGATACCAACATTCAAACGCAAATTGAAGAACACACAAAATATTAACACAAAATATAACCAGTATAACCAGACAATCAGTTCTGCATAAAGTGGAAAGCATTAATTAAACAATGACAACATCATGGAGATATGTGGAACCAGCCTAGAGAGACAGAGATAAATCTGATAGTTATATGGCTAAAATATATGTCAGAATGTGAAATGTCTTGCTTTCTCCACACACACACACAGTTATGTTTAAGTTGCTGCAATCTAGGGTTTGTCATTATAATAAATATCAGAGGTTTATCAATGTATGCAGAATTTCCAGTTCACTAGCATATGTTTTACAGAATAAGTGTATTGTAACCACACAGTTCATCATTAATATACCCTGGAATAAAACTGCCCTCCCCTACTAAAGCACTGCATGCCTATCAATTATTAAAAGAAGTTTTTTTTTTTTGCTGTGCAACTTCTGATTCTAGTTTTTATTGCTCATTCACCATTGACACCATTTACATGTCTTTATATGGGTTGCAAAAAATGAACAAAAGATAAACTAGTAGTTAGAAAAAAGTGTATCAGGCTGTCCGCCAGCCTTCTGAAACTTGCAGGTACACAGGAGAAAGTTCCAGCAAAAGATTCATTTGTATGTCTGTATTTTGCTCTATGTGCCTGAAGACAAATTACACATAATTAAAATATGGTTGGCAGAAGTGCTACTTATGTTGTTGTCTCATTCTGTACCCATGGTTTTCTCTTGTGAAATAAAAAACATATTACCAATGCAGAGAAGCTAATAATGATACATAATACAGCACATAAATAAACATCATGACCCTGTATTATCACAGACTTCACAACTTGATATGTGACAAGTGGATTGTACTACATTTCAGCTCCTGCTTCCTGGTTTAAGTTAGGGATTGCTCAAGCTACGAAAATGAATCAATCACGATTTTCATTTAAAGCAGTAAGTCACACTGTCCAGGCTAGCGACTGTACTGTACTAACTGTTCTACTTCAGCTCCTGCCTCCGGCTTTAATTTAGGGATTAAGACCCAAGAAACAAACTGTAAAACAACGAGAATGCAGGAACACCAGGGAAGGAATGAAGCTGTAAAAACTTACTTGTTTATTTCAGAATAGTTCCATTAAAATCACAAAAAGGATTTTTTTGCTTCGTCTGTGGCATTCATGGACTTTTAAGGACTTTTGTTTTTATGTCGCTCATGGAGTTGAGAGTCCTGTCCTTTTGTGATTTTAAGAGAACTACTCTCTGAAATAAACAAGTAAGTTTTTACAGTTTCACATCTTCTCCAGTGTTCCTGCCTTCTTGCTGTTTTAACTTAAGGGATTGCTCAAGAGTCGAGCTATGAGAACGAATCAGTCATGATTTTCATTTAAAGCAGTAAGTAAAGTCACACACTGTCCAAACTAGCTACTGTACTGAGTTCTGCTTCTAACTGTGACCACCTCATTATCACATGACATGAATAAAACAAAAAGTTCTGTAATATGAACCGTCCATTGAAAGAAAAGTGGCAAGCACTAAATTAACTACTTTTAAGAAGTGTGTGGACTGTGCAGCAGATGAGATTGTAGAATCATTTCAAATGCAGTCTGCATTAGGCATACGCATTTTTTTTATTTTTTTACTTTTACTTATCTGGAGGAGGATGGAGGATGGAGGTCAAGCTGTGGCAATGGAGCAAATAAATTTTCTTATTCTGGATTCCTGACTGACCTGATTCCTGCGGGATGGATGTGTGGTCAGACTCTGCTGCAGATTGACTGCAGAACTTAAACTACGCATAGGGCAGGTGCCAGGCTAGCTCCAATCCGATTGCTGCCACTGCTATTAATTCTTCTACCAACAAACATCCAAAACAGTACTGTCCAAGATGTCATCACGCATGTCTCCCCTGCATGTTGAAGACATTGCAGGATACTCTAGCGATGCATGATGGCAGCGATAATTTTAAAACTTCTAAATAAAAATAAATAAAAAAAAAAATTGGGAATGGAAGGGGCCACTTGGAAATTCGTGGCACCCCATTATTTTGACCGCAAAAATGGTAAATGTCGAGGAATTCAGTATGGCTGAGAGGTATGAACATGTCATAAACACCCTCTCTAAGGCCAAAAACACAGCATCTATGGGACCTGATAACATCCCAGGCTGTATCCTACATGGGCTCAAACAAGAATTAGCAATACCACTGGGCACTCTTTTTAATCATAGTCTAAGCTCTGGCTTCATCCCAGTTGAATGGAAAATTGCCACCGTTACCCCCTTGCACAAAGGTGCTGCTTCCCCTGACCCTAGGAACTATAGACCTATCAGCCTGACTAGCCTTATCTGCAAGGCCATGGTGCAAATCATCATGGATCTTATCAACAAAGATGTAGGTAATCTCCAAACACTTGACTCTACTCAGGATATGTCAAAGGGATATCATGCCTGGTTAACCTGGTGGACTTCTTTGAGACAGTCACCAAAGCCCTGTACAAGGAGAAATCTGTGCATACAGCCTACCTAGACTTAGCCAAGGCTTTTGACACTATTCCCCACTCAGGCATCATTGACAAACTCGCCCAGCTAGGTATCAAACCTTATATCATTAGATGGGTCACTAAATGGCTCACTAATAGAACTAATGTAGTCAAAATAGGGGAACCCTGTAACCAGTGGTATTCCACAGGGATCAGTCCTGGGACCTCTAGTGTTTGGAATCTATTTCTCTGAAGTACAAGCTAAAACTAAAGGGTTGTGGCTGACAAAGCTTGTTGATTACTGCAAACTCGGAGTGGTCATAGAATCTGCAAATGATATCAACATCCTACAAGAGGGTCTTACACAAAGAAATGATTGGTGCCAATGTCATGGCCTTAAACTTAATGCAAAAAAATGTATTATCATCCCTTTCAGTAACTGCGATGTTCCTGCTAAATACCACATCCATAACAACACCCTAAGTATGCACTCAGTGGTGAGAGACCTGGGCACACTGATTGACAGTAACCTTACCTTTGACCACCATGTCTCCAGAGTGGTAAGCAGGGCATTCTATATTGCTCATCTCATACATTGCATCTAGAAAAAAAGAAGTTATAACCTCTCTGCAATCTTATCTCATTAGACCAATAATTGAGTACCATGACCCTTTTGGTATGTACCTTTCCAAGCACATGCCTCAGTTGGAGAGACCACAAAGACTCCTCACAAGGAAAATTCAAGGTCTTCAGCATCTGTCTTATGTGGATCATCTGAAGTCACTGTTACTTTATTTTGTTTCATAAAGAGTACTCAGGGGCAATCTATGCCTTGTATATAAGGCAATCTATGACCCTGCTTTATTGTAAATACTGCATATCCGCAAGTCAAATAGTACACAGGTTACTCGGTCTAAAGGCCATAACCTGGTATGTGACATTAATAGAACTTGCTGGAGGGACAGATTTGTCTCCCAGAGGTTACCACGCCTTTGGAATGGATTCTCACTTCATGTCAAACAGAGCACGTCATTGGGCCTCTTCAACCGCAATCTGGACAATTGGATGGGTAACCGCAAATTCACCCTAGGGGTTTCACCTGTGTCCCTCTTGGACAGGGGCAATTTGTGCCGATTATTGAAATAAGGGTAGAACTTGTCTAGGCTTGTAAGGGCCCTAGGACCATTAGCCTAGTAACTTCCTATGATCCTATGATAACCACAAAACACAAGTCAGGGACATTCTGTAAGATCAGGAACAGTTTGAACTTTATTTAAAAAAAAAACAGTCAGCAGAGGAATAAATATATCAATATATTTCATATAAATGGACACAAGTCCTAAAAATCAATAAATGACAAGAGCCATATCCACAGCCAGCCCCTATCAAATGACAGCACTCTTTAATTAGTTACCAGATGACCACAGATTTTATGAGGTATAGGCCAAAATAAGAGGCAAAATCAGAGATAGTTTCAACTTTGATTCAGACAGACAGTAACCAAGCAGTAAACAGTCAAACATATTTCAGAGAAATTAAGTCAGACTTAAAGCTAGAAAACAATATGTTTCTTTCATCCACAGCCAGACCAAAACCCTACTTATATAGTGACCGGAGTTCGCAATACATATTTGGCTGATATCAGGATATTAAAAAAAAAAAAAAAAAACTTCCCTTAAAAGCAAGTATGTTTCTTTGATCTACAGCTAGCCCAACCCCCATTATTTAGTAGCTGCAGTTGTCCATTCAATATTACATCTGATTGCCTAATAATAATAATAATAATAATAATAATAATAATAATAATAGCAAAAATAATAATAACTTCCTTAAATGAGACAAACATTTATTTTATCTGCATTCCACCTTATTTAATGACCTGACTTCAATACTTAGCCTGGTAGCTCCCAACGTATTTGCTAAAGTATCAGAGACAACTCTAAAAAAATAATGGAGAACAAAGGTACAGGATCAAGGACAATTTGTAACAACTTTTCTAATTAATGTGGGACATCAATAGCAGGGCAACAGGATGTGTACCTTCTAAACAATAGGAAGCATGAAACTCTAATCTGCGATGATACCAACCGACTGTAATCCTCGGTGATTTACTACAAAAATCAAACATCTTGTAAGAGTCAGGGCAAAATATGATACAAAATCAGGGATGTTATTCAAAATCAGAGACTATATGAGAGCTATAATTATATAAAAAAAAACTTCCTTTCCTTTCCCATGCCTTTCTCTCAGTCTGCAACTCCCTCCTGTACACACTATTTAATATTCATAGGCTTTAAGCTGATTAATATCCCACGAATCATGGGGTGGCAACAAACAAAAGCTGTGGAATGTTCCAGTACATAATGTTGATGATAATCAGCTATGATCATTCATTTAATTAATTAATTAATTTATTTATTTATTTTTTAAGCAAAGAAACATTTTTCTTAAAAATAAATAGGTAGCAAACATAATAGCATAACTTACCCGCGCTGTGCATGGCAACAACAGGTATAAGTAGTAAACAGTATATTGGGTCAAGCAATATAGCACTAGGGAATGAGAGGTTAATGTAGGTTTGGGGGGGGGGGTCACCATAACAGGGACATAATATAAGAGCATGACATGCTAATGTCCATCTGGAAGGGATCAGCATGACAGATAACACTGTAAAAGGGTACTGTAGGATAATTTCTAGCTGGAGGGACTCAGCATGGAAGAGAACATAGCACAAAGGCATGACAGATTGATATTCATAGGTTCATAGGTTCATAGGTTGGTACTAGGCTATCTGCCCGAAGGCATTTATAAGCCTAGCCAGAATGTGTTGGCTTTCGCCATTCCTTTAGATTAGCTCCCTGTGCCTCTGTCCAGCAGAGCCACTGAAGTGATCCCTGAGTTAAACTTTCTGTTTCCCATCCACTCGTCATGGTTTCCTTTGAAGAGTGTTAGCAAGGAGCTCTGCCTAATGTAGATTGAGATCTTGTTCCAAAGCATGGAAAGTCTCTGGGACAGGAATCTATCCCGCCAGCACGTCCTATTTATTGTTGTGGTGAGGTTTAGATCCCTTGAGCGTGTGGCTTGAGGGGATAAGGTTTTCTTTAGGTGGAGCATGTCCATCAATTCTGGGTTGGACATGGCCTTGTATGTCAGGCAGAGATCACCTCTGAGTAGGCAGTATGCAACCGAGTACAACTGGAGTTTCTTCAGTCGAGCTGCATAGCACATCTGTTTGATGCCAGTGATTCTCTTGGTGAGGTACTTCTGTGGTCTTTCCAGTTGTTGCAGGTGTCTTGTAAGGTACATCCCAAATGGGGCATTGTACTCTATGATGGGTCTGATGAGTGATGAGTAGAGGGGCACAATGACCTCTTTTGATCTGGATGTGAACCCTTTTGTGATTATGTGGGCCACGTAGAAGGATTTTCTAACCACTTTGGCAATGTGATTATCAAAGGTGAGATTACTGTCTACTTGGGTCCCCAGATCCCTTATTATGTCTTCCGTATTTAGGGGACTACCACCTATGTGGTAGTTTGTGGGTACTTTGTTTTTTCCAAAGGGGATGACTATGCAGTTTTTGGCATTTAGCTTGAGGCCATGATTTTGACACCAGGTATCCGTCTCGGTGAGACCCTTTTGGAGGATGTCTGTGTCAGTCAGAGTGAATTATAGCCCCTAGTTTGCAGTTGTCTGCGAACTTGGTCAGCCATAGTCCTCCTGTGCTTGCCTGTACATTTGAGAAGTATATGCCGAACAGGAGGGGTCCTAGGACTGAGTCCTGGGGAACGCCACTTGTAACTGGTTAAGAGTCGGACATAGCTCCCGCAACTCTCATCATGTGGGTTCTGTCCATGAGCCAGTTGGAAACCCATCTTGTGACGTAGGGGTTTATGTTCAAGCTGGTGAGCTTGTCTATAATATCAGAACGGGGAATAGTGTCGAAGGCCTTAGCAAGGTCTAGGTAGGCTGTGTGCACCACCTTTCCCTCATCTATAGCCTTGGTTACTGTCTCAAAGAAGTCCACCAGGTTTAGGAGGCATGATCTGCCCTTAACAAAGAAAAACAGGGTAGGGTTCAGTGTTTGGAGGTTCCCAATGTCTCTATTAATGAGTTCCATGATGATATGCTCCATAACCTTGCAGACCAAGCTAGTCAGGCTTATAGGGCGATAGTTCCTGGGGTCTGTTGTGGCTTCACCTTTGTGGAACGGAATAACCGTTGCTGTGCGCCACTCTATGGGTATGTAGCCTGTGGAGAGGCTGAGTTTGAATAGTGTGTTTAGGTGAGAGGTTAGTTCTTCTTTGAGCTCATGTAGGACGCAGCCTGGGACACTGTCCAGTCCCATTGATGCTGTGTTTTTGGCTTTGGAGAGGGCTGTTTTAACCTGAGTGTCTGTGATTTCAGGGACTCTACATTCTTCTGGTATGGTTATGGGTCCTTTAGGGGTGAGAGGGGGGGTGGAGTTTGCGCTGAACCTGTCTGCCAGGATATTGGTGATATCGGTTGGTTCAGTGTATTTTGTGCCATTCTGCACTAACTCCGACCAGATCTGAGCATTGCCACTTAGATTCTTGACATAGCTAAAGAATGCCTTGTAGTTATCTATGGAGTCCTTGGCTATTTTTCTTTCAAAGCTTGCCTTGGATGATTTTATGAAGGATTGTAGTTTTTTGCTGATACTGATCAGGGATGTCTTCCATTCTTGGGATTTTACTCTTTTCTGTTTCCTCCTTCTATTGTATAGCTTGTTTATGGCAGGAGTCCACTAGACTGGTTTCCTTTTCTTGGAGGAGTGAGTCTCGGTTTTGCTTGGGATGGCACGATCCATGCATTCTTGTAACTGCCCGTAGAATGCATTAGTAAAGGATTTTGCAGCTTGGACAGTGTTATCCTTCAGCATGGGGGCTTTGAAACTTTCCACCTCAGTCTTAAGTAACGTGAAGTTTGCTTTTGAAAAGTTTTTCATGGTGGTTTCCTTGTCCGGGGGTGGGGCGGAATATGGATATCCAAAGTGATTTGTTTATGGTCAGATCTAACCAGCGAGTGGTTGACCTCTGGTGTGGAACACTGGTCGCCCATGTTGGTGATGACCAGGTCCAATATGTTGTCACCTCTGGTGGGAGTGTTGACCAGTTGAACCAGGGTGTTTGAGTTTATAAATTCTAGGAAAAGTTGGGCACTGGAGTTAGTATTTCAGTAATTCTCCCAGTTAATGTTTGGGTAATTGAAATCACCCAATATTAGAGTGTTTGGTAGGATCTTTATGTTTCCCAGTGTTTCCAGAAATGCAGAATGGGGGTCCTGGGACATGGTGGGTGATCTGTAGCAAGCTACAATTTGAATTGCAGTTTTGCCCATTGTTAGTTGCACATGGATGATCTTTGAAGCATTGTGCTGTGCCACTAACCTGGAGGTGTGGGTATCCTTCATGAATATGGATACGCCCCCACCTTTTGTATTCCAGTTTGGGTTCTGTGGCTGAAATGTATGTTATGAGTTGTAGTCTGCTAGTGCTGGGGTGCTCTCTGGAGCTTTAAACCAGGTTTCTGTTACTGCACATATATCGATTTTCTCCATACTGAGGAGTGCCTTGAGTGTGTGCATTTTGAGGTTTAGACTTCTGGCACTGAGTAGCATTACCCTCAGTTTTTTGTTACTTGTGCTATTTATGGTGGTGGGTTTGTCTTTTGAGCCTTGCCTAAAAAAGGCGCTATGGGAGTGGCAAGAGCCTTAGCCAGTATTCAAAAGCCTAAGGGTGACAGGTGCAAGCCATCTCTAGCAAAGCAGCGTGGCTTGTCGAGCATGTCATCCCAGGGGGACAGACACTGGATCCCCTTTGAATAACACCAGAAACTTAGGAAATTGTTGAAATTGAGAATTTTTTTCTTTATACCGTGGTATCATTCTTCGTGATGGCAGGATGCTACTCAGGGTCAGAGTCATACCGGCCTGGGCTATGTGATCAGAGAGCTCTTCCATGTCTCTCTTCATGTAGTCCAGGGATGTATGGCTCAGGTTATTCAGACCAACATGGACAATGACAGAGTCATATTTGTACTTGTTCTGGAGTGACCTGAGTCTGAGGATGTACACAGTACTACAGATCAGTAACACAATGCTGTACAAAGGTGGTCAGTGGTAACATGCTCACTGGTATTGTCAGTATGGGAGAGGATGAAAATGATCACTGCACAGTAGCAAACAGGTATGGGGTCAAACGATGGAGGGAAGGTGTCAGTGCTGTGACCAAGGAGTCAGCCAAGGATATTCACACATATGCACATAAATACATTTACATGCACACAGTCACACATAAACACTAACCAACATGTGGAACCCTCAAGTGGATATGTGTTATCATGTGCCCAACAGAACAGTAACATTTGGGAAAACTGTTGCAAAACTATGTTGCAAAACTGTGTTATAGCCTTGTTAAAAAAGAGTTAAAAAAGAACACAATTCCACTACAGCTAAAACTTGCAGAAAATGGCAAATGCTTTAAAACTCGACTAAAACAGCATCTACAACACTCCTGACTCTCCTCTTGCTCTTCACTTGGTTAATACCTACCATACTAACTTATTAAGCTACTGTACCTCCAACAAAATGGTACCTCACCCTTCCTAAGTCATCACATATAGAACCCATCATGGTGATGAGCTCAGTACCATTTTGTTTATTTTCCTGCTGTATTTTAATACTTCACTGTCATTATATTTTGTTTATTTCTCCTGCTGTATTTTAATACTTCACTGTCATTATTTCCGTTCCTGTCTGAAACTAGTTTATGTTTCTTGAACATTTACTTCCGCTTTGTAATTACAACACTAAACCTAAATGAATGCTTTTGTCCATTTGTTTTACTTTTTTTCTTTCTGGACATATCATTTTTCTAAACAGCTAACAACCATGTTTATTTGTACTCTATAGTAATCAAAGACAAAATACATTGTAAAATAATGTAAATGAAATGTCTATGTATTGTGATCACTTGTAACTTATGAATACAAATGTAAAGCTTTTGTCTCTGGCCCTCCACTGAAAAAGGGTATTTCTATCCCAGTCGGACTTTCCTGGTTAACAAAGAGAAATAAATAAATAAATAAAACATAAAAGTTTACCACCCAGGAGATTGAGGTGTTACTTCATGCCCTATGCACACATTGCATGTGTATCCTCATAAAGGTAAATCAATAAGCCTTCCCAGAAGAGAGTGTGGTTGGGAATGGTGTAAGGTATTCATGTTGTGGGCATTTTAGGGACACCATTATGATACTGCATGCCAAGGCAAAGACACAAGACATTGCCAGGGGCAGGTCCACCAAAAGTGATTGATCCACTATACTTGAAGTGTCTCACAGAGGATGAAGAGTTTCTTTTAACACTGTCAGGAGAATGTGAATGAACCCTCATACCTGATGATGGATTGGATGAGGGAGTTGGGCTGGTAAAAAATACTCAAGAGCCTGCAGGAGTTGTACCAGGTTATATTAGCATGTACATTTCAAATTATACATACATGAAAGAAGGGAATATTCAGCAAAACACCTACACAGATCTGTTCTTCAGGTACCTCAGGGCTGCAACTGCAACAACCTGCACCACAAGAAGTATGTGCCCATATTTATTCATAGTAGTGGCCTGTACCAGTCTGCATGCCCTAAGGTGGAAGGAGAGAGATGTATATTCCAACACTGCTATAGGTATGTTATCTTTATGCTTTCACAGGTTCCAGTAGTGAAAGGTTTATCAGAACAGGATGGCACATGCCTGAGGTCTGCATGACAACAACATGCTCATGGCACAGTCAGATGATACAATGACATGGTCAGCAATGCTAACATTTGAGGGCATGAACACATATCCCACATATGAATTACTGGTGGACAGGAAGGCCAAATCTCACCTGTCTTCAGCACTGGATGTCCTGTCACCTATGTTACATAGGAGTTACCAGAATAGATGTCAACCATCATGGCCTCCAATGTACAACTTCCCACCCTAGTGAAAACACACAGTCAGCTGCTACACACACCAAGGTGGAGATGATGAGTATTCTGTATGGCCTGCATGGTGAGTTGCACCATCTACTCAAACTGTGGGATGCCCTGCAGCACATGTAGGATGACACAGCATATAGAGACCTGGAGTAAACACACTTGTTGCAGTCCTTGGATGCTTACATGGCAACCATTGATACATCCATGTGGGTTGTGGCAAATGATCTTAATTGTGTCACTACAGGTCATAATGGCCATGGTTCTGCAAAGGTCCAGATATGTGCTTGGCAGTCACAGGCCAGGCTCTCACAGATAGCACACACTATTCAGGAGACTGCATCCCTGTCATCTCTAGCCATGGCAGCCACCAAACCAGGGATGGTCAATCTCATGATCAATGACACTTATCTGGCTTCACCACTAGGACACCTCACCCAGAATGAGCACCCTGTTTCCAGCAGCTCCACATGAACCCATTATCCTGTTAGCAATTAGATTGTCACACCTGTCTGTAGTCATTCTCAGGGTGATAGAAACCATCTATTTACTGGATCCCGACATGAGAAGCCACACTGTGGTTCCTGTACATGCTTCCAAAGTGTGACACCATCCCTTGTGCAGAACATATCCAGCCCTGAAACTAAAAAGTCACATAGTACACCTGGCCAACATTCCTGACATGGTAGCCCCACTCCAACACTACAGGATGTTATCCATGACTACTTCAGACCTGCTACACACCTGACTGGCTACTGCATCCATTACCGGTAACCCATACAACTATGGAAACATTGTTGTCACTTGTAACTGCACCCCACTACATAGTAAAAATGATGATGATTGTGCCCGGTCCACACCTCTGGTCTTTGTGAGTAAGGTAAAGTCTGATGGATAACCTCACTAGTCAGTATAGTATAATATATAAGCTGGCCATGTTAGTGTATCCATTAGTTTTATTCTGTGTTATCCTTGTCATGGCCCATAGCTGTGGACCAAATGCCACATCTTTGCCAGTGTTGTTATATAATGTACTTTCCTCTGCCTTGCATGGGGAGTTGCTGAAGCCAGTTAGTCTGACTGCTGCAACAGAGGAGTCAGACAGCACTGTGATGTTTCCAAATTGTAATTATGTCTACATTACCATACTGTGTGACACAGCACAAACCATATATAGCTGACTGAAGGTCTCAGGTGTGTACTGCAGCACTGCAGGTCTCAGGTGTCTACTGCAACTCTGCAGGTCTCAGGTGTGTACTGCAATGCTGCAGGTCTCAGGTGTGTCCTGTAGTGCTGCAGGTCTCAGGTGTGTCCTGCAGTGCTGCAGGTCTCAGGAGTATACTGCAGTACACCACCAAATGTACCAAACAGTGGAAGTATGCCTTCAGGAGTCTGAACACATGTTCAACAATGTTCTATGTCTGCAAATGCACACCATTGTACCCCATCTCAGCAACGGTCTGTAGAATATGGATGGAGGTCACCATCCAGAGTCTCAAGGCATATCCAGCATTACATGTGGGAAGTGAGAAGGAACCTTTGTTTTCAGAAATTCTTCACAATTGACTTGATATGTAGGTGTTACATATAAACTAACTCACATATAGTATTTCTGTCCACAAGATGGCTGATGGCACTATCCTTGCCATGGAGGTGCTTGTGGGTCAGCTGCTGGTGTCTGTGGTGTAGATAATGATGGCATGTAACATTGCACAACTGCTGGTGTCTGTGGTGAAGAAAATGATGCCATGTAACATTGCACATCTGCTGGTGTCTGTGGTGTAGAGAATGATGGCATGTAACATTGCACATTTGCTGGTGTCTGTCATGTAGAGAATGATGGCATGTAACATTGCACATCTGCTGGTGTCTGTGGTGTAGAGAATGATGGCATGTAACATTGCACATCTGCTGGTGTCTGTGGTGTAGAGACTGGTGGCATATAACATTGCACAGCTGCTGGTTTCTGTGATGTAGAGCATGATGGCATTTAACATTGCACAGCTGCAGGTGTCTGTAGTGTAGAGAATGATAGCATGTAGCATTGCACAGCTGCTGGTGTCTGTGGTATAGAGAATGATGGCATGTAACATTGCACAGCTGCTGGCATCTGTGGTGTAGAGACTGATGGCATATAACAATACACAGCTGCTGGTATTTGTGGTGTTATAAATGATGGCATGTAACATTGCACAGCTGCTGGTGTCTGCGGTATAGAGAATGATGGCATGTAACATTGCACATCTGCTGGTGTCTGTGGTATAGAGAATGATGGCATATAACATTTCACAGCTGCTGGTGTTTGTGGTATAGAGAATTATGGCATGTAACATTTCACAGCTGCTGGTGCTTGTGGTGTAGAGAATGATGGCATGTAACATTGCACAGCTGCTGATGTCTGTGGTATATAGACTGATGGCATGTAACACTGCACAGCTGCTGGTGTCTGTGGTGTAGACAATGATGACATGTAACATTGCACAGTTGCTGGGGTCTGTGGTGTAGAGAATGATGGCATGTAACATTGCATATCTGCTGGTGTCTGTGGTGTAGAGAATGATGGCATGTAACATTGCACAGCTGCTGGTGTTTGTGGTATAGAGAATTATGGCACATAACATTGCACATCTTCTAGTTTCTGTGGTGTATAGAATGAGGCATATAACATTGCACAGATGCTGATGTCTGTGGTATAGAGAATGATGGCATGCAACATTGCACATATGTTGGTTTCTGTGGTGTATAGAATGATGGCATGTAACATAGCACAGCTGCTGGTGTCTGTGGTATAGAGAATTATGGCATGTAACATTGCACATCTGCTGCTGTCTGTGGTGTAGGGAATGATGGCATGCAATACTACACAACTGCAGGTGTCTGTGGTTTAGAGAATGATGGCATGTATCATTGCACAGCTGTTGGTGTCTGTGGTGTAGAGAATGATGGCATTATACCATTGCACAGCTGCTGGTGTCTGTGGTGTAGAGAATGATGGCATGTAACATTGCACATCTGCTGGTGTTTGTGGTATAGAGAATTATGGCATGTAACATTGCACAGCTGCTGGTGCTTGTGGTGTAGAGAATGATGGCATGTAACATTGCACAACTGCTGATGTCTGTGGTATATAGACTGATGGCATGTAACACTGCACAGCTGCTGGTGTCTGTGGTATAGAGAATGATGGCATGTAACATTGCACATCTGCTGGTTTCTGCGGTGTATAGAATGAGGCATATAACATTGCACATCTGCTGGTGTCTGTGGTGTAGAGAATGATGGCATGTAACATTGCTCAGCTGCAGGTGTCTGTGGTATAGAAAATGATGGCATATAACATTGCACAGCTGCTGGTGTCTGTGGTGTAGAGAATGATGGCATGTAACATTGCTCAGCTGCAGGCGTCTGTGCTATAGAAAATGATGGCATATAACATTGCACAGCTGCTGGTGTCTGTGGTGTAGAGAATGATGGCATGCAACATTGCATAGCTGCTGGTGTCTGTGATATAGAGAATGAGGCATATAACATTGCACAGCTGCTGGTGTCTGTGGTGTAGAGAATGATGGCATGTAACATTGCACATCTGCTGGTGTCTGTAGTGTAGAGAATGATGGCATGTAACATTGCATACTGGTTCCAAGAGCAGCCGTTAGCACTTCTTGCTCAAATAAATCTACTGCTTGAAGATGAAAACCATATAAACCATGAAATCATGGTGTTCAGAATAGATGAGTACTGTGTCCTTTAAAGCTGGACTTGTATGTATCTAACTGCTCTGCCATGATTAATTTTATCATTTGTACACATTCTGAGTATCGTTATCATAGGATCATAGCAGGTTTCTACACTATCAACCCAGAGGTCATTCAAGCCTAGCCATTTCATCCCAATGTAATACCATAGATACTCTAATCAATACCCAGGACTGTATTTTTTTAATGATTGCCCTTGTTCAGGAGGGTTGTGGGCACTATCCCTAGTAAGAATTTACGGTTCCCCATCCACTCATCCAGGTTCCTTTTGAACAGTGTCATAAAAGTGCTCTGCTTCACATGAACTGGCAGCCTATTCCAAAGATTCCACTGTTATTGGGAGATGAATCTGTAAAACAACAAAAAGTCATACTTGTAAAACTGCATGAACTATTCAACTATTCCACAAAAACAACAGTTACTGAAGGAGAATAGTCTAAGGCAACCAATTATTCCACAAGTATTTATTATTAAGCGCTTTTCATTCCTCTAAATGTCAGAACTTCATCAGATAAAATTACTTTACTAAACACTCCATATAAGAACTTTAAAAACAATCATGTGACTATTTACCACCAATAATAAAGTTGTTCCCCCACTAGTAATGGGTCTCAGATTTTAACCCATTATTACCAGTCGACTTTTTCATTATTGTACTAAAATCAATACACTTTTTCATTGTTGTACTTAAATCAAATGTGGCTTACAAGCCACAACAATTAAATACATACATTCATATATAGTAAAAACAGTATTAAACAAATATCAAAGTTTACTGTATGTTTAACTATACACATATTTCCACTATCTAGTTAAACTGTCAAGTTTAAGAATACACAAAGTTGAGCACATCTCATTTAAACCAGTGTGTGAGCACATCTCATTTAAACCAGTGTGTGCTCCCACATTTAATTGTAGCTGCCACAATAGTGCTAACCTTTCTAATAAAAGTGAATCGGGGCCACCCCTTCCATCTTGTGTAACAACAAAAAGTCACTGGAACCAGAAACTCATTCACTGCATGAGCGTTTATTAACAAACAAACAAACGGATAAAAGCTAATTCAAAAACTTTCACCTAGTCAGGCTTTTTCAAGCATAATGAATGAATGAACCAACAAACAAGCATTTATATCATTATCATAGTCACATGATCATATTACTTAATTACACTCGTTTCCGAAACTCCCTAAGCATGAGTTTTAAAGAAACACTTCCATTCAAACCCAGTGCTACATGTTCCCCTCGGCGAAGTATCCAGTAAAACCCTTCCATTTCTGTATGCTCGTTAATATTGTCACCACGTTTTGTATCTGTTAAAACCTTTAATATAGAAAGCGTAAAAGCATGATTAAAACCCTTTTCCTTCTTATGTTTGTATAAAGCATTTGTCAACACCTCTCTTTCCATTTCTGAAAAATGATTTCCAGTATGTTCTTTGACCTTCTGATTGGTTTTCTGCACATAGCACACTTGACATGAGTTACCTCTTGCTAAGTACACAAGATTTTTTGTTTCACAATTACCATATGCATTAAGCTTATATTCTCTACAAGTTATAGGATGAATAAATATGTAATTTTTCACAGTCTGCTGGTTTCTGCGGTGTATAGAATGAGGCATATAACATTGCACATCTGCTGGTGTCTGTGGTATAGAGAATGATGGCATGTAACATTGCTCAGCTGCAGGTGTCTGTGGTATAGAAAATGATGGCATGCAACATTGCATAGCTGCTGGTGTCTGTGATATAGAGAATAAGGCATATTACATTGCACAGCTGCTGGTGTCTGTGGTGTAGAGAATGATAGCATGTAACATTGCATATCTGCTGGTGTCTGTAGTGTAGAGAATGATGGCATGTAACATTGCATACTGGTTCCAAGAGCAGCCGTTAGCACTTCTTGCTCAAATAAATCTACTGCTTGAAGATGAAAACCATATAAACCATGAAATCATGGTGTTCAGAATAGATGAGTACTGTGTCCCTTAAAGCTGGACTTGTATGTATGTAACTGCTCTGCCATGATTAATTTTATCATTTGTACACATTCTGAGTCTCATTATCATAGGATCATAGCAGATTTCTACACTATCAACCCAGAGGTCATTCAAGCCTAGCCATTTCATCCCAATGTAATACCATAGATACTCTAATCAATACCCAGGACTGTATTTTTTTAATGATTGCCCTTGTTCAGGAGGGTTGTGGGCACTATCCCTAGTAAAAATTTACGGTTCCCCATCCACTTATCCAGGTTCCTTTTGAACAGTGTCATAAAAGTGCTCTGCTTCACACGAATTGGCAGCCTATTCCAAAGATTCCACTGTTACTGGGAGATGAATCTGTAAAACAACAAAAATTCACACTTGTAAAACTGCATGAACTATTCAACTATTCCACAAAAACAACAGTTACTGAAGGAGAACAGTCTAAGGCAACCAATTATTCCACAAGTATTTATTATTAAGCACTTTTTGTTCCTCTAAATGTCAGAACTTCATCAGATAAAATTACTTTACTAAACACTCCATATAAGAACTTTAAAAACAATCATGTGACTATTTACCACCAATAATAAAGTTGTTCCCCCACTAGTAATGGGTCTCAGATTTTAACCCATTATTACCAGTCGACTTTTTCATTATTGTACTAAAATAAATACACTTTTTCATTGTTGTACTTAAATCAAGTGTGGCTTACAAGCCACAACAATTAAATACATACATTCATATATATTAAAAACAGTATTAAACAAATATCAAAGTTTACTGTATGTTTAACTATACACATATTTCCACTATCTAGTTAAACTTTCAAGTTTAAGAATACACAAAATTCAGCACATCTCATTTAAACCAGTGTGTGTTCCCACATTTAATCGTAGCTGCCACAATTGTGCTAACCTTTCTAATAAAAGTGAATCGGGGCCACCCTTTCCATCTTGTGTAACAACAAAAAGTCACTGGAACCACAAACTCGTTCACTGCATAAGCGTTTATTAACAAACAAACAAACAGATAAAAGCTAGTTCAAAAACTTTCACCTAGTCAGGCTTTTTCAAGCATAATGAATGAATGAACCAACAAACAAGCATTTATATCATTATCATAGTCACATGATCATATTACTTAATTACACTCATTTCCGAAACTCTCTAAGCATGAGTTTTAAAGAAACACTTCCATTCAAACCTGGTGCTACATGTTCCCCTCGGCGAAGTATCCAGTAAAACCCTTCCATGTCTGTATGCTCTTTAATATTGTCACCACTTATTGTATCTGTTACAACCTTTAATATAGAAAGCGTAAAAGCATGATTAAAGCCCTTTTCCTTCTTATGTTTGTATAAAGCATTTGTCAACACCTCTCTTTCCATTTCTGAAAAATGATTTCCAATATGTTCTTTGACCTTCTGATTGGTTTTCTGCACATAGCACACTTGACATGAGTTACATCTTGCTAAGTACACAAGATATTTTGTTTCACACTTACCATATGCATTAAGCTTATATTCTCTGCAAGTTATAGGATGAATAAATATGTAATTTTTCACAATCATGCTTTTAGGTCTTTTATGTTAAAAGTTTTAACGGATACAGTACATGGTGGCAGTATATTAAAGAGCATATATGAAATGTAAGGGTTTTATTGAATACTTTGCCTAGGGGCACATATAGCACTGGGTTTGAATGGAAGTGTTTCTTTAAAACCCATGCTTAGAGAGCTTCAGAAATTAGTGTAATTAAGTAAGATGATCATGTGATTATAATAATGATACAAAAGCTCATTTGTGAGTTAATTCCTTTATTATGCTTGAAGAAGCCTGACTAGGCAAAAGATTTTGAATTAGCTTTTATTCATTTATTTGTTTGTTAATAAATGCATGTGCTGTGAGCGGTTCATGGTTCCAGTGACTTTTTGTTGTTTTTCTGTTTTTCAAGTGGAGTTTACTAGATTTATTTGAGTTACTGGCTGTTATTTGGAGACAAATCTGTCCTTCCAGCACATCCTATTCAAGCTGCAGGCCATAAAGAATCCTTGGAACGGGTAGCTCTAGTCCTATTTGATTTACAGATGTGCAGCAAATTCACTAGGTTTTGGTCGAAGATTGCTCTGTAAGCCAGGCATACATCTCTCCTAAGAAGTCTATATCATACTGAGTATAGTGGCAGGGACCTTAGTCAGTCTGTGTAAGGAATGTGCTGGAATTCCTTGACCTTCTTAGTTAGAAACCATTAGTTAGATGCACTCATCTGAATGTCATTATAAAGGTTCATATCACGTCATCAAACATTTAGATTGTTGAACGCCAAAACGTCAACACCTAAATGTCGAAAGCTGAAAACTGCGAATGGCCAATTACACAAATTTTTTCCCAGGGCCAAAAATTTGCTTGGCCATCATTTGGGATTTGTCCTTTTCCACGATGTAGAGTGATCTCAGAGTTGGTATATTTAGTTAGGGGGGTGTGGGGAGCACTTCCCCCCCATGTTGGGGGGGTGAAGCCCCCCCCCCACTTGGTTAGGGTTTTAAAGTTTGTTTTTTTTTTTTTGGCCAAGCAAATTTTTTCATGGGGAAAAATAATTCACATAATTGTCCATTCGTGGTTTTCAGTGCTCAACATTTAGGTGTCGACATTTAGGTGTTTGGCAATCTAAATGTTTGACGTTGTAGTATAGACGCCATTATAAATCCATTTGCATACCATGAATAGTGCATGGTTGTTGTGTGGCTTATGTCTCTGAATCACTCCCTCACTTTGCTTCACTATTCATTTTGTTATTTCATCTAACACTGCTGTTTCTGAATACCAGTCTTAAGTACATAAGATATTCAAGAAATTATTAATTGTCAAAGACAGATATAAAGGCAGTGAACTGGGTTCACAAAAATATATATCTGTATTAATTTTAGGAACTTTAAATGACAGGTGTAGCAGGTTTGCTTGCACTACAAAATTAAAAAAAAAAAGAGACCAAATATAGAAGAGTGACAGGCCACATACATATGAAGAGAGCAGAGTGGTTAGCCAAAATACTTTAATTTTCTTTTTTAAGTACTCATATAGCACTTGCCTACAATGTGTTGATGTTTTTAAGCAGGAATTAACTTCCTTAG
Source organism: Protopterus annectens (assembly GCF_019279795.1). NCBI lineage: Eukaryota > Metazoa > Chordata > Ceratodontiformes > Protopteridae > Protopterus > Protopterus annectens. The sequence continues at coordinate 397,002,437 of NC_056742.1, forward strand.
CATGAAATTGATGAAATATATTGATCTTCTCAGGTATAGCTGTGCCTTTGTATGGATGTCAAAAGGTCAAGATCATGTGAAGGATAAAGACACTATGAAACAAAATGTGGAAATGCCAGATGGGTTTTCTATTTAAACATTATGATTGAATGGCATATTCATACATACCATCCTGAGCTTAACCTATATATAATGACTGCTACAGAGTTTACAGAGGCAGATTGACAGTCTACTAGGCAGTCTAGAAATGCTTTCTGTCTCCACCATTTTCAGTTACAGTATTTTAAGCTATGGCAGAGTAAAGGAACACACAATAAAATCTAAGTCCTAAATAATCTGGGCAAGGGTCTTTTGGAATTGAAGAGACATGATCAGCTGACGCAAAGTAGGTATATCACATGATAATGACTTCAGCTTGGGTTACTGATGGATTCATGGGCTGCAACATAGCTGTTTGATGTGCTATATGGAAAGCTGATCTGTACTGTCATTTGTTGTAAGGTTGCTTCTGATACATATATGTGTGTGTGTGTGTGTGTGTGTGTATGTGTGTGTGTGTGTGTGTGTGTGTGTGCGCGTGTGTGTGTGTGTGTGTGTGTGTGTGTGTGTGTCTATATCTATGTCTATGTATGTTTTCACATCAAGTATGCTACAATAATTTGCATGGAGCAATAGAAAACTTGCTTCATTTAGCAAACAGGGCAATCAAAATAAAAGTAAAGCCCAGTCCTGAAAGGTGTATATTTAATACAGCAGACAGCGACTGAAACTGTAGACTCATTTAAGGACCTGGGTGCATGGGTAGATTCAACTATGAGTTTTTCTAATCATGTCAGCCAATTAGTTAATGATAGTTATAGAACTATAGGTTGTATAAAAAGATTTATAAAGTCTAGGAAATCAAAAATAATGAAATTGTTTGTTAGTCACATTAGATCCAAACTTGAGTATGGAATAACAATATGAAAACCCTATAAGAAAACAAGGATGAGTAAACTGGAAAGAGTACAGTGGAAATTTACCAACGGCATCCATGAATGTGAAAATTTAAGTTATTATGAAAGACTAAAATACCTGAACTTGTACAGTGTCTCTTACAGATATCTAAGAGGAGATCTTATTCAGGTATATAGGGCATTTAGTGACAACTACCTCTGGGAATGTTTGGGGTTAACAAAAAGTACTAGAGAATCATCAGATAACCTATGTAGAAAATTCTACAGGAATGAGAATTGTACTAACTGGTTCTCTGAGAGAGTAGCTGATGCATGGAACAGACTATCAAATAACATTAAAGCAAGTACATGTTTAGATATTTTTTAAGGACAGCCTGGACACTTATTATGGGAACAAGTGTTTTGGTATATTGGCAAGCCAGAAGGGCATTAATGCCCATGCCTAAAATATTTGTATGCATATATGTATGTATACAAAGTGCTATGTGTCCTTCATAATTCCAGACCAGAAAAATTTAGCTAAAATTCTAGTTTTTGTTTTATCCATAACTAAACATCCAGCTAAAAGGTGGATGTATGCCAACTTCACTAGAAAGTTTTGAAAAGGTCCTGGAAATAATAACTGGCTCACTAGCTCTTTGGTTACTTTTAAGACCAGGTAATTTCTGTCTTTAAAGTGTGTGTATGTGTTTGGGCTATTCTGTTTCTTGATTTTCCCATCTACTCTCTCTCTCTCCTTTCTCTAGCTGTACTTAGAATGTCTTCCCAGTGTGCCTTGTTAGAATTTATATGACTTTCTGTAAGATAGCCAAGTCAGTATTACATTAATCATCAATCTAATGTTGGCGGGGCCTGGCCCTTCTACAAATACAGGTACAGGATTACCACTTCATCTAGTTCATCTATCAAGGGGCAACTCATAAAAGTAAATCTCTTTCATGAGTGGTCATTTTCCTTTCTCAGCTTCAGTATTTTTCTTATGTCCTTTATTTTTAAAGTCCTTTTTCTGTTTCTGGCTGGATCTCTGTTGTGGTGTTGTAAGAAGAAACTTAAATTTTCCATTCATGCTAGGTATTAGAGATTTTGCAAGTTCATATTTTTCTTCCTCAGCTTCTATACCCATTTCTCTAAGTGTATATTAAACTATAAGCCCTTCTCTTAGATTTTCACACATATTTTCTTCGCTGTTTTCACGGCATGTGTCTTCTGTCAAGGCTTAGTATAAATGTATATAACTCTATCTTCCAGAAATCTTAGCTCTTTTTGTGTACACTTTTTCTTATTAGGTCTACATATTTTTGTAAAGTATCTGGTTCAACATATCTCTCTATTATTACCATATTTTTTTAAACTGTGGAAAATCTTGCCGAATCACATCATTTGTTAAGTGAGGTGCTAAAGCTACAGGGTGTAACACTTAGTAAAGTTGATATTTCTACCATTTTTAGTACATTGTTTTGTCTGCATATAAACCTGTTACCTCAAGTACTTGTTTACTACAGGTTTTGTGCTCATACACAATAATTTTACTGTATCCCTTCCTTTATACATTGCATGGAATATTACCACGTTAAAACATTTTTTATAAACACAACTCCAAAATTTCTACAATGCTAATTATGATATATATCAACCTCATTTATTCATATTATTGGGAAGAAATCAATAATATTCTTTCCTCTAGATCAGACAGAATTCTAACCATCTTCAAATCCATTTTAGTTATAACTTTGACAGATTTATATTCGCGCTGGATCATCTTATCATTAGACATAACGCACAACTTTAGTTCTTTTCCTACTCCCCCAGTTATAATACTGTTATTTCAAAGTCCATTTTCCTTTTATAGCAGTTCACATTTACCTTAACAAGAGGATATCTGTTTTAATCACTTTATTAAATGTCATGCCTTCATATTTCTCCTAAATTCCGATTTCAACAGTAAATTTGAAAAACACTCTCCTCTTCCTTTCTCAACACAGTTTACAAACATTTGACTGTATTATTTATAAACAATTGCATCTCCCTAGGAGCAGGTATTTCCTCATTCCTCTCTCGTCACCTCTGCGCATTCACGATTCTCTTTCATTATGACGTTCTGTCCTTATTTATACATTGTAACTAGTGCAGTCATTGACATACAAATCTTTGCTTCCATCCCTGTAGCAATTCCTCCTTCTTCTCTCATACTTTATATACCATCATCTCTAGCTACCTAACCACCAGACTTTCCCAACGTTCCTATTGTTATGGTCGTTTTGGCAAACAACAAAATATCCCTTATATTATCTGCTCCTTTAGCTCCTTTGTGTATCACACTTTAAGGAAATATCTTTTCTGTTAAGACCATTCCCTCACTGCATACTTCCCCTCTCATCTTCTTTGTGCCTCTCCTGTATTTTTTTAATCTCCACACCTCCAAAACATATATCCAGTCTCCTGTTTCTTCCTTATTACACTTTCAGCATATTAATTCAATGAAGAGAACATCATATAGATCTTCACTGTTGTACAGAAATATCTGTGCAGACATTTACATGCAACTATTCAAAATGTTTCTTCAGCTCATTGCTTTCCCTAGGACTATCCAATTCCTCCTTCAGCTACACTCATCTCTCTCTTTGTCTAAAATGTTAAGTGACTGCATTCCATCCTCATCTTCCTACAGCTGTCCTTTGTTACTAAAAGACACAATTTGTAGAATCTCATTATAACAAAGGTATTAGAATATTATTCCAACCCAGTTTCTATTGAAAACACATTTTGACTAATCACACGATGTTTAAACTTCAGTTATAAAAACAGGATGTTAACATAATTAATCTAGTTGTCTTTTTGATCTTTCCAGAAAGGAGAATTTTAAAATTTAACAATAAGACATGATTCAAGCATTTAAGATTGCAAGGAATTCTTTTATCAATTTTGTGCTAAAGGATCAACATGTGACACTGGAGAATCAGAAATAAATCATCACAATACTATAAATTAATTGAATAACAGATATTTAAGCTGGCTTGCAAAAGAGAAAAAAAATCTAACTAATGTAAATTCAACGAATTATAGAATGGATTGTTAGAAAAATCCTAAGCACAACTATAAAACTGTTTAAGCCTAATTTGAAGAAGTTTTTCTGACAAAAGTAAACATAAGGCTTTTTATGTCAATGTTAACAGAACTCTCAAAATATGGAGCAAGGACATAATTCTGGTGATGTTTAACTTGCATATAACAAAGCTTGAGAACATAATTGACATACTTAAGGAAATGAACAGTTTAGAAACCACAAGTTAATATAACTTGTTAGGTATTCACAGTTAGCACATTGCAGGGTTGCAAAGGTTTCAGTTTCATGGAACTATAGAGTAATCTCATTTGTTCATTACTTTTATTAAGAGCTTATCTTGTAGAATCAATGTATATATTTGTGAATAAATCTATTCAAGCAGGAAATGCTGCACATACATGGGAGGAGACCTCTACAATTTTTAGAAATGGGAGACCTATATTGACCCAATATTTTTTGACAGATCTGTCATATACATAAACACTTAAAAGAAATCCATTATTTAATTTATACTACTAGTTTTGGGCATTTTAGGTATAAACCACTGTGGGCCTGTAAAATGTAGGCCCTGTGTGTTTAATTAGTATTTAGTTTTTTTGGGAAATATTTGAGGCAAATGAAGTAGAGCTCATTATAAAGTCATTGTATTTATACTTTGCCAAGACTTTTGATAATATATTGCATACTGGCTTTGTAAAAAGCCTGATAAAAATTGATGTGAATCCATATCTTATAACGTGGGTTAATAACTGCTTAAAGGGCAACTCCATTGTCTAAGCTATTTTAAAGCATTAAAATAACTCTAGATGCTTTTTGTAACATTTTTATACATTTTTCCACAAAATGTCTGACATGGGGCCTGCCATATTGACATGATCATGCTTTAGTGCTTCCTTGTACCCTTCCCAGAATACATTTCAAGTCCCTTTTATACAAGTAATCTTCAACATAAGAAATTAATGTTGTTTTCTTATCTTGCTGAGAAACAATACCAGCACCATGAGTCACATCTTACACATCTTCTGTAGCAGGAGTATTTGCATTTTTTCCTTAATGACCATCATACATTTCTCACAGAGTCTGTTTTAAGCTATTCCCAGCATCTATACAGCTCCAGTTAAATAAAGTAGCTAAATTTTAGGCTTTTATAAGGATCAACATTTTGTAGTCCCTATGAGCACTGACAGACTGTCCCACACTCTTCCTGAGGTGTCAAAGCTACCACTGCAATCCGAGAACTTTTAATCAGCACCTCAGAGAACTTGTTCTGCTATGCATCAGTGACTGTAGCAGGATGATGAAAGATGTTTTTTATCCTGAATGATGGAGAAATGTGATAATGCACTTGCTGTTTCTGCTACAAAAGTATTTTACAAGCACAGTACCAAAAGTACAACTATCTGTTCTTCCATTTATAAGATTTTTTAAAACTGAGGCATGCACAAATGCCTTCCTGCATTGCATTTTCCACACTTTGCATTGCTACACCTTGATTTGCTGTATTGCAGCATACTAACATTTCACAAAAACATAATCTTTGACCTGACCAATCAGTAGTTCTGTGTGCAAGACTATTACTACTTTCTATAAAACTGTTGCAGTAACAGAAAATACAGCTTACAAGAAGATCATTGATCATTGCACCAAAAAATGTAGTCAGCTATTAGGGTAACCATCTTTTTGATACCCAAAGTAGGATATTCTTACTGAAACTTGAAATTGTGCAGGGCAAACTGTGCCATCATCAAATGAAAAAGAACTGTTGTCATCTTATTACCAAAAATAAAGACATTGATATGCAGCTTTGGTTGTTTATATGAAATTAAGATGAAATGTAGTATCACAGCTTTCTATGACATTTAGAGAAAAGTTGGAAAAAATTTTTCCTTTGTAAAATATGAAGATATTTGCCATTTTCATGTCCCACCCCCACCGCAGTAGGACAGAAGTGCAAAAATCTGGACTGCACTACAGTAGGACAGGTGGTAATCCTATCAGTGTGGTGCACTGATATGGTTTCTCTTCCTCTCTGCAATAAAGGCAAAACAGTTTCATGACACTGTCACCCCCCACCACACTTTTTATAGCATCTGGTGTCCTGCTGATATCAACTGGACTGATTACCAATGCAAGACTATAGGCAGTATCTGACAGGTAAAACTATTGATTTTAATCACTAATCCTGTGGTATGTCATGCATGCAGAGACAAACTTTTCGACCAAAGTATGTGAGAAGTTAAGCTTTAAAAAAGGTGGGTTGGTTCTCCTTTGATTCCAATGTAAGAAAATGTAAGTTTTAATAAAGTGGTTCCTTTTATCCAAAGAATACTGGAACCATAAGGAGAACAGAAACCTAAACATTGCATTAAAATGTAGGAGAAGGTGGACTTTTCCCGAAACTGGAAGATTATGCAAAAAGTATTATTATTTGGAACTTCTTCAAGTGAGAGAGCAAATTTTAGTGAGGTACCCAACAGATCTCTCCTTGGTACTTTGTTTGGCAAGCTTAGCTTACTGGTGAGTAGATTACAGGTTTATATTTCATATACAAAACTACTACATACACAATTTTTTTTGGTTTAGTTTTGCTTGCCAGTAAAAGTAAAAGTTTTAATGATATAATACCAAGAATGGACATCAAGAAAGATCTAAAAATGACAGTAATAACTATTAAGAAAGGTCTAAGTTCTTATTATCTAGATGATAAAATTAACTTTAATCAAGTAGCCAAAAAACATGCAGAGTGAACCCTCTTATATTCCGAGGTATAATTACCATAGCCCCCCCCCCCCCGCAAAAAAAAAAATCTGTGTACGACTGTTTAAATCTTTGGTTACACCTATTTTTGCATACATTGTAGTGTGTTTACCAAATTAAGTTGGTGATCCAGACTGAATGAATTCAAAATTACTACACTGAATGAATATGTAGGGTCTCTAAATCTGAAAGCTTCTTAATAACTAACCTTTGAAATGCTACTTAAAAATAGAAAACAGAGAAGTGCATAAAATGAATGCACATTATTATTTTGCAGAATGCACAAACAAAAAGCCTTCTATAATGATGACAGGTCCTCTACTGACATGTCAGTGTAGATACATGTGCTGATATCAGTTGTTTAGAAATGTGTTCTACATTACTGGTTAATGGACACATATAGATAACTGTAAATATAGTCAGTTTCTGTACTTTAATTTTTACTGCAAAAAAAAAAAAATAAAGTAAATGCTTGCATACATGCATACATAGTTCAAGAACATAGAAAGCATGTGTTAACTGCATTTTAAATGAATATCATAGTTGTAGGCCAATGATATATATCATCATCTTCTTTTGGCTGTTCCCATTAGGGGTTACCACAGCGGATCATCTGTTTCCATTTATTCCTGTCCTCTGCATCTTGCTCTGCCACACCAACCACCTGCATGTCCTCTCTCACCACATCCATAAACCTTATCTTAGGCCTTCCTTTTTTCCTGTTACCTGGTAGCTTCATCCTTAGCATCTGTTTCCCAATATACTCTCCATCCCTCCTCAGCACATGTCCAAACCAATGTAATCTTGCCTCTCTGGCTTTGTCTCCAGACCTTCCAACCTGGGCTGATCATCTAATATACTTATTCCTAATCCTGTCCACCCTCGTCACACTCAGTGCAAATCTTAACATCTTTAACTCTGCCACATTCAGCTCAAACTTTTGCCTTTTTGTCAGTGCCACTGTCTCCAACCCATATAACATACCTGGTCTCACTACCCTCTTGTAGACCTTCCCTTTCACTCTTACTGGTACTCATCTGTCACAAATCACTCCTGACAATCTTCTCCACCCACTCTATCCTGCCTGTACTCTCTTCTTCACCTCTCTTCCACAGTCACAATTACTCTGAACTATTGATCTCAAGTATTTAAACTCATCCACCTTTGCCACCTCTACTCCTTGCATCCTCACCATTCCTCTATCATCCCTCTCATTCACACACATATATTCTGTCTTAGTCCTGCTGACCTTCATTCCTCTTCTCTCTAGAGCATATCTCCATCTCTCCAGGGTCTCCTCTGCCTGTTCCCTACTCTCACTACAGATAACAATGTCATCTGCAAACATCGTAGTCCATAGGGACTCCTGTCTGATCTCGTCTGTCAACCTGGCCATCACCATTGCAAATAAAAAAGGGCTCAGAACTGATCCTTGATGTAATCCCACCTCCACCTTAAACACATCCGTCAATCCCACAGCAGACCTCACCGCTGTCACACTACCCTCGTACATATCCTGTACCACTCTAACATACTTTTCTGACAGTCCCGACTTCCTCATACAATACCACAACTCCTCTCTAGACACCCTGTCATATGCTTTCTCTAAGTCTACAAAAACACAATGCAACTCCTTCTGACCTTCTCTGTACTTCTCCATTAACAGTCTCAGAGCAAACATCGCATCTGTAGTGCTCTTTCCCGGCATGAAACCATAGTGCTGATCACTAATCATCACCTCCTTTCTTAAACTAGCTTCCACTACTCTTTCCCATAACTTCATGCTGTGACTGATCAGTTTTATCCCTCTGTAGTTACTACAGCTCTGCACATCATCCTTATTCTTAAAAATTGGTACCAGAACACTTTTTCTCCATTCCTCAGGCATCCTATCACTTTCCAAGATTTCATTAAATAATCTGGTTAAAAACCCCACTGCCATTTCACCTAAACACCTCCATGCTTCCACAGGTATATCATCTGGACCAACAGCCTTTCCATTCTTCATCCTCTTCATAGCTATCCTTACTTCCTCCTTGCTAATCCATTGTACTTCATGATTCACTATCTGCACATCATCCAACCTTCTCTCCCTCTCATTCTCTTCATTCATCAGCCCCTCAAAGTACTCTTTTCATCTGCTCAACACACACTCCTCGCTAGTGAGTACGTTTCCCTCATTATCCGTTATCACCCTTACCTGCTGCACATCTTTCCTAGCTCAGTCCCTCTGTCTAGCCAATCGGTACAGGTCTTTTTCTCCCTCCTTAGTGTTCAACCTTTCATACAACTCTCTATACACCTTTTCCTTAGCCTTCGCTCTCTCTGCGCCATGCACCTCATCTCCTTATACTCCTGTCTACTTTCTTCATCTCTCTGACAATCCCACTTCTTTTTTGCCAACCTCTTTCTCTGTATACTCTCCTGTACTTCCTCATTCTGCCAGCATGTCTCCTTGTTGCTCTTCCTCTGTCCAGCTGTCATACCAAGCACCTTTCTAGCCATCTCCCTTACTAGCTCTGCTGTAGTTACTCAGCTATTTGTTAACTCTTCACTGCCACCAAGTGCCTGTCTTAACTGATCCCTGAACTCCACCTCACAATTACCCTTTTTCAGTTCCCACCATTTTATCCTTGGTGCTGCCCTCACACTCCTCCTGTTCTTTTTGATCACCAACGTCATCCTACAAACCACCATCCTATGCTGCCTAACTACACTTTCCCTGGTCACCACTTTACAGACTCCAATCTCCTTCAAACTGGCCCTCCTACATAAGATATAATCCACCTGTGTGCATCTTCCTCCACTCTTGTATGTCCCCCTATGCTCCTCCCTCTTGTTAAATACGTATTCACGACATCCATGTCCATCCTTTTCACAAAAACCACTACCATCTGACCCTCTGCACTCCTTTGTTTAACACCATACCTACCCATCACTTCCTCATCCCCTCTGTTCCCTTCACCTACATGCCCATTGAAATCTGCTCCAATCACCACTCTCTCACCCTTGGGTACAGTCATCACCACTTCATCCAACTCACTCCAAAATTTTTCTTTCTCATCCATCGAACACCCAACTTGTGGAGCATATGCACTAACAACATTCATCATTACACCATCAATTTCCAGCTTCATAAACATCACTCTATCTGACACTCTTTTTACCTCCAAAACACTCTTAGCATACTGTTCCTTCAGGATAACTCCTACGCCATTTCTCCTCCTATCCACACCATGATAAAACAATTTGAACCCACCTCCGATACACCTAGCCTTACTCACCTTCCATCTGGTCTCTTGCACACACAATATACCAACCTTTCTTCTGTCCATCATATCGGCTAGCTCTCTCCCTGTACTAGTCATACTGCCAACATTCAAAGTTCCGACCCTCACTACCACAGTCCTAGCCTTTCTCCTCTCTTCCTGCCTTCGGCCATGCCTTCTGCCTGTTCTCCTCCTTCGGCCAACAGTAGCCCAATTTCCGCCAGCACCCTGTTTGATATAGATACAGGGTACTTATCTATGCCTCTAGTGATTTATGTTATGAATTTAGAGACTCCCCAAAAGCTATTGAAAGCTATATCACTCTCCCTAAACAACCCAATGGGACATTATTTACCTGTCTTGGGACAACAGAAATACCTGTATATAACTATTGATCAGAATCCATCCTTCCAAACATATGCAGAATCGCAATTACAAATGCTAAAATAGCATTCAAAATTGTTCACCTCCTGACTATAGAAGACAGGCAATCCATTAATCCATTAATGTTGTAGTACCAAGGCTAGAGTATGAATTACCAGCTTTCACATTAAATTCTAAGCAAAACACCACGAGTCTTCAAAAATCAAGAAAAAATACTGAAATTTATTTACCTGAGCCCTTTTACTAAAATCATTGCACAACTCCAAATAAGTCTAAATGGTTACGTATTACTGCTAGAGCCTCATTATAACAACTGTTGTCCACCACCCAAGAATAAACATCTACATAAAAGCCCATATTCCCTCTAAATCACAGTGTCATCTGACATAGATCCTCTTTCACACTTGCAAGCTGTGAAAATGCCTTCTTTAAAACAGCACCTGCTGTTTGAACTAACCTTATAAAATTAGGATGATATAAAAGATTCATAAATTCAATAATCTGCTAAGAAAGTAGCTGGTGGAGGCAAATAAAAGCAATTTATTTTGCCAAGCCTGGAAGATTGCAGGTAACATGAGGCCAATATATTTGTGATGGATAATCCTTTTCCTTATTAATTCCTCTGTTGGATAGTGACTTGCAAACTAATGTTATTCACAAGCAAATATGTACATACTCTCTTATTGTTACTAATCTGGAATATTGTCACCAAGTCTAAAAAACAGGCTTATCTAACCTATGTTAAAGTCATATTGATTGGAGTTATTTTATAGTGAAGTAAACATGCATATTAATATTTGAATTCTCAATGGCTGATAGTGATATTCTAATGTCTTATTTCTTATGATGTATACTGCTTGTTTTTATTTCTAAAGCTGCATGTGCCTACACTCACGCTATATAATATTTTATATATTGTTCTTTGCTAATAACTTTATTTACAAACATTTGTAAACTGCCTGAACAATCCATGCTGTGTCTGAAAAAGGTCTTCTGACCAACACATGGACCTGGTTAAGAAATGTAAGCAAATAAACAGGCAAGTAAGTAAACAAGGAACTAAGTATATAAGGCTGGCAGTGACCTAAGGAATGCAGAGAGTTAACTGAGGTTAGAGGACTGAATGGTGAAATGCCAGCTGAGTTTGTTACAAGAGAGGGAGGACAGTGGTTACCTGGTGACTTACTGAGCTTCATGGACACCCGGTATATGCAGGTCTATGCATGCATTTATGCACTATAGCGACATGGATGTAACAACATTCTGTTCCTTAATACTGGGAATACAGCCTTCACGTCAGTATTCAGACTTCTCTAGTCTGGCATGCAGAATTATTTGATAAATATATGTTTCTAAGTCCATACAAAACATAGAAAACTACCAGCTATACTGATCTCCAACAGATAAGACATTTTAACATGCTGTACACCATGGTCACTGCGAAGAATAGAACTATCAAGTGATCTCCTTTTCACAATTTTGGAATTATGGCAGCCCAAAAGGAAGTTTTGCAATTTATTTAAGATGGACAGATAATAAGAAGGCACTTTATTGCAGGATATGAATGTTTATTGTGGCATGTTTACAAATGGCTCAGTAGAGTAAGGGCCTCTGGGAATTATGTACATTAGCAGCAGCATGTTTTACCAAAAAATGAAGATAACGTGTCAGCTTACGTAAAGATATGCTTTTGCTGGATGTTCTGAGGGAGGTATGTACTTGGAATCTAATTTTTGGTGAGTATATGTGTTTTTGCACATTTATACGTAGCATTTTGTGTGTCTGTGTGTGTGTGTGTGTGTGTGTGTGTGTGTGTGTGTGTGTGTGTGTGTGTGGGTGTGTGTGCGTGTATGTGTGCGGGTGTGTGCGGGTGTGCGGGTGTGTGTGTGGGTGTGTGTGCGTGTATGTGTGTGGGTGTGTGTGGGTGTGTGTGCGTGTGTGTGTGTGTGTGCGTGTTTGTGTTTGTATGTGTTTGTGTGTGTGTGTGTGTGTGTGTGTGTGTGTGTGTGTGTGTGTGTGTGTGTGCGTGAGAGAGAGGGAGAGATTGCTTTGTGCATGCCTGAGGATGCTACAATGGGGTTGTTTCAACTTTTCTCAAATAATAGTGACTATTGAATCGATTGTAATATGTGCAGGGACATGGAAGCGACTTCTCTCAGGAATAAAGACTAATATTTTAGGTTTTTGATTAAAGTGCCTTATTTTTTGTCAAAATGATTTCATGTAGGTTTTGACCATTTTTACTTTACACTGCCAGAGTTCAGCAAGGTCACTTTCATAAGCCTTACTTTTCTAGTATGTAACCCCTTATTGCAGTGCGATGAAAAAGTACTGTTATTTATAGAACTAACAGGTAATCCATCAATTTAAATATTGATTTTTGTCATTCAGATAGGTCACTGAAACCATAAACTAAGGTCACATCTCATGAATAAACTGATAAGGTTACAAAAAAACTTGGAAAGCACATTTCAGTATTTCTAAATTATACATGAACAGTACATTACATATGGCTATTTCAGAAAATGTTTTTTTTTTCATTCATTACATTACAATATTCTATCAGAAAGGGACAAGGTTATATCACCAACAGATTTCTGCCCTATAAAGTAGATTTGGAGAACTAATGGTATTCCTTTCCTGAAACTGTTTGATTAGTTGCTTGATTTGGCAGGTGTATTAAGACAAACAGAATGTGAGTATACCTGATTGACTTAAAATGGTACATTCATTTTCTGTGCTTGTCCCCTTGGCATATGTAATAAGAGTTTTTGTATGGCATACATATAGGTGCTTTGCATGAAATTGTTTTTTCTTGAGCTTGAGGAAGTAGTTTCCTATATTTTGATGCTGGGGCTAGTTAAGACGGATGCACTGTTGGAAGAAATGCATTTTATGATAAGTTGTCCAAGCTCACAGCTTATATTGGAGAAAGGGTAAGAACATTGTTTTACATCTGTTATGCATCACTTCTTCTTCAAGGTACAATAGTACTACAGTGAGAATTATAAAAGGGTATGTCAACCTGCCAAAAAAAGAATTTTCTTGTGTTTTTTTTTTACTTTTCAGTCTTTGTCCTGAAATCGTGCAGCTGTAAGTAGCAAGGGTGAGTGTTTTCAGAGTTCTTATAATCTAGAAAAGAGTTTGGCTAATTTTTTGCATGAGTAATTGTGATGTGAGGATTGTAATCTTACACAGATGTAGCTGATCTGTGTTTGTTATTCTATGAAATAGATGATACATATTAATTAATACGAAACACCATGACATGTAAATGCCAGAATTATTCTTATATTTCTGCCATCACTTTATGGGTTCGTTAGGATACATCATCTATTTGTAAAAGTCCATAGTCAACAAATCCCATCACCTCTGTAAAATGTGTAGAAAATGGAAGTGGGTCAAGCACTAAGCTCCGTGGGGAAGCCAAAGGGCCTTGGAGATAGAGGAGGCAATATTCTCAAGGTCTGTCCTTATATTGGCTGCAGAAGTAGGGGATATTTTAGTGGCAGAGTACCTGGTTAGATGGAGATGATGGTTGCTACAGAATTAAATGCCTTTGATAAGTCAATGAACAAAATACTGCCAACACTGTTGGGAGATAAGTTCAGCACCTACATATGTTAATTTCAGTTCGGAACCAGAATGGAATTTATGTGGAGACTTAGATGAGGAGTTCGCAAATGGTAATACAGCATGCATTTAATAGCATAATTAATTAATTAAGCTAAAGCAAAACTTTTTCATACACAAATTGTTTCTGTTAATTTTCCGAATCTGCAAAATATTTTCAGACATGTATCCATTTATAAGAACAGAGATGGGGAAGGCATTTAGCAAAAGTATGAAAAAGTGTTAAACTTTTACAAAATTTTTGATTAGATCAACAACTTTAAGATGGAAGTAGTTACAAGAAATAGTGACTATGTGGTTAGGTACTATATACTACTAACTGAATAATAAATCTCTTCCAAGTCAGCCATGGTAAACGTATATGGTCCCCGATTACTTTTATGTTCTGATTTCTTGTCTTCATTATGTGTGTTGATAATTTTCGGGGAAGATGTTTCTAGAGAATCCATGTTAGGGTATGGAAGTCTGGGTGCTAGGTCCTCTACCAGGCTCATCTTCAATGCTAGGTGCTTTTAGTAGGCTCAGACATCTTCAGTGCTAGGTGCTCTACTAGGTTCAGTCATCTTCACTCATCCTGAATGAGTGTTTGGTCACAAACCATTGAAAAAACATACTATTTTTGAAAGGGACAAGTTCCCCGGCACACCACAACTCCCCATACTTCATTATACTATTTCCATGATCATACAACTGAAGAAACAGGAGACACATCTGGAAAGAGTGACCACAGCTACTGCTCATGCTGTGGTCTCATAGTCATGTACAAGACATTACAAACATAAGTGGAGAAAGAGTAAAATCAGAAAAATGAGACTGGAGAAATAACACCACTCACCCAAATACACAAGCACCCTTTGTGAAGTAACTGTGCTTGGTCTGTAATAACCTGAAAAAATGCATACACTGGTATTTAAAACTCAAAAAAGTCCAGTAGAAGAAAAAGGAAGCTGCAAACTGTAGATGCGTTAAGCTGCCTTTTTAATACACACTTTTCATCCGGGCACAGTCCAGACTTCTTCAGACACAAAAACACAATAAATGTAAAAGCACACACTAAAATACTCATGTAAGAACAGCACATGACTAATTGTGCCCTATCTTAGCTGTGCTTAACTAATTAGACAATTAAATGATTAAATAATTAAATAATTAAATAGCACAAGAAACCCCACCCTTCATTCATCTCACTTACTGTTGAAATACAGAATGTCACTGAACATCCTCTCACTGTCAACTCTTAAGAATATATATACAAAAATACACAAAGATAAACATATTCACAGTGAGATATAGTCACCAGTAAATCATAAGAAGCAAATGATACACAATGACATTAAAAGCACCATAAAATCAGGTTAAAAGCAAATGAAACATATATTCCAATGGCTCAACTGAAAAAAACCCATTCAAGATGTATACAGCGCCTTGAGAACTGCGCTGTTCAAATGTTATCAAAAGAAACTTGCACTTAGCCTGGATAATGTACCTAGATTCCTTACGTTTAAAACATTTAGAGACGTTTTATAGCAAATGTTACTCACTAGACATAGGTGAAAGATCACTTAAACACAAGCTAGCCTTACTTTATCACCCCACACCATGTCTTTCTGCTATACAAAACATTCAGTGCTGACCCAGACGCACTACAATCCACAAAGGGTCCAGCTCGGAAAAACAGATAAAATTAGCATGTACTAAAATCCGCCTAGAGTGGATTCATCAAAATTCCACCTATCAGCCTCATGGCCCAGTCTAAAGACAAAAAATTGTCAGCGGGTAAATTATTTATTTATGTATGAACACAGATCATATACTGCATTCGCCGATTCAAGCGGAATCAAGACAGAGCAAACCATCCCTTCTGGTATACATAGGGTGGTTTAATAAAGAAGGACATTCAAAATCCAGGTCTTAGTACTTGCAAATGGGCTAACTGGACAAGGGAAATATAAAGGAAAACATCTACTGAATTCAAAAATTATGAATATTAAATTGATAAATGAATTGAAATAATTAATAACATTCGTCAATGGGATGTATAATGGTCCCCCCTATATCAGCATCAAAAGGTGAATCTACCATGGTGAACACTGAAGTCCTTAGAAAATATTTTACACTGGTATTTGTTTTATAGGACACAACATTTCTGTAGGATAACACTTTAGAGAAAACCGAAAAGGATCTTATGAGAAGCTGACCTAATCGATTAACAAAAGTCAATATAAAATAAAAAAAAATATAACAAAAAGAAAAAGATAAATATATTACGCTTTTAAATTGAAAACTGAACTCTTTATTTGCTTTAGGGATGGGAAAAGCTGTGCCTTAGGCTGTCTCAGAGGAACAAGTGGTATTTATATTTGGCCAACAGGTCCTGAAGTATGTCCATAAGTTGCAATACCAGCTTGTTGTCAAAGATAAAAATGGGGAGAAAGGTGGATCCCTGGATTTCAGAATGTAGTCTATGTCTATGTCAGTTTTTAGTTTTTGTTTACAATTACGTCATGATTGCATTTACTGAAGATCTTACTATAGCCATGAAACAAATTTATAACTGCTTGGTGTCCACATTCATCACGAATGATTACATCTATAGATTGGTTTAGTTGTGTAGAAATACTAGATAAGAGGAGGCACCATGCTGTGAGAAAAGAATGACCAACACAGTAAGGACTGAGAACAGAAAAGCTTTCACAGTGCATGCCAGGCTATCCACCTCACAGAGCTAAACACCCCATCAAGCCCTTTGATTGACATACTGCAATATCAGATTTTTGTATGCAGTGGCACTCTTTACATTTTATTGTTTCAGTACCTCATTCAGCACGTGATAATCCAGTCTTCTAAGTGAATTTATAATTTTCTCTGCCCTCCAGGCCTACCTTCTCCCTTACCCTATTTCTACCTGTCCCATGCCTTCTCGAACACCTGTGTGAATTCCTTCAGCTCCAGCAGTCCATTCCTTCGATGCACATCCATCTGTGAAAAAATGCATTCAGAGATACATAGAATGTTAGTACCTACAATCTGCTGCCTGTGCCTTCCTGTTTGTGTTCACTAATATCCTCTCTTCTATATCTTCTGGTCTCAAAGGAGAAGAGTTCTAGCATCGCTAGTTATGATCATGTTCCTTCTTCACCATCTTATCTGATCTGCCTCCCTTTTGTAGCTTTACTCTGCATTTCTTCAAGCAGCCTGATGCCTTTTCCTTGTATGGTCTACAGCATACAGTACTCAAGGAGTTGTGTGAACAAGACGCCCTCTCACTGTACTTCTGCTGGTTCAATCCATTTTTGATCACTTTCCCCCAGATACTATTCCTGGTCTGTTGGCAACCTACATTTTTAATAGCTCTGTTGCATTATCTCAAACAGAAACAATGAATGAATAAACATGGCAGAACAATAAACACAGATGTATACACCTTTATCACAACCACAAATTCGATGCAAAGGTCCTACAGAGTTGTATTAATGACATTGTGTTGCATTTCCCTTCATCCCAGAATAAGATTACCTGGGAAATAAATATGTATGGAAAGGGTAGGCCGTTTAACATTTTATGGGGATGTGAATTTTACTATAGGTGGCAATGATTTGCTAGATTTTAAGCCTTGTATGAAGGCAGCCCACAGGTTGCTGATGGCTGACCACATCTGTGTGTTGCTTTCTTACCAGCATTTGATACTTTGACACCAGAATTACATTTGCTTTCATTGAACCTCAGCTGTCAAATTTCTCCCCAGTTGTTTAGCCTTTTCAAATCTGTCGCTATACTCTTCTCCCCATCTTCCAGTGCTGTTCCTGTCTTTGTGTCAAAAGCCAAGAAGCTGATCCTGTTCTGTAGTCCCAGATATGTCAGAGACAACCTCAGGGAAAAATCTTGGACTCAGGGCAGAAATGTGCAGAATTCCACTTATCACCTTCCTAATTTGTAAAGTTGTCTCTTTTACTGCAAACCTGGGTGTCCTATCATTCAGCCAGACAGCTGCCCAGATCCTTACAACCTGCCCTACTGCAGCCCATCATGTTTCCTCACAGTCTGCTGTGCGGGACTGAAACAAAGGCCTTGACAATGTTTAAGCAGAAGCACTTCCCTGTCAGATTCACCTGTAACCTAGTCATAGAACTGGATCAGGTGCAATTGATGTTTCTTCTGGCCATGAAGCCACATGGGTTACTATTCTGGAAATGTATGACCTTTAGAAATATTACTAGCCTGCTTCTCACAATTCTCTCCATGACTTTCACTGCCACTTTTGTTAGTTTAACATGCTTACAGTTCCCCTGATTTCTATTACCCTCTTGTACAAGGGTACAATTACTACCTTCTAGTCCACTGGTCCGCGTGCATTAACCAGTGATTTTTTGAAGATCACAGGGTATCTGCCTACACAGATTTGGGAGGACTATGAATGCTCCCCATGGTCCTTATGCTTTACCATCCCTAAGAACAGTCAGTTCTCGCTGACCTTTTTTTCCTCTAGCTTGGTGCCAGCCCACTATTTTTTCCATTCTGTCTTATCTCTGTCCCATCATGTGAGCCTCTCTTTGCATTCCTTTGTGAGGACTGAAGCACACTACTCATTTAATACTTCTGATTTTTCCCATTCTTCTACGATCTCCTTCCATCTTTATTCAGGCAGTCCAATTTTGTCCCTTCCTACCTTACATCTACTATTTATGTAACAAGCTCTTGGTTCCCTTCTTCAATACACTATCAATAGGACCTTAGCCTATGTGTCCTGTAGAATTGCCCAGTTGACCTATTCATTTGTTTTCTCTTGGGGGCAAGAATCAGGCACCTTTGTTCTGGGAAAGAGCCCTTTGGTCCACTTATTCCTGACCAGAGGGCCTAATTAGATCATTTATTCCACAGGAGAGATGTGAAACTCAGGTGGATGGAAGCAGGCCAGTCTGCAAGATCCTCTGGACTCCTCCCTTAGTCCTCTGGATCTTTAAACTTATGTCAGCTTGCTTGCAATCCATGAATGCTGCTAACCAGAGGGAACATGTGTGCTACCTCGCACGATCCCGTCGGATAAGTGGTGGGTCACTATGCAGAGTGTACACAGCAGGTTCAGGCTGTATAGGTGCAAGTGGTGGGTCAGAGCTTCCTCCCTCACCCAGAATGGGTGGGCCTGCCTAAGGTTACTCATTTTTATTCTCATACCTGGCCCTTCTACCACCTGTCACATTAATCAGGTACCTGTCATCTGGGTCACAATCAGGGCTTCATCCCTCTGCACCATGTGCCTTTTTGTCATCTCCTTGAACTCTTCTTCTTCCTCCCCCCTTGCACCGCTTGTCAGCCCTACCTTTTGCCATCATTGCTAGCCTTACTCTCTACATAGCCACATTAGCCTTCTTTTTTTGTGCCTTTTTAATTCTTTTTTACACCCTTTTCCCTAGTTGTAAGCACTCCACTCCTGATCCATTATCACAGCTTCTTTTCTCCCTTGACCTTTTCCCAGTCTTTTAACTCGGTCTTTATCACCTTCCCCAGCAAAAGATCATCT
The DNA here is from genome assembly GCF_019279795.1 of Protopterus annectens. NCBI lineage: Eukaryota > Metazoa > Chordata > Ceratodontiformes > Protopteridae > Protopterus > Protopterus annectens. The sequence continues at coordinate 397,022,018 of NC_056742.1, forward strand.
ATAATTCAATAATCATCTTTGCCTTGTTATTCTTATCCATCCTCTGTACTCAAATCCACACAGTGATGTTCTAACTGATGATTAACTATCCCTTAACATGAACATCCCTGACACCTCTTAGTTGGTTAGGACCACATCCAGAACGCTATACCTTCTTGGCAATTCCTCACCAATTAGTAAACCATACCAATACAGTGCAAGACCTTTTAATAACTCTTTCTTCCTTTCTGCTCTGGAGTTCAGAATCTCTATGTCTGCTCCTGGATGATTCAGATGACAGTCCACTCCTGGAGAATTCAGATAACCAGTAAGTATTACTCTCTCCCTAACCCCACTCCTTTATACTCTTGTCCAGTCTCTCACTCTTCAGCCTTATTGTGTCTTGTGAATGATACAACATAATTAATTCAGCAGCTTTTTCATCTTCCTTTTACATAATTGCTAGGGCACTTAGCCTCCTTGCACCATCCATGCTTTGGTGTACTTCCTTCTCTGTGACTTCACCCACATCTTTTTCTTATCTGTCATTCTTATATTCAGGCACTTATATGCCCTTCTCCAGCTTGCAACTGGTCTATGTTTCTGTGATATGTGCAATGTCTACTCTACATCAGTCCTTGTAAGTGTGCAACCTTCCTACTCAGCTTTTTGCACTGGAGAGTAAGACTATCCAGCCATTATTTGAGTCGTCCTTCTTTGTTGTTCCACTATTTTTACTATTTTTACTTTTTGCCTACTGCTTAGACACCTAAAACACAGCATCCTTTCTGAGCTCACATGAAGCCACATACATTGGTCTTTCTCCCAGCTTCCTCACCCCCATCCTCATACGACTCTTACGCCATTCCCCATTATGAATACTACAATTAGTCATTGTAATTCCTAATCCTTTCTTCTCTCTTTGGTCTGGCAAACAGTAAAAAGTAACAGTTCTGAAAAAGGTACCTCCAGCCCTTACCTCTGGCATCTCTTTGCCACTTGCATGGCTCTGCTTGCTATTACCTTGCTGTCCCTGATAACCGATCACTGCTGCCTGCATGAGCCACATCATGTGCCCACCCAACCCCCTTTTCACCCCCCTCATGTCTAACTCATTGGATCCTCCTGATAACACCAACAAGTGAAAACACCGACAACGAGATCACCGACACCACAAAACCCAAAGTTCAAAAATACGAAAGTTCACATGCCCGACAAAGCACAATCCCGACAGTCAACAAAACAAAACAAATTTGCTGTTCTGAAAAACACACACACAACACAACCACAGCAAAAACCTTACAAACCTACACTAAACCTTACATACACAACTATCTATGCACTAACCGTAACCCAAACCCTAACCTTAAGGTCCGTCACTACTGCACACTTACCTTACCTGCACCCTAACCCTAAAGTCTGTCACTATCGCACACTTACCTTACCCGCACCCTAACCCTAAAGTCCGTCACTATCTCACACTTACCTTACCCGCACCCTAACCCTAAAGTCCATCACTATTGCACACTTAACTTACTCACACCCTAACCCTAAAGTCCATCACCAACGCACATTTACCTTACCCACACCCTAACCCTAAAGTCTGTCACTATCACACACTTACCTTACCAGCACCCTAACCCTAAAGTCCATCACTATCGCATACTTACACAATTGCGCTCGTTTCGCATGCCAGTGTTTTCAGCATTGGGATTTCAAACTGTCGATTTCCATTGTCGGTTTTCTGGTGTCAGTGATCTCATTGTCACTGTTTTCACTTGTTGGTCTTATCAGGTAGACCCAACTCATTCTAAGTCCCAGGCTGAGCAGAGTTGGCTAAGCCACTATACATATTAGAGTAGCTTATTTTGCTAAGTATTTTTATGAATACTATGTCTGAAATACTATCTTTAAATCACACTTTGTCTCTGAATCGGTTCCAGTATTAATAACAAGATGTTACTCAACCATACTGCTCTATTCGTTGTAGCATCCATTCTCTATCACACTGCTCTATTCTCTGTAGCATCCAGCTCTTCGTATAAGATGGAGTTACGATGGTATATGGATCTATTTTTATAAATACAAAGTATTTGATTTGATGGGATAGACTTTGATAATACAGACATACTTCGCAATGTTCAAGATAACAGTTGCATAATACTTTATTTAGGCAATAGAGTTTAAATATTTCTGAGGTGACAACTTAACTTGCTCATGTGATATGACACTTATATAAAATATTTGTCCGAATGAATGAGGTTCTAATTTAAAAGTCAGTTAAAGGCAGAATGACAGAAAAAATAGTGAATTATTAACCACTTACTCCCACTGTCTGTTTTACTGCCACTCAATATTTATTTGTATCTTCATTCGTTCACTCAGTAAATGACCTGATTTAACATTTTAAAGATTTTTGTGCAAGGCACACAACCTTCAAATCCATCAATATTCTTGCCTGCAGTGACATTTTGTTTTATAACTGTAGAAGTTACTCCCCCAATGAATGTCATAATAATTTTATAATAAAAATAACTACAGATAATGGTTGAGTTTGGAGACTCAAAATATTTCCAGGAAAATAAGACCTTGTTTCAAGCATTTACTTCAATTCTGTGCATGAAAAACATCCTAAGGATGAAATATATTACTTGAATCATTTTGTGAAACAGTTCTTAGAATTCTGACTAGGGAACTACAAATGCACATCAGAAAGTTCTTATTATTAATCCAGGCAACCTGGCACTTCTGTCTTTTCTTATCCCACTTAATCGGGAAAGCACTTTGCTATGCATATTTAGTACTGGAAATCATCACATTAATCTTATAACCCTAGATTTAAGGGATTGAATAAAAAAAACATTACCCACATAAGTATCTGTGGCATTTCTAGGTTAATAGATTATATTACAAACACTAATCCCTCCCAGAATTATACACTGTAGCACATTAAGCAGAAATCAATATTGGCAAAACTACTTCTGTCCCACATGAACTCCTCCAGGCTATGAATAATTTGTAAGTCAATAGTTAAATATTTAGCTATAAAGCCAAATGCTGCATTATTGTTTTACCATTAGAATAGCCAATACAATTTCCTCTTTACACTGCAGGACACAGAAACATAAGATATTGTATCGCTGAAGCTTTAGCAGCCAGAAACTGTTTCTAGTACCAAGCAAAACATAAAATGATGCCACCAGTTTTATTCAGTGTGATATGTCTTACTACTGGGCGGATTGCATTGTACAGATAGAGTCATGCATGAAAGCTGATTTACAAGCTGAGCTGAAATAAAAGTCAAGTTGCCACAAGGATGTAGGTTTGCTTTCGAGTTAAATAGGTCTTTTTTCATACATACAGAAATAGTAATGAATGGAATTTACTTTTTTAGTAGTCCTATGTAAATAACATAAACATAAGTAGTCCATTGTGGATTTCAACTAAACCTAAGATGTTACCTGAATTTCAACATGACTGAAGATTTATTTAGTGCCTCTCAGAACTTGCGTATGTTGATCACATAGTCTAAAAAGGAGATCATACTGTACTTGAGATCAGTTTTCACTTCATTTGCCCAGCAGCCCAGACCTGTCTCTGTGACAATGAAAACATGTGCATTTTAAGTTTAGAGCTCTCTCTTGTCTAGCTAACAATACTAGTTGCCTACCTTCTTTATGTCTGTTGTTTAACATTGTACTTAATTTCTATATTTCAGTATCACAGAAACATGTACACCAATGCAAACACACATGGTCGTATTTACTCTCTTATTTAATAAGACTCACAAAAACATGTGAATAATGTGCCCAGGCAAAGACTAGGATTGAATCAGCTGTTTTTAAAGTAGGAGACATTGTATTTATTGCAATTTCCACCTATTTGACCATTATAAGTAACTGTTTTCCATACTATGTTAATGCAGATGTAATTTTTTGTATCAAAACTCTATTATAAATCAAAATTATTGAGTTAATGTAAACTTATTTTTGTTTACAGTGTTCCAAGACTTTATCACTGAGTTAGAAAAATAAATCCCCTGCTAAGGGGTTAAGTGTCTGTTTTAGTTATTTATTTTTAACAGGTCTGCTTCTCTTATCTGTGGAAGAAGATGCATATTACTTCTATTGTTATCATTATTATTATTATCCAGATTTCTTAACCAGGTGAGCCCACTGAACATATAGTCCCTTTTCAGGGCTGACCCGGAAGCGGTGTTTGGTTAAATGACTTACTCAAGGTCATGCAGTAGGCAAATGAAAGCTGAGGGAATCAAACCCTGTACCACAGGGACTACAGCTCACAGCCTTAACCTACAGTGCTAAATGCACCAATATACCACAGGCATAGTTGATACTTTTAACATGCAGTTTCCATTTCGTATATGGCACATTTGTACATTTTATATAGGTAATGAGATTTGTATACTAAGAACTTTTATATAGGTGATGGGATTTGTACACTAAGAACTTTTCTATATGTGATGAGATTTCTAGACTAAGGATACATGATGGGATAAGCAAATGGCTCGGACAATCTCTCGAGGGGGTGTTATATCTTATCATATGGACAACACCTTTCAAGGTACTGTATTAAATTGTAATGGTGTAAACAAGAACTACAACAATTCTTCTCATATTATTAACAGCGGGGCGGATGGTTCTGGACATTTAGATTTGCAAGCTTGGCTTAATAAGCCATTTTGTTTTAAGAACAATTGCACAAAGTTTTTTTTTAAAAACACTTCCTTGGGATCTTTGAGGGACAATATCTAGCTGTTTGAAAAAAGCTTTTGAAAGTTAAACATTTACAACTTGATAATGCATATTTGTTGGAATGCCTTAACAGTTGTATTGTCCTTAAAGGTTTAAGGGTGTTTAAATTCCCTAATGGTTTACTATATGATGATACACAATACAAGGACTTTAATGCTATATTCTATAGGCATGGCATGGAACTTATGGAGATGATTATTAAATATAATTCCAACACAATTTCTAATCTACTTAATGACACTGATTCTTTGAACAAAAACATTAAGGAGATTTTATTATTTGATCAATATAGAAATGCTTATAATAATGTTTTTTCTAGAGTCGATAAAATATGTGATGCTAATAAAAAATGGCAATATAAGAAATTTAATAGAGATTAACAACAATGCAGTTTATCCACTTATGACAGCAAATGTTTTTAGAAATGATGGTGTTAATAGGGAAGAGGTGGTGTTTGACAGAGAAAAATCAAAATATAGAGTACAGTCAAAACTCAAACCTGATTTTTTTTTTATGAGCATAGCCTGGAACAGTCTTATTGGTATACACCTAACTTAGAAGTCAAACAGGATTTCCCCACATTATGAAGGAGTGAACACATTGCATCTTGTACCCATTACCCTCCAGAACTGGGATTGCATCATGCACCCCACTTAGGGAAGTGGCACCAACATTCGGATACGAGGCAGTTTGTGTGACGAAAAGAGAGGGAAGGGCAATAGATGGCAATTGTTCCAAATACTAACAACATTATGATTACCTGTGATGGTTTTAATATTTTTAATTTTAGTCATCTTAATATTACAATGAACATTTTGCCCTATTTACTAAAGGTTTGAAGTTTATTCCTTCCTCTTCATTGAACATTTCAGACTTGATTATTGAATGTAAAGTGTTCACAAGAAAATTAAATCTGACCTATTTTTTATGAATAAGATTGGTAATATTGTATCTAAAATGACAGGTGAAAGATGGAGTGAAAGAAGTTGTTTTAATCCTAGTATGCAACCAATTAGTCAATCCTTAGAGCAGGCATGTATAAATGATTATTACAAATTATGGAAGGATTGTAAACTTTATAAGAAATTCATCCTAACTTTGTCTGAGAAAAAGTTACTTAACTGTATTAGGGAGGATCAAACAATTACGATTATGAATCCTGACAAAGGTGGGGGAATTGTGATTATGAACAAGTATGATGGGTATTTTGGAAGATTCATCTACTTACACTCAAGTGTCTCAAAATGAAACTAATATTACTTATCAAAGGATTTGTTTAACTCTTGAGGAAATGTTTATCGATGGTAGGATTTTGCAAGATTTATTGTTTTTTTGTCAAGTCTGTTCCAACTATTTTTGGTATACCTAAGAGCCACAAAGGTATTGATAGCTTGAGATTTTGACTCATTGTTGCAACAAGTGGATCAGCCACTACCCCCTAGCTACTTTTATTGATAGAAAATTAAAAAAAAATTTCCATCAAAAATCACAAAAGAGTTTAATTAAAGGGCAGGGTATAGGAGCCACTAGGATGACATCTAATGGGATGGATTTGGAAATAGAATGTGCTTTTTTATAAAGGATGTTCCTTGACAGAGGATACCCTATTAAATTTGTTAGGAGTAGTTTGGTTGAGGTCTTTCAAGAATGGAGGAAAAATATAAACCTTTTTTAGGAATGGGACTTGAAAATGAGGAGGATTGTCATAATCACACCCCATTTTTAATGATGGTAGCCCATATGAGCATGCAATGTTTCAGGAATATAAAGAATGGGCTAAGAATATTAAAGACGTCTCCAGAAATAATTGGAATATTTTAAAAATCAACCCCAGCCTCTATGAACTTTTAGGTAATAACCCCAATTTTGTATTTAAAAATGCACCAAACTTGAAAAGACTATTTGAAAGTGCATGTTAAAAGGATGGTAGGGGAATTTTTCTGCATCAGGCACTATGAAATTTGAAACCTGTACACAGTGCCATCATATGCTTGGCACTGACCAGTTAGTTTTAGAGACTTCTTTAACGAGTAGAATTCATTTGATGAAGAGCAATTGTAAGGCACTGGGGGTAGTATATATAGCAAAGTACTCAAGCTGCTCCAGTTTTTATGTGGGAAAGACAGAGTGAGCACTTAATAAATGGGTGTATGAACACATGTATGAGATTAAAACATGCAATTTGAAAAATGCACTATGCAAACATTCAAATTATGTTTAATAATTTTGTGAACTTTAAATCTAGAGCCCTGGAACAGGTTCCAATAAACTCTAGGGGTGGTGAATGGGAATCCCAATTAGAATATAAAAGATTTTACTGGGAGGTAAGGCTTGCAGCTGTGAACCCACATGTTTAAATTAAACCATTTCATTATTGCCTGTATTAAATTATAGCTTGTTCAACATGTTTTTTTATTGTACTCCAAATAATCTTTATATTTTGATATTTTAAACATTTTTTGAATATGATGTTGGATTTACTGTTTATTGTATGTTTTTGGTGATGGTAAAAGTGTATACATGAATTTGAGATGGCAAGGTTTTTTACAACTATATACAGTATTTTATTATTATTTTTATTAATACTGTTATGGTGGTTGATTAATTTGAGAATAGATGGCATTTATTCTATATTGTATATTTGAAGCATGTATTGTGCTTTTTATTTTAACTTAGAGAGTATAAAAGCAAAATGTTAAGGATATAATATTCTGATTAAGTTATGGTTCCCAGAATGAAAGCACTTAATTTCAATTAAACATTACATTGGTTTTAGTTGGCTGCAATTATTTTTCTCATTTGTGCTCCTAGGAGGACTACTGTGCTGTTCCATGCTCACCTTGATTTGAACTGCATGTGTAGTCAGTTATTTGTAGACTAGGGAATTTTATAACAGTGGTGAGATTTACAGACTAGGGACTTTTATTTAGCTGATGGAATTTGCAGACTGAGGACTTTTAGGTCAGTATTGAGATTTGCAGTCTAGGGACTTTTATGCAGATGGTGGAATTTACAGACTAGAGATATTTACATATGTGATGAGATTTTCAGCCTGCCATTACCCACTCCATGGTGCTGACAAACAACTCCTGGAAGAAATTAGAAGTCTGCCTAGAACACAGGTTCCATGACAAATCAGAGGCACTTGTGGAAAGTCAGATGCACCAGGAAACTGCTTGCTGAAATACGTTCAGTTTCCTAAAGGTGAATTGATGGAATTACACTTCATCGATTAATAGAGATTATAAGGCAGAGTCTGTCCATGTACCACAATGACTTTGCCAATATCTAATCTCATAGGCCATCTCCTCTGCAAGTGAGGACAAAATAAATCAAGCCCAGGTGCCTGTCCAATCATTAAGGTTTGCCTAAAAGGAAACAGGAGCATCAATCTTTATTCCAGAGACAGGGAAGCATTGAATAATCAACCTGCCCTTCCAGTTCATCTTAAATATTTCTTAATAAAGATTCAAGTCTTTAGTTCAAGTGTTTGTGCAGTAATTTGTTTTGCTGAGGTGTAAGATTTATATGGCTTAGCTTTTGCTGTAGTAATACAGTATCAAATGCTGATTGAATGACAACACCCAACTTTCAGTTAGCAGTAAATTTAGTAAGACATACATTTGGGTTAAATATTTGGAGACCGAAGAAGTAGACACTAAACAGAACAAGTCCCAGTACTGAGCCCTGAGGAATGCTAATAGTCACCTTTTCAGTTTCTTTGTTGGCACCTGCTGATGTCAGTTCTAACTGCCAGTCGCTTTGTTATCCATTGTCTACATTTAGGCCTTTCAACTTGTTTACATTTCCAGCATGAGGAATAGTTTTTAAAGGCATTGGTTAGATTCAAGTACGCTATATGAACTGCATGACCCTTATCTTCAGCTTTGATAACTTTCTCAAAGAAATTTAATAAATTAAGTAGACATGATCGCCTTCTGACAAAACCATTTTGTTGTGGGTTTACAGCAGTAAGATTTTTTTTTACATCAGAGTTTATGAAATAAAGGTTACCCACATTAACATGAAGGGACAGTATTTGAATTGTCAGGTGGTCTGCACAATGAATATGTCCGTTTAGTTGCTTGGCAGTGAGCACAATGCCAGTACATGGCACATTCCTGACATCCCACACTGCTTTCAGAAGAATTAATAGCTACAGCTGCATCTAATTGTTAAGGGTAGGGTAGAGTTGTGATGCCTAATAGTGAATAGATCACTGCATGTGCATTGGTTGTATAGTAACTCCCCCTCCAAATAAAAAAATAAAGAAATATTCATGTATGACAGGTGATACTGGATAGCCCTTCAGCCATAGTTGATTACAGCAATCCAGCAGCTTCATGGATTAACATAGTTCCCATAGTCAAAGTGCAACTGCAGTGCTTCATGTATTACATTGCTATTATGTAACTTGTGGCCAGAATGAAGTTGTTGTGAAATGCATACTATGACTACATGAGGCATGCTTCAGATGCTGTGGCACCTAAGGTGGTGAGCTGAAGTGTGATTCTGACAAGGTTAGCAAAATATCCATGTGCTATATTGCAGAACATGATTGGCAGAAAGGGGGGTTAGCCTACACAACTGGTCTTGCTCCAACAACCTTCAGCCACAGATGCAAGAGTAGTAACAGTGACCAGCATACAGCTCAACTGTGCCTGATTTTGCCATATATATGTTTGGATTATTCCTCATAAAATTTGTGGTTTTCTGACAAATCACTGTGGATTGTAGTAAGTAAATATTAACTGTATTTGAAGTACTGAATAGTGTAACAAAGATTAAAAACTGTAAGTGGGATTTTTAGAAAATGTAAGGAGCAATTTACATAGAAATTAATGGAATTTGTGGAAACAATGCATGCAGAATAACATTCAGCAGGAAGAGTGAGGTTTTAGGGATGGCAAGAATTGAGCAATTTATGTAATGCTGGACTGAATGACAATTGTTATAAAGAAAGAAAGAAAACAAATATGTAATGTATGATATAATGTTAATATGGTTTGTTTTCTTTTCTATTCTTTTCTAGGGCAGCGCAGTGGTGCAGTGGTTAATGTTATCACCTCACAGCAAGAGGTTCTCCAGTTTGATTCTCGGCTGGGGTGTCTTCTGTGCAGAGTTTGCATGTTCTCCATGCATTCGCGTGGGTTTCCTCCCACATTCTAAAGACATGCAACTAGAGCATTTTTCCCTGGGCCTTCACTGAAAATAGGCTCTGTGGAGCCTAGTTGGACTTTCCCAGTCAACAAATGATAAATAAATATTAATGTATGTTTTAAGTGATATTTTAATAAGGGTGTTAAAAACAGACATGAGGCTTAGACTTCTTACTCTTCAGAAACTACATACTAAAGTAAAACCTATTATTCTGAAATATTATAAGTATATAAGACTAAGATTTAAAGTCTCTGCCTCTGTTTTTTACATTCCCCATTGTTGTTTTTGTCTTTGTCTCTAATTTTTGCTAAGAGGTTGAGAGGTATGGTGACCAGGAGGCAGCACATATGGACCACGCCCAACATGGATGCCAAGCCCAGTACTAGTTAGCACAGTAAGAATGTCTAAACCTGTTATGCACTTGTATACCATGACAACACAACCATGACACAACAACACATAGCATACAGTTATATACAATATAGTAGCTTTCATGCTGAACCTGTGTGGATTACATGGTACTGTGTATGATCTCTTTACACTTTGCATCAGACATTACTACACAATAACACAAAGAGAAAAGTGTCAAGATAGTTATCTGTCATTATTTACACATGTCATATAATGCAACACACAACAGCAGGTAAACCATGGTCATTAATGGCCAGAGTACTATCTTGCATTGCTAAATACCACAGCAAAGCTGACAATCCAACATGGAATCCAGGCAGCTGAATTCCAGCACAGGTTTTGCATCATTTGTGCCATTCATAGTTAATGAGGTTTATTGGAGCTGGAAGTTTCTGTGCTGATTAAAGACCTACATCTGGAACTAATTTATTCTGAGCTACCTCATACCCATGCTAATTCCCATCTCATGAGATTGTATGACCTATGCTTGTCATACCACATAATCACGAATCGATACGCAACGCGATTACTTGCATAGTTTACGGCTGATTCATTAAAGGGGACAGTTTAAGTCAGTCTGTATGCTATACCTATAATTAATTTTATTTTTCTCTTAATAATAAAGTTTGAGAGTAATAATTTACTTCCTGGAAAACAGGACTGTATGCAGACAACCATAAACAGTTTAAATAATGTGTGAATATTTAAAATGCATCATTTAACTATGTATATGATTTTTTTTGGTGTCAGTCATCTAATTATCTATCCTCATATTGGCAAGCAACCACTCCTATTATATTTATTCTGACCCAGCTATGTTACATCAGGCATTTGGGTTTCTTTAGCTCAGACCTTCCTCATGATCACATTGATATGGGAACATACAAGAAGAGAGAAGCAATACTAGGCAAGCACCCAGAGGATGTTGATTTTGTCTTCCACAAAGTTTCTTTTCAGTGCTGCAGATGTAGTCCTGTCTATTCTGCATAACTGCTACATACTGATCAAATGTACATCAACATGCACACATGCATGAAGCCTAACACCACCCTTTGCTATATGTATGCAGACTTCGCTCACAGAGAAACCCTTACGTGGGTCACTGATATGTATCAATGTGACTATAGATCCTCACTGCAATGTTTAGTTTGGTTGTGGTTTACACGTGCAAATCTCTACCTTCCTACTACATTGTTAAAGATGCCGGAGCAACACAGTCAACTAACTGCTGATCATGCTTGGCTTAAAATGCAACCTTTCCTGAAGTTTGCTTCAGACATGCAGTTTTGCAATACTTTTTACATTTATTCTGAATTTAATGCATACATTCTAGTTCATTAGTGTGCACATTCACACTTAAATGAAATATGACAAAATTAAGAAGGGCAAGAAAGTTAAATACGATCTTTATCCAACCACAAATAAGTGCAGGATCTGATGTTTGATTAATTTTTCTACCATGTCGGCAACAGAAGACTATGTTCTTCTAACAGCAGACATAAAGGTTATCATTTTCTCATAATTGTGAGATGTTTTAAGAATTGACAGATATGTCATTCTGGTCCGTCAGTGTTAGAGCAGCATGTCACTAAGGGATTAGTACCGCTGTTTCATAGCTTGCGGTTCTTTGTGTCTGTTCCTATCTGGGGTGTCTTCAGAGTTCCTGAGAAAACTGCACAAGGACACAGGTTTTCTTTCACATCCCAGAGATGGCTTTTACATACGTTGGTGACTATCTGAATGGCCAGTATGTGTGTTTGTGCGTGTGTGTGTGTGTGCGTGTGTGTGTGTGTGTGTGTGTATATGCACGTGTGCTTGTTCTGCAAGGGGCCGGCACTCTATCCAGGATTGGTTCAGAGCCTTGCATCCATTACCTACAGCCATAGGTTACAGCTCCCACATGAGACTTAAGAGAATAAAGTATGTATCAAAGGAATGATTGAATGGCTCTTATTTCTTAACACTGTAAGTCTTTGTTAACATTTAGGAAGTCCAGAAGGTTTTCTTCTTCATAGGTACCTTTCTTAGATGTAACCAAGCACAACAACACTTTCTTTAAATGTTATATCTTCTTGTTAGAATATTTAAGACTCATTAATGTCATTTTCTATGTAGTATGGCATTTTAACACTCAAATTCATTACAACTTCCTTTTTATTACCAAGCAATTTAATTTAATCAAGGACTAATCACAAAATATATGCACAGTGCATCTTAAGTAAGTGACTGGCAATGATTTAACTGGATCTGTTTTTGCATCTAGCTCAGTGACTCCAACAGAAGATGAATCTATGAAAATGAAGTGGATGCCAAAACAAAGCTTTCACTTGATGAAAACATTCAATTAAAGTATGTGTGAAGTCAAAGAATATGTTGGATGTCACCAAGTGGGACATAAGCACATTAGCAACAGCGATGTATCATGCCTACTTCACACATAAGTGCTGGAATTATATATAAAATCCACATTATTGGTCATTCAATGTGTCATGATAACTGTTGAAAAGATGCATGAGTCTATATATGCTGTACATATGTATTATAGTACGGACACTTTAAAACAATTGTATAGCATTACCATTTTAGGAATTACAGTATCCCATAATGCACTGAATCTAGTGCCTGTTGCCAGTGTATTCATGATAAGTGAATTCTGAACATTGTTCTTGCTAAGTTACAGTGTTGTGAAGAATAAAAATTGCTGTTTTATTACAAAAGCTAGCATATCCTGACTTTTATGACACCGCCATTGGACAACAGAGGGTAACTGGAGGTCTACATCATGACAAAGTGATTATACTGACATGATTTCCTGACTCCTTTTCCAGTCTTTCTGAAGTTTTAACTGTGATGTGCACAAATATCACTGATCTGCACATCTGATGACCATCCACTGTCAGTGCTGTGTCATCATCAGGTTACCTATTCAACCAGTCCTCCTTTGACCTGTGCCCCGCATATGTAACTGACACAAGTTTTACAATTTATTTGGAATTAAAAGTACTGTATTTGATTACTTCAGAGTAAGCAATAAACAAATTCAAGCTTGAAGAATTAGATGTATACTTATGTGAACCGAGGAGGTACTCTATTTTTTTAATTTCTTTGTTAACCAGCTAAACTGCAGAGACACACACACACACACACACACACACACACACAAAACTAGAGTTGACAACTTTTCATGTCAAAAATTCTGGACATGTATGTGAAAGCAAAATGTGTGTAATTTTTTTATCCCCATCCCCCCCCGCACAGCCATTCCAGTGTCCCATTACTTGTCTATTTCTCCATTTCTTCCCAGTTGCCATAAACAGTGTTCAAAACTCTTGAGTGTGCATACTGTTTTCTGCTTTACTTCTACAACTTGGCTAGGCTTAGAAAGGCCCCTTGGGTCGTTAGTGTAGTAAACGTCCATGCATCTATGAATCTGTTAATCTATCTATCAATATGTCTATCTATTTAACTACTTATCTACATATCTTCATATCCATATGTCTGTTGAGTCTGTCTATAAATCTAATCAATCTATTTATCTGCCTGCTATCAAGTAAACAGATGCAGAGTCTGAAACTGGTAGGCAATTAATTTCGTAGGGAAAGGAAAAAAATAGGAGCTACATTTTTAGCAGTCTTCTATAGCTATTCATAGCCATGTAAACCAGTAGAAAAGCTATACATGGGACAGGGTAGGAGAAAAGAGCCAATGTGTACCGGGAATGCATTACAGGCAGATAACTCTATAGCCAGAGAAAAGGATGTCAGTTCCATCATAACAATCGTGATAGCTGCAGGGTTAAACAGAACTGGTATGATATATAACCAACACTGGATTACATTTTGTATATGTGCAGAGACATGTAGGGGGTCTACATGCGTAAAGTTAAACTGAGATTTTTTATTTAATAGAGAACAACCAGGCAAAAGAAAACTTTGCCAGTACCAATATGTCCCACAGGAAAAAAAAAAAAAATATATATATATATATATATATATATATATATATATAATTACACAAATTAGTTTTTTTTCTTGTAACCATCTCCACATATGGAGGGCTTCACGAGACCCCCTTTGCCAACTGTGCATAATCTCCTTCAGGGTCACATCATTACTACACAACATGTACAGTAACACCACACTCTTATATATTATGCAAACACATCAAATAAATCAACATACTCTGAGCCAACATCACAGGATACAAACATATATATTACACATATTTGCATACTGTATGCCAGCATATCACAAGTCAGTACAGTAAGCCTGTATAGTTCACATTTTTCTTTTGTTGAGTCCTTATCTTTGCATGTACAGACAGATGGCTATAGAGTCCCATATACCATTTAACAGGTCCAGCTGCACTGTAGCAATATAAAGGCAGAAACATCAGTGTGACCTATTTGGGTAATAAAAAGCTCATGCTTAAAAAAATTATTGAAAGAAACCAAATTATGATTATTTGTCCATCTAAAAGTAATAAGCCTAAGTAATGATGGTCTCATTATACTTTCATTTTTCTCTAAATAGTTTATAGCACTGGAACACTTTGGTGATCACTTTCTTAAAACCCAGTATAGAAGTTGTTATAAATAATGTGGTCACATGTTTAAGTAACTTCTCTAACCATTTCTAATTCAAAGTAAAACTACATTGTCTAATAAGTAAAAAAGCACCATTATTATCCTAGCTGCTATCCAAAGAAATAAGTCATAAATATACCAGACTGAGAATTCAAATGGATATTTCTTTGTGCTGTATAATGACATTGAGGTAATGGTTTGTAAATTTAAAATTCAGCAAAAGGTAGTAAAAGCGTGCTGATATCTATCTTCAAGACTAAACTAGATAACTACTTACAAATAGTTCTACTTGCATTTGGTAGAAACGTAAGGTGGAAAAGCTAGCTGCTTTAGAGCACTGTTCTACTTTCACTTCTAGACTGCGAGATAAATCCTTTGTTTGTCTGCTTGATCCGCTGCAGAGTTCAGAGATGTCTTCAAGAATTCAAATTCTGCGCGCGCGGAAGAGAAAGATGGAAACAATTGGACACACTCACAGATGCAGAGGACTGTTTTCGTGTCCTGTGTCTGTGCAACCAGACACAAAGGGTGTTCTTAAAGAAGAACACCCTTAAAAAAATTATTTTTTTTCAATTAAAAGTGAATTAATGTTCTGGTATTTTTTCCGGACAATATGCTGTCCAGTCCATTTTCCGGACAGTGTCCCTTAATTCTGGACAGTCCAAAAGAATTCTGGACAGTTGGCAACCCTAACACACAAACACACACACACACACACACACACACACACACACACACACACACACACACACACACACACACACACACACACACACACACACTCTCTTTAACATGGTTCTTTCAAAGAGGCAAGTCCAGCTCTCCCCCTCTTAAGTGTATGACAAGTCAGATTTTGATGGCTCAGGCTCAATGATGCAGGACTCCATGAAACCTGACTTGTCCATACACACTACAACTATGTATATAACTATATGGGTCTACTTCAGAATGTCGACCGTTCAGAATGCCGACTTTCGTATGGCTGACACCATATGATCGACATTCCGAAAGACCGACATCCTGAAATAGCACCAGTTACCTACCTGTAAACACAGTAAAACTGTGTTATGCAGGGGTCAAGCCCCCCTGCACCCCCCACACCCACTGCTACTTAAATATTCTCATTCCAAGATCGCACTACAGTGCAGAAAAGGGGAATCTCCCAGTCCCGCACTCTAGCGGGATCTCCACTATCATTTGTCTGCCTTTCAAACGTTCGCCATATGAGTTTCGAACATTTGAAATGTTGAACAAATCTTAGGGTAACTCTGGTCATTTTGTAGAAGACAAGCAGTGTAAAAAACAGCTTTTATAGATTTCAAAAGTCAAGTTTATCTGCAGAGACCAAAATAAAATAAACTTCTCTTCAGTTTGTTGAACACGATACATCAAAATGCATATATCCTATAGACAATTTTTCCAGGAAGCAAATAGTCCAGGTACCAAATGCAGAAATGTTCACATTTTGCGTTATTGCATGTTGTTTCTGAAGCACTCTTATAGTGCTTTTCCAAAAACAGTTCAGTACTTACAGGAAGCCAAGCTCAATCTTCTTATCTTTCAGCAGAATTTATCACACAAGCAATTCAGTTTCTTGACAGATGAGAGCAGCTTGTGAAATACAGGATAATAATTATATAAACAAAGCTTCTGAAAATGCCTTACAGTTAACAAGGATCCTTATCAGTCCTGGAAATTAATTTTATCACTCAAGATTCTGTAGAATCTTCCACTGTTTACTTTGTGTATGGGTGGGACTGCTACTCACACTCCAGGCAGGGATGGAATATTAACTCCTACAAGGCTGGATAAACTCTCTCATACAGTTCTCCTAGGATTATGTTACATTGCCATCACCAACTCAGACAAGAGGGTGCAAGGTTAAGCTACCCTATCAACCAAATCCACCCCAAGGAGGCTGGATGAACCTTCCAGAACCTTCCACAACCTTCATAAAACAGCTTCTGGTGTTATTCTAAGGGGATCCAGTATCTGTCTGCCTGGGATGACATGATCAACAGACCTCGATGCTTTGCCAGAGATGACCTGCACCTGTCGCCCTTGGGATTCTGGATACTGGCTAAGGCTCTTGCCACCCCTATAGTGCCTTTTTTAGGCAAGGTTCAAATGACAAATTCACCACTGTAACAGGTACGAGCAAGCAAAATCTGAGGGTAGTGCTACTCAATGCTAGAAGTCTAAACCTCAAAATGCATTCACTTGAGGCACTCCTTAAAATGGAGAACATTGACATCTGTGCAGTGACAGAGACCTGGTTCAAGGCACCAAAAAGCATCCCTGCATTACCAGGCTATAATTCATACCACACCTTTCAGCCACCTAACCTGGACCGAAACACTAAAGGCAGAGGCGTGTCCATGTTCATTAAGGATATCCACACCTTAAGGCTAGTTTCTCAGCATAATGCATCTGAGATTATCCAAGTGCAACTAACTCTGGGCAAGACCGCAATCCAAATTGTAACTTGCTACAAATCCTCCACCATGCTCCAGGATTCCCACTCCTCATTTCTTGATACACTGGAAAATATTAGGGTACAACCCAACACCCTCATAATGGGCGATTTCAGCTACCCCACCATTAACTGGGAAAACTACTCATGTACCAACTCTGTTGCGCAACATTTCTGGAATTCATAAATTCCAACGCCTTGGATCAACGTATCCACACCCCTACCAGAGGCAGCAATATCCTAGACCTGGTCATTACCAACATGGGCAACCGGTGTTCCACACCAGAGGTCAATTCCTCACTGGTCAGATCTGACCACAAGCTAATCACCCTAGACATCCACATCCCACCCCCCACCCCCCCCATTAGGGAAACAACCATAAAATATTTCTCCAAAGTCAAATTCACGGTTCTTAAGACAGAAGTGACAAACTTCACGACACCCATGCAGATGGATAATAGAGGTACAACTGCTGAATCCTAACAAATGCACTTTATGAGCACTTACATGAGTGCATGGATCATGCTATCCCTAACAGAACCAAGATGCTATCCTCCAAAAAAAGGAAGCCAATCTGGTGGTCCCCTGCCATAAACAAACTCTACAACAGAAGAAAGAAACTGTTGCAAAAAAGAGTAAAATCCTATGATTGGAGGAACTCCCTGGTCAGCCTTAGTAAGAAGCTGAGATCCCTCATAAAATCCTCCAAAGCCAGTTACAAAAACAAAATTGCCACTGATTTTAAAGGCAACCACAAAGCATTCTATAGCTATGTCAAGAATCTCAATGGCAACACTCATATCTGCTCTGAGTACAGCACAATGGCACTAAATATACAGAACCAACTGATATTGTCAACATCCTGGCAGATAGGTTCAGTGCTAACTTTACCCCTCTCTCACCCCATAAAGGGCCCATCTCTATACCAGAAGAATGCAAAGTTCTTGTAATCACAGCTGCACAGGTAAAAAACACACTCTCCAAAGCCAAGAACACAGCATCCATGGGACCTGACAACATCCCAGGTTGTGTTCTACATGAACTACAGAATGAACTGGCACCCCACCTAAGCACCATGTTCAATCATAGCCTCACCTCAGGCTTTGTGCTCACTGAATGGTGCACAGCAACGGTTATCCCACTCCACAAAGGGGGAGCCACCAAGGACCCCAGGTACTACTGTCCCATTAGCCTAATGAGCCTGGTCTACAAGGCCATGGTCATGGAACTTATAAACAAAGACACTGGTAATATCCAAACTCTGGACCCCACCCAGTTTGGGTTTGTAAAAGGCAGATCATGTCTCCTAAACCTGATAGACTTCTTTGAAGCAGTCACCAAAGCCGTAGACGAAAGTAAGGTGGTTCACACAGCCTATCTAGATCTTGCCAAGGCTTTTGACACCAACCCCCACTCTGGAATTATAGATAAACTCACTAAACTAGGTATAAATCCCTATGTCACAAGATGGGTTGGTAACTGGCTCATTGACAGAACCCACACTGTGAAAATAGCAGACTCCAAATCCGACTTCAGGCCAGTAACAAGTGGAGTACCACAGGGTTCAGTCCTGGGTCCTCTCCTGTTTGGTATCTACTTTTCTGAAGTATAGGCTAACACAGAAGGTCTTTGGCTAACGAAGTTTGCAGATGTCTGCAAACTAGGAGCCATAATCTAAACTCCTAATGATGTGGACATCCTACAAAAGGGCCTCACTGAGACAGATGCCTAGTGTCAAAGCCATGGCCTCAAGCTCAATGCCAAAAAGTGCATTGTCATACCCTTTGGTAAAAACTCTGTACCCATGAGCTACCACATAGGTGGTAGTCTACTTAACACCAAAAGTGTGATAAGAGACCTTGGGACACAGGTGGACAGTAGTCTCTCCCTTGATAATCACATCACCACAGTAGTCAGGAAATCCTTCTACGTGGCATACCTCATCACAAAAGGTTTCTCATCCAGGAAAAAATAGGTCATTGTTCCCCTCTACTCGTCACTCATTAGACCCATTATAGAGTACAATGCCCTTTTTAGTATGTACCTCACAAGACATCTACAACAACTGGAAAGGCCGCAGAACTCATCACAAAGAGGATTACCAGCCTCAAACAGATGCCCTACGCAGACCGTCTCAAAAAACTCCAGCTTTACTCCATTGCATATTGCCTACTCAGAGGTGATCTCTGCCTAACATACAAAGCTATGTCAAACCCAGAGCTGTTGGACATGCTCCACTTAAAGAAATCCCACTCCCTCTGAGCTACACGCTCTAGGGACCTAAACCTTGTTACCACAATAAACAGAACAAGCTGGAGGGATAGATTTCTGTCCCAGAGACTTCCCATACTCTGGAACAAACTACCTATCTATATCAAACAAAGCTCCTCATTAGCACTCTTCAAGAAAAATCTTGATGATTGGATGAGAAATAGGAAATTCACCCCGGGGATCACCTCTGGGGCTCTGCTCGACAAGGGCACAGGAAAATAATTTTCTTGGGTGGCGAAAGCCAGGGTACCTTTTTGGCTAGGCTTATATAGACCCTAGGGCCAATAGCCTAGTACCTACCTATGAACCTATTTAAGGGAACTGCTGACTGACAGGGAATTTTATAGTTCTTTGACATATTCTTGTAAAGTGTCTGTATTACCCTACTCCAACTAGGTTTTGTAATAGCATTCTAAACAGTAACCCTTTTTTTCAATGTAATTATCAGTTTGCTGAGTTAAGCACTTTGAATTAACAACAGTCCTGAGGATGTTAAGTATGGCATGCATAGACCACAGAACTCAGTTAACATTATTTATCCTACTGCACACATTCTGCATAGAAAAAGAATAAGTTAATCTGGGACATTCAGGTGAACTATTTATACTATAATGTCGCTTTCTACTTTAGACAATTACTTTCCCTATGTAGGTCTGACACGCTGGAGTCTTGCATTTGCACAGTCAGTGTCATCATCATTTGTAGTACCCTAATAATACTCTCATTCCTTTGGAAAACCTTTTGCGGAATCTGTATGTGCTGGCAAAGTACATTTAGTTCACTTCTATATCTTTGTATCATATTCTATACCAGGAATTACCATTGTATCATATTTCTCACTGGTAATTACCACCTATTTCTTTTATTATAACTTCAGATTTCCTTTATTGTAAAAACTGGGCCAAAGTATCACACAAATGCTAAAAAGTACATAGTCATCCCCTTTGGGAAAAACAAGGTGCCCACAAATTACCACATAAGTGGTAATCCATTAAGTACGGAAGAAGTAATTACAGATTTGGGGACTAATGTAGATAGCAATCTCTCCTTTGATAATCACGTTGCCAAAGTGGTTAGAAAGACCTTCTATATAGCCCACCTTATCACGAAAGGGTTCGCATCTAGATCAAGAGAGGTCATTGTGCCCCTCTACTCGTCACTCATCAGGCCCATAATTGAATACAATGCCCCTTTTGGGATGTACCTTACCTGACACCTGCAGCAACTGGAGAGACCCCAAAAGTACCTCACCAAGAGGATCATGGGCTACAAACAGATGTCCTATGCAGCTCGACTAAAGAAACTCAAGCTCTGCTCAATTGCTTACCGCCTACTCAGAGGCGATCTATGCCTGACGTACAAAGCCATGTCAAATCCAGAATTAGTGGACATGCTCCACCTCAAAAAATCCAAGTCCCTTAGAGCTACACGCTCCAGGGACCTAAACCTCAGCACAAAAATAAATAGGACATGCTGGAGGGACAGATTCATTTCCCAAAGGCTCCCCTCACTCTGGAATAGAATCCCATTTCATGTTAGACGTAGCCCCTCGCTGACCCTCTTCAAGCGAAATTTGGACGCGTGGATGGGAAATCACAAATTCACCCCTGGAATCTCTCCTGTGTCCCTGCTAGACAGAGGCACAGTAAACTAATCTTAAAAGGGTACCTTCTGTGACCTACTTTACAGAGGCACAGTAGGCTAATCTAATAGGGAGGCGGAAGCCAAATACACTCTGGCTAGGCTTATAAATGCCCTAGGGCAGATAGCCTAGTATCTATCTATCTAGTAGCTACTTATTTGCATTAGGGAATTGATTTCTTTAATCACTTTAATGTGAGCAGAAATCTATGTACAATTCTTAATTTATTCTTTATCTGAATAAGATAGGCTATGAGAAATTCCTTTTCACTGTGCACCTCTTGGCACTTTGCTTTTAAGTCAATGATAGCATCAGTAACTGCTTACAAACGCTCCAAATATGCCATTTTTATCACTCTGTAAACAAGTGGTCTCATCTTGTTTCTGAAATTGACTTTTTTCTGTCTTTTAAATTCTAATACACTTCTCTTTGCCTTTTTCTCCATTTTATGTATTGTATTGTCTGTCTCTTCTTAAACAACTTTACTTTCTTTTTGGCTTGTCTTAGTCTCACCTTTCTGAAGCTGCTCAAACTGTCTTTCTACCTTTTCATACCTTCCACGTCATTCCTTAATTTGTTATTCTTTTTCTTCAGGGGAATGCAAACTCTAAATAAGAGACCATGTCAAAACAGACAGGTCAATTAATCATTTGGACCTATAAAGAATTTCTTAATTTGCATTATTTTCACAAATCTTTTGCTAATCCAGGTCAACCAAGAAGTTCTTAACATCTCTGTCATTTTGTATCAATTTTCTGCAGCCATCTGTACCAACTTTAAAATGACTCTTTCTCTGCTTACAACAGTGCCCCTGATTGGCTTTGCATTGATTTTGCTGTTCTAAATGGTCAATCAAAGCCATGACCTTTTCTTGCAGAAGTGTAAAACCATGTCAGAGTGCATGGTTTACTTGCTTCTGTTGTCTGGCTCTTTATTGTTCCTAAAAAGGCCTCCATTACATTTTCAACATATTGTCTAGTTTTTGAAATGATTTATGTTTTTCTGAATCACTTTCCAGCAGACACGCTTGCATACTTTACGGTAAGAACAAAATCTTGTTGTTGCTGTCATCAGTTGCGCCACATACGAATATTAGTTTCAAAAAATGTCATCATCATTGTGAGCAGGCAATTTAACAATTTGCAGCCTTTACAAGCACAGCTCTTGGAGAAAATAACCCTTTTTACTGCCATAGGCACCTATTCTTAACTGCTAGTACAACTATATATATGGGTAGAAGCTGTTCAATTTTTTCTTGTGTAGGTATAACAGCTCCTTTGTTTAGCAACTCAGCTCTTAGGAGGCCTCTTTTTTATGCTTCTTATACAATTTGAAACAGTTTGTTAGGCAGAAACAGTTTCAGATACGTCATAGGATTTAGTGCTGTGTAAAGTTTCATCTTTTTACAAGCTACACATTTTTTTTTTTGCTTTTTTTGTTTCACTTCTCAACAATTAAGCTTTACAGTTTCCCAAAGAGATCACCCAAATGTAACTAAATTTCCCCATATATGTTCCTTGTCAGTATATACCCTTTTCCTGGTGCAGCATTCTCTTTTCTTGTATAATCACAGGGCAACCAGAAAAGGTTTATGTCGGCATCAGTACTTATTTTATAACCCTGTACCACATATCATCTTGTCTGTGAGCAATGATCATCTTATATATTTTGTTAGCTTTCCTCAAACCAACACTGTTTAACCTTCTGTTCAGTACACATCCTGCAGTCACCATTTTCCAGTACAAAAAATTAAAAAGTGTCAGATGTATTTTCTCTGAAACCCAGTTCATAACGTTTCTGTTTTAATATATCTCCACTTATTCCTTCCACCCTTTCAATAAATTTATTAAGCCCTTCTTTGCAATCCTTCAGCATTGTCACAGATAAACCACTCTTTGCTTTTGTTTGGCAAAAAGAAGGTTAAGGACTCTCTTCAGAACAACTTAACAGTCAAACCCTAGACAGCTGCATGTACCTTAGAGGTTAAGGAACACAGTGCAGATGAAACACAATTTGCAGTTTATAGCACCACATCATTGAGAAGACAACACTGTCAGTGAGTTGTTTGTTTCTGTAATAGAGATCATGCCCTCCCAATGATTTGCATTATTTTACTGGGGGGGGGGGGGAGTGCACAATTTTAGTAGTGCATGTTTCTTTACTTTAAAAAAATGCAAGATGTTTCTCAGTTTATAATCAACAGCATTTTGATCTTCCTGTATAAAGTGGTTTCCCTAGATTCATTCCTTATTAGTTATGCTTTTAGGAATATTTTCAGTTCTGAAATATATAACTCAAGCATCATAAAAACACAGAAATACTATTTTGCAGGTGGTTAGCAATGTAACCCCCCCCCCATGTAAGAGCCTGGTCCTCCCATATCTCCAACACACACACACACACACACACACACACACACACACACACACACACACACACACACACACACACACACACACATAAAACCCCATGAAAATTTAAAAATTATGCACTGAGGTTATCACCCAAACAAATTAACTTAAAATACATAGTATAGGTTGAAATATAAATAGAATTTTGAGCATTATTTTTATTCTGTAGCTGAATACATGGTTATTTCATCTTGTAAAGTGCCAGTTTTGGAGAATCATAATGCTATGTTTTGACACCGTTTCAGATTATCAATCGAACCATTTCAATGAAAAGTATGGCATTTTCAAGTGTGAAACTCCAAGCCATCATGAAATTTCTATTCCTGCAGAAGAAAATTCCAAAGGATATCCATGAATGTATGATGCAAGCACTGAGTGACAAGTGGCCTTTTTACTCAACTGTAAAGAAGTGGTGTGCAAACTTTCAGCATGGAAATTTCAAGACTGAAGATGCAGCAAGGTTTGGGAGGCCTCAAACTGTGTCAGCTGCTGAAATTGTCGACCATGTCCATGACCTGATTTTGGCAGAATGATGAATATGGTTAAAACAATTGCTGAGACACTACAGATATCCAAGCAATGTGTTTAGTTTATAATCCATGAGCAGCTAGGAATGCAGAAGCAGTCAGCCAAGGGGGTTGCTCAAATGTTTTAATGCTGATGAGAAAGGATGTCAAGTGGATACTTCCAAGTCAATTTTGTGACATTTTTGTCAAGCAGGTGCCAACTTTTTGGAATGATTAGCTGCTGTTGATGAAACATGGCTGCACCACTACGATCCTGAGACAAAGCAACAGTCCATGCAATGGCACCACTCAGGTTCTCCATGACCAAAGAAGTTCAAGACCCAAAAGTCAACAGGAAAGGTCATGGCCACAATGTTTTAGGATCAGGAAGGTGTTGTAATGACTGACTATCTTCCAAGGGGCCAAACGATTAATGCAGAATACTACTGTGCCGATTAAAGGAGGCAATGAAAGAAAAAAGGAGAGGGAAGCTGTGGAAAGGAGTTCTCTTTTTGCAAGCCAATGCACCTATTCACAAGGCCACAAAATGATGAATGTTTTGACAAAATTGGGGTTTGCGTGCATAGACCACCCACCCTACTAACCAGATCTTGTTCCATGTGACTATTGCCTGTTTCCAAACTTAAAAAGCGTTTGAAAGGACAGCATGTTTCGAGTGATTCAGAGGTGATTGCAGCAGCGGAGCAGTATTTCATTTCAGTTTTTTTTTTTTTAGCAGGGTTACAGAAACTTCAGGCACTATGTGCCAAGTGTGTTGAACTTTAGGGAGAATATGTTGAATAACTTGTAAGTTTCATGGCTCCATATCATTCCCTTCTAGGTCGAGCTTAAAACTTTTCAGCATCACCTTGTGGTATAGGTTGAAATATAAATAAATAGTATAGGGTGAAAGCACACCCAAGACAAATCAAATAGATTCATGCTGCTCTAATAATTTAAATGAAAACTAAACTGAAACTTGAGAAGATTGGATAAAGTGGGAATTTGCATAGCATAATGAGTAAATCAAAGTATTTTATATGCCATTTAGGAAAAAGGGTCAGTTGGAGGAGTGAATATTGCAGAATGTAGCTAGACTGGAGGATAAATTAAAGGGTCTATATTATAAGATCGACCCTTATGGTCGCCATATGGTCGATGTCTTCAAACGTCGACCTTATAAAAAGACAAAAAAAAAAAAGAAAGAAAAAAGTACCCTAACAGGTTTAAGAAGGGGGGCAAGCCCCCTGCACCCCTCACCCCCCGCTACTTAAATATACCAACTCTGAGACCGCACTACATTGCAGTAAATGTAAATCTTCCCTTATGGAGATTTCCGTTTATACGCTCAAGATTCTGAGCGTTCGATATTCTCGTGCTGACAATGTCAGATTCGAGAATATAATATAGGCCCAAATTAAAATATGATGACTTTTGTTATGTTGACATATAATAATATATTTAACTTTAAAAAAAAATGGATGACCAATGAAGATACAGTATCATTACCTGACTGTGAAAACTGCAAGGTAGCTGCAGGAAGAGAAAATATTTAGGCAGACCTGCCAAGGGCACAAGAACTTACGTGAAAACAGTAGAGCATTTAAGATAAATACTTGCTCAGAAAAAAAAATATTTTGCTGCATGCTGTAATTAATGTTGAAAAATATTATTTTCTGAGTATAAATATCGCACTAGTAAAATCATGGGATCACCTCAGCAAATAATTTGAGATTAGATCATGTAAAATATTCAAATGCAGAAACAAAGGGTTAGAGCATAGTAATAACTGTGATCTAAATGAAAGAATAGGGACATTTTGAAGTTTTTCAACTTAAATTAGGATAAAAATAAACAAACATGGAAAAATTACAGTTGTAGACAAACCAGTAGGTGTTATTTAATGAATGACCAGTGTGTAGGAATGAACCTAAATGAGCAAAACCTGAGGACAACATTTAATACTGACAACTTCCAGTTTGATTTCATGACATATATGTGTCCATCCTTTACTTTTGTGGCCTCCCAGTAGCAATTATCAGTAGGTACTTTCCAGATGAACATGTCAACAGAACTGCCACAAATACAAAAATAAAACCAAAACAGATTTTATCTTCCAAATAAACTATTCATATTTCATTGGACCATTAATGCAAAACAGTGCGCTTTATAAAAAAGATTATTTAAATGTTTAAGGAGAAGAAAGGTTTTTAAAATTATGAGATGCTCATACAGTTTGTTCCAAATGTGTAAGCTGTAGCAATGGCAGATATTTGTCTTTGTACAAACTGTATACTATAAAATGGCATATGCTTATTATTCTCTGAAATCTATAGAAAAATAACCTTGTTATACATACTAACTAGCCATAACTAACTTGTTATACTGAAGTTCTTATAGATGAACCTTACTATATAATCAAATGAAGCTAACACTGCTGTTATCACAGACTTATATGGGAAATGAACAAACAGTTTTCAAAGGAATTACACACCTCAAAGGAAGACAAAACAAACTGAAGTGAAATGCTAATCAGACAGTAGCTTTAAAAGATGTTAGCATACCGTTGAATTGTCCATCATTTTCAATGATGCCCCTAACTTTATTTCAAAATTTTGCTGTCACCTCATATATAGATTTTGTGAAAGAAAACTAATGATTACAGTAAGAAAGTACCAGGCATTGCATTTACATATCTTTTCTTGATAAAAATGCATGTCTTATTACCCTAGCAATATTTTTTTTCTGAGCAGTGCCAGTCTTTCATCTGATTTGTGTTCTCTGATTCCGATTATCTTTGCTTTGTTCATCATTCTTGAGGTAACACGTCAAGAGCTATGCTTTTGACATTTCATGCTGCAACTTTTTTCGTTAAGTGGTATCAGACTGAGACTGCCAAAACACTGCAATAGAAGAAATAATGCAACTGACAAACTATGAAGTTCTGATGAAATGCCTGTGTGGGGAAAGAATTGTCCAACATGATTCTTTTAAAGTAGGAAAACTTACATTGTTTTATATCAGGCAAAACTTTTGCCATATAAGTTGTTAGTGACGTTATGCAAAATTCATAAATAGAGTGTCATATGACATACAGCTGGTGTACATTGGAAAGGAGTATCACAGCCTGTTATGGTATATAAACACTATTACACAATTAAGTCCCTGTATATGGTCATACCCGACTGAGTATACACATTACACTAAGGATAGAACTGGTATGCTAATGAGACCTCCCTCTAGGATTGTCCTTACTTCAAAACATTTACAACTGAATATGGGCTACTCTTAACCAACATTTAGGGAACCAGAGACACATACAGACACTAGGTATAGCATGTCTGACTAGACCAATATCCCCCTTTCTTCTTGAGGCATTGAGTGCTAATCAGTAACATCAGCACATGCACAGATGGCACAGTAGTGCAGCGGTAGCATTGTCACTTCACCGCAAGAGGTTCTCCAATTCGATTCTCGGCTGGAGTGCCTTCTGTGTGGAGTGTGCATGTCCTCCTTGCATTCATGTGGGTTTTCTCTGGGTACTCTGGTTTCCTCCCACATTACAAAGACATGCATCTAGAGCATTTCTCCCTGGGCCTCTGCTGAAAATTGGCTTCATTCCAAGTTGGACTTTAGCAGTCAACAAATGTTAAATAAATAAATAAAAAATAAATGTGATGAAATTCAAAGATGGGAAGCACCTTTCTAAGGCAGGAAAAAGCCTTAGTGGAAATGCTATCCCTCTGGTGCAGGCAAATCTGTTACCAAAACCACATTGCCCCTGATCTTGCTAATGCAGAGGAATTTGTTTAAGCTCCCATCAATGAGAGCTGCCACAGTACTATATTATGGTAAGTGGCTGTGTTCCGCGGTCATGCAAAATGAGAGAAAACCTTTTATGAATCACTGTGCAGCAATAACAGCAGACAGTGCAACAAGGAGCAGATACAACCATCGAGTTTATTACACACATCATAACTTATGCAGTCCTTGTTGTTGCATGCTGTGCTGTGTTCCACTATCATGACAGTTGAATGCAAAACTGTTATGGATGGCTGCGTTGCATCACCTTAGAGCACAGTGATGCAGAGAATAGCTGATACTACATAAGAAGCAGTGTGAGTGACAGAATTCACTGCTGCAGGTTTTCCCTGATGCACTGTCTTTTCTATGAAACTGGTCGACATAGGACAGCACTGTGCACGGTACACAATGTGGACACATATGTGATTCACATGAACTGTCTATGTTTTGTCTGCAGTGTATCATTACTGCTATCCACATGTATCAGTCACAGTAATGGAAGAACAGTAAGCATAATCCAGTTATGAAAGTGCATTCTATGTTTAGGAATCTGGAAAGGTGACTTTTTATAGTTAACCTACAGCTGATCTACAGCTGTTTAATTATATTTTATTTGTAGAAACACATTTGGTTGAAGTCACCATTTGTTCAGCAAGGTGTATTTTTTGGGTACAGCTATGCACGTTACTGGAACACTCTGGCTGAGGTTGTGTTTTGCTCCCTATCAGAACCTTATTTCTTAGCCACACTTTAATGTCTGCATGAGACTGCTGTTCACTTTCAATCAAACTCATCTGTTGTTTTACACTGAAGTCTGAGTTCTCAGACAGCATGAAACCACTGTTTATGCAAGATCACTGTGAAGTTTTATGGTGAGTTTCACCTTTCCTCACTGCTGTGCAATAGCAGAGTTAGAAGTTCACAGGTGTGCGGGACTTGCTCAAATAGTGGAAGTAAGAGGAATTTCCCCTTTGAAAAGTTATGTATTACAGAGCTAGTTGGTATATTTTCAAGGAACTATATGTTCAATCAGCTGAGACTGAAACTTATGGCACGAGTCTCAATACTGAAATTTTGTGCAGTGATAGGCACCTTTTCCTCTGTGTTGATCCGTATAACAATAAAGTTTACTTTGACTGAACAGCTTTGTTTACAACTGTGCATTGCTGGTTCATACAGGAAGCCTTCTGTACAAGCGCACTCCATTTTATCTTCCTGGATCATAAAATGTTGTTTGACAGGCTTCTTTACTCAATTATTCATTTTAATATCTGCCTACCAGAAGGAAAGAATATATTTAAATCAGTTGAATACAAGGCTTGCTTTTCAGTGTAATCTTTTTTTCTTTCGACCACTCAGTTAGTCATTGACCATCCCTGCTATCTGCACATCTCAGGAAATAAGGCTAAGAAATCACCGTCCCACTTAATCAAGCTCCTTTTTATAAATGACATGTTTTTAACCCACATTGCTTTAATATTCATGCCTTGTTCTATAAATATTTGAAACCTGGCAACAATTAACCATGTTCTTTTTATACTGAAACCA
Source organism: Protopterus annectens (assembly GCF_019279795.1). NCBI lineage: Eukaryota > Metazoa > Chordata > Ceratodontiformes > Protopteridae > Protopterus > Protopterus annectens. The sequence goes on from NC_056742.1 coordinate 397,051,583, forward strand.
TTTTGTTTAGAAAGCTCTATGTGTCTTCTCAATTCATAATCATTATCTAATATTCTACAAATTTGGATTTTTAAGTAAACAGTCCAGTCCTCCATTGTTTTCTCAAACATTAACGATTCTAAAAATTTTGTTTTCAATTTGATTGTCTTGATCATCTTTTCTTTTCTATTTTAACTTTTTTTTCTGACAGTAAGAATGAATTTATATCATACATTACTGTGTCCCCAGAACTAAACCATTCAAAACATTTCAGTATAATTACATGCACAATGATGAACTATAATGGCATTTTAATGCTGTACAGTCATTTATTAAGACCATTCAGAAATATTTTAATTGTTTGGGAAGCTGTTAAAAGAATGTTAGCTTCTTTTTAAGAAAGTTTTAGAATTTGCTTCTAACATGCCAGGGAGATTGTGCATTCTTCAGTTTTAATTTTCACTTTTTTAATGAAAAGAATAGAATTGGCAGGATGACAGCAGTGTAGAGAATTAGCATTTATACAGTTCCACCCAGTAAATGCATTCTCACCATTTTTTATATGTATAAATGTCGGCAAAATGGAATAAAATTCATATATATGAAAATATTTCATTGAAAATATATAAGTAAATTTAAACGATTGAGCTGTGCTCTAAAAGAACATTGAATTTCAGCAGTTGTTTGCTATCAATGACAAGTGAAACACTGCAGCAATGGGTTTCTAGTTGTAGTATGACAAAACGTGGCAATGGTTTTCTGTGACAGGGTTTGAGAGCTCTGCTGCTAGATTAAAATGCTCATTTTGTGTGCTATGTGACAATTATCCATTTCTGGAACTGTAATATCTACCTCATTTGGGAACTGAGTGCCTGAGGTGACTGTGTTTTTTATTATTCTAGCTGGGCCCTTTATCATGTGGGGAAGTTATCAAATCAATACCTCAAGTTGTCACTAAGTAACTTGCTCTTTTCTTACAAGTATCCTATATGAGCAGTTCAGAATCATGAATTTTCCTTTTATTAAGAATGTCAAAATAAGAGGTAAACACCATTGCCAAACCCAAAAAAGTAATAAGACCATTGAAGGTCTCAAATGAATTTCCCAACAAGAAAGCTGCTAAAAAATAAATTGCCTCTAAACACTCTGAAGAAGAGTGTCATATTAGTGTTCATATGGATGGAATTAATAATTTAATTTACAATGATGAAAGTTTCAGTAGTTTTCTGTTCTAATCAGAGTACATCCAACATTTCTACCTCTTCTCCATCAATTAACTACCCAATCTAATGCCCCTGTGTTTAAAAATGCAGAGATGCTCCCTTGTGTATAATGCTTTGTAATCTTTAAAATAATTTTAAATATCTCAATAATGCATTAAATTCCTTGGACTAACATTTTAGGGAATATGAATCTAGACTGTCTGCTCTTGATCATAACTATAATACTATGATTATGAAGCTAAATTGCACAGGAGGGGCACAAGAACTACTTAAAGCAATGACTCTCTCACTGTAAGGAAGAGACTGGGTTTAATTTTATCATTTGTAGATTACAGGAATAATATATCCAAAAGGCATTAATCAAGCAATTAAAGAATTTCACTGTGGCAGCAGGCCAAACTTCAGCTCTCTCTTCACATGGAATGAACTACATACACAGATCACTGTACCGTCAACACCAGAAAAGCCTACTGATATTTATGAAATTTTAAGTGCTACTAATGAACTTAAAGTGAGTCTGGCAGTGAAGAAGTCCAATACCACATCTATGGAAAGACTTTAATTTGAAAATTGGTCTAGATCTACCACTAGAAGAAGGGCAAATGAGAAAAAGAACGCTGAAAAGATTCAAACATTAGTCCAAAAAAGATATACATACTAAATGGCTTATTCTATAACTGTAACATTTTCCTGGAATATTACTTACTATAAAAACAAAATCATGTGACTACCATACCATATGTATAGGCAGCCTGGTATGTTATCTGATATGTTAAAAACCTTGTTTTCCTTCTCAGTATCATACAGGCTACTGAGAGATTCTGTTAGGCTTGTTACACATTCACAAGTTAAACTGAATTACAAACACCTGCTCAAGGGATCTCACCCTCTTCTGCAAAATAAATAGAACATATTTGAGAGACAGGTTTGTATCACAGACAATGCCACTTATGTGGGACCATCTTCCACACCACATAAAGCAAATTACTTCTCTTACTTTATTCAAATGTAATTTGGAGAAATGGATGGGTAACCATAAATTTACTCTCGGTTTAATATCCCCGTCCCTCATGGATAGGGGAAACATGCAAATGTCATAATATTTCCTTGTTCAGCCTATCTCTGGATTGCTTGTATGCAAAATATAAAGGCTAAAACGTACCATGGAAATGCAATGCTGGCCTTCTTAAGATCCTCACAGAGCAATAGCCTAGTGACCACCTATGAACTTATGACCAGCCAGCACATATATGGAACATATTAGTCAAGTAATTATTGCCAGTATGACCCCTTGCAAGTACTCTACAAGTTTATAATGCATTGATCTCTGGACTGGACGTAATCTTTGTTCAATCACCAGTGACTGCTAAAAATTTCAAATTAATTAGCATTATAATTGGATGTGGACGACAACTGATTACAAGACACCAAATCATGAACATTTGTCACATACCTTTCAAATATCAACAGCCATCACTATTGGCCTGAACCTTACTGATTTCAACTAATTTAAATGAACTGGACATGCCAAACAGCACTTGGATTAATTCATTAAAGACTAGTGTTACCTCCGAGTATCAAATATTGCTTGTTCATATTCACATTAATAATTCCAAAACCATGCTACATACAAGATATTAATAGATTTCATCTTAAAGCATACATGATGGCAAACAAAAAAACTGTATTGATATTTGGCCTCTGTCTAGTGCAGCTGAAGGGGCATTAAATATTATTTGCATATTATTTGTTTGTATTATAATAATTATCACATTTCTCTAAACATCTCAACAATCAAGTGACACAGACACACCTGATTAGACTTACATGAAAGCTCAGTGGTGCAAAGAAAATATTGCTTGCAGTATGTGTTTGAAGGATTACTGCAATATCATAAATTGTTTATACAACATCAAAACAACTGCTATTTACAGTGCATATTGTGGCTTAGAAAATCCTTCATTTGATTGAATGCAACCACTGTAAAGATTACTTTGTGCTAAATAGTTTGCAATTTACAGTTTTTTTAGCAACACTTAGGGTTCTAGAGATATGCACATTTGTTTGAAGTGTGAGGCATAACTTAATTTTTTTAAATGCCTCAGTCCATACCCATTAGAAGTTGAGTACAAAATCAAAAAGCTCCATTGGAGAGAAGAGTTAAGTAAGTTTTTGAAATCAGTTGTATTAAAAACGAATCATGCTGATCCTCTGGTAAACAACTGACAAACAATGAACAATAAATTAGATTGTATTGTTTTACTCTTCTATCTGGCATCCTTAAATGTTGTTTTGACTGCTACAAAGTATCTGCATTTTGCCAGGTGATTTTCATTAACAAGAACATGCAGTGACTATGTTAATTAAAATTACATGCAAATGTCTTTCATTAACTGTTTTTTTTTCTTTAAAGAAACCTTGTACTCCTGGGATAAGATATGTCAGTACTGTTTTTGTCTAGTTTATACTTGTTTTACTGGACATGTAGCAAATGTAAATTTCCTTGTGAACAACTCAGTAGTTTGATGAATTTATTGGGGTGTCAGAATTCATTGGTTCAGAAAGAGAGACAGTCACAAGATCACATACAAGAGTAGCGAACATGCAACTCAAGTAGACTTCCTCCTAGTAAGGAAAAGGCACTGGGATAGAATCCATGATTGCAAAGTCCTCCCATGCGAAACAGTTGGCCCACAGCATAAATTATTACTTGCCACAATCAGATGCAAGCAGTGGTTAGAGAAGGCTCTGAGGTCAACAGAGACCAGGCTGAAGACCTGGAAGTTGACTGGAGAGAAAGTATAGTAGTTCAAGGAATTACTCAGGGCTCTAGCACCCCAAGGAGAGGAGGAAATAGATGGAGTTGAACAAGAATGGCAGCGCCTAAAAACAGCATGTGTTGGGACTATAGAAAAGATATGTGGCTCATCCAGATATGGAAATAAGGTACATAAGGAAAGCTGGTGGTGGAATGCAGAAGTCCAGAAAGTCATCAAAAGAAAAAAGGAGTGCAGGAAGAAGTGAGAGACAGAAAAGACTGACCAGACTAGGAAGGACTACTGGTTGGCTAACAAAGACGCTAATAAAGAAGTTGCAATAGCAAAGAATAGGGCATTGGAGGCACTCTACCACCTTCTGAAAAGTGACTCAGTAAGAGGCACAAAGAAACTATATCAGGTTGCAAGGAAAAGACAGAAAGATAAAGAAGATAGTCAGACACCCTTCATTAGGGATGCCAGCAGCAACCTGCTCAACAGTTCACAGGACATCAAAGGCAGATGGAAGGAATATTTCCAGCAGCTTCTGAATGAAGAAAACCTCACAGAACTGTAATGCCCCCCCAAACAGCCTACAATGAGAGAAGAAGAGGAGCCCACCCTAGAAGAAGTAAGTACAGCACTAAGGAAAATGAAGTCAGGCAAAGCAGCAGGGTCAGATGAAGTCACAGCACATATGATAAGGATGCCGGGTGAGATAGGGGAGAAATGGCTCCTGAGAGTGCTCATAGCAGTGTGAAGAGAAAGGCATATCCCAGATGACTGCAGAATAAGCATACTCATGCCAGTGTACAAGAAAAAAGGGAACAGCCACAACTGTGGGCAGTACAGAGGTATCAAACTCCTATCACATTGTATGAAAGTTCTGGAGAGGGTGATTAATAAACTGATATGCAGAGTAGTAGAATGTAAGATGGGAGATGAGCAATTCGGTTTCAGACCAGGATGCAGCACAACTGACCTGATGTGTGCAGTGAGACAGATACTTGAGAAGAAGCTAGAGATGAGGAGACAGTCTAACTGGGCATTCCTTGACCTGGAGAAAGCATATGACAAGGTTGCAAGAAAGCTGATGGTGATGCCCTTGTACCTTTGAACTGGGCAAGAGCCTTCTGGCCCATTTATTTCTATGAAAGACAGGCATTAGGGTGTGGACCAGCATTCTGTTCCTGTGAAGATCTGCACCTCATCCTCTCTTAACCTTCCCCATATGTCACAAGTTAGCTCACAATGTTTGCCATGGGGGATGCTTCCACCAACATCATCCCTGACTTAGCTGTGCATTCACAATCTAACATCAAGAGTTTGCCCTGTCCTCTTTTATCAGTCACTGCCTACCCACTAGTAGCACTGGTAATGTGATGGGACAGACCACATCTGTCACACTCTCAGACTGGATGAGTTGGTACCAGCTGCTTAAGCCCATCTTCTTTTGACTGGCCCCTTCAGTGTCAGTGCCAATAGCAGAAAATGGGTTGCCTGGGTTATAATTAGGTTGTTATCCTTCTACACCAAGAGACAAGGCTGCTTTTCTCATGTTTTGGGACTGATAACAAAAAATTCATATTGGACGTGGTATAGTAAAACAAGCACAATCTCTCATTTTATTGTATAAGTCAGTGTTAAACTCTTAGTATTATTCAGAGAGTCATTCTTCAAACTACCAACTTTCTGCATTAACAGAAAAAAACTGCTGATCCAGACTGGGAAGTAATTCAGACCGATGCTTAAATATCCGGAATTTATAGTATCTTACTCCCAACAAGAAAGCTGTTATAGGTAAATATAATTGGGCAAGTTGCAATATTTATACTGACAAATGCATTGCTGATTTGCTGTTGCTTTTCATAGTTTTTTGGCCATACAACTGGGTCTATATTATTTCATCTAATGGCTATTCAGTGAATAGTATGGTATATAGCGAATGGTAGAATGAAACAAATACATTAATAAATTCATGGCAAAATTCTTTTGTTTCCATGCGTAAAAGATAAATTAACTATGTTTAGTTTATAAAGTGAAGAATAATAAATAGCAGGAGTATGTTTTTTCAACAAATCTCAAAGGGGTTGGTTTTGGTACAGCTATGTGATGTTCAGATACTGACATGTAGTATGAAATTAAGCATAAACTAACAGTCTGAATCAGAATTTCCATTATAAATATTATTGTTTATGCATTTTCATTTATTTGATACTGGTGTGGCTTCTATTGTTTCCATAAAAACATATAATCAATAGCCAGGAACATTAGAAAAACTGTGGAAAATGTTATCAAAAAGTGCAGTAATATTTTACAAAATTTCATTTGAATGTGGGCTTCAGTACCCAATCTTACTATCCTGCAATAGCTTGTTTTATCATATTCTGCAGCTTGTATTAATCAAATAGGTTGTGAGAGAAGTGTGTTGTCATATATAGGTGCTTTTGTACTGAGTTTTCCTTAAATAGTGCAGATTAAGCTTTGGATTGTACCTCTTTATGGCCTCTAAATATACAAAGAAGTGCAATGCATACAATTTAAGATTTCATTCAGGCACAACATTGAACAGATTGCAGTATAAACCCAATTATCTGTTGCTGCTTTGTTGAAAAATGAACTAATATACCAGTTAGTGAATTGAGGTCCCCTACCTCTACTTCTTCTTCTTCTTCTTCTTTCAGCTGCTCCCGTTAGGGGTCACCACAGCAGATCAACTGTTTCCATTTCCTCCTGTCCTCTTCATCTTGCTCTGTCACACCAACCACCTGCATATCCTCTCTCACCACATCCATAAACCTTATCTTAGGCCTTCCTCTTTTCCTGTTACCTGGCAGCTTCATCCTTAGCATCTTTTTCCCAATATACTCTGCATCCCTCCTCAGCACATGTCCAAACCATCGTAATCTTGCCTCTCTGGCTTTGTCTCCAAACCTTCCAACCTGGGCTGACCCTCTAATATACTTATTCCTAATCCTGTCCATCTTTGTCACACCCAGTGCAAATCTTAACATCTTCAACTCTGCCACGTCAAGCTCTGACTCCTGCCTTTTTGTCAATGCCACTGTCTCCAACCTGTATAACATAGCTGGTCTCACTACCCTCTTGTAGACCTTCCCTTTCACTCTTACTAGTACTCGTCTGTCACAAATTACTCCTGAAACTCTTCTCCACCCATTCCATCCTGCCTGTATTCTCTTCTTCACCTCTCTTCCACACTCACCATTACTCTGAACTGTTGATTCCAAGTACTTAAACTCATTCACCTTCTCCACCTCTACTCCCTGCATCCTCACCATTCCTCTATCCTTCCTCTCATTCACACACATATATTCTGTCTTAGTCCTGCTGACCTTCATTCCTCTTCTCTCTAGAGCATATCTCCACCTCTCCAGGGTCTCCTCCACCTGTTCACTACTCTCACTACAGATCACAATGTCATCTGCAAACATCATAGTCCACAGGGACTCCTGTCTGATCTCGTCTGTCAACCTGTCCATCACCAATGCAAATAAGAAAGGGCTCAGAGCTGATCCTTGATGTAATCCCACCTCCACCTTAAACACATCCGTCACTCCCACCGCAGACCTCACCGCTGTCACACTACCCTCGTACATATCTTGTACCACTCTTACATACTTCTCTGACACTCCCGCCTTCCTCATACAATACCACAACTCCTCTCTAGGCACCCTGTCATATGCTTTCTCTAAATCCACAAAGACACAATGCAACTCCTTCTGACCTTCTCTGTACTTCTCCATCAACACTCTCAGAGCAAACATTGCATCTGTAGTGCTCTTTCCTGGCATGAAACCATATTGCTCATCACTAATCATCACCTCCCTTCTTAACCTAGCTTCCACTACTCTTTCCCATAACTTCATGCTGTGACGTATCGGTTTAATCCCTCTGTAGTTACTACAGATCTGCACATCACCCTTATTCTTAAAAATCGGTACCAAAACACTTTTTCTCCATTCCTCAGGCATCCTCTCACTTTCCAAGATTTCATTAAACAATCTAGTTAAAAACTCCACTGCCATTTCACCTAAACACCTCCATGCTTCCACAGGTATGTCATCTGGACCAACAGCCTTTCCGTTCTTCATCCTCTTCATAGCTATCCTTACTTCCTCCTTGCTAATCCACTGCACTTCATGATTCACTATCCACACATCATCCAACCTTCTCTCCCTCTCATTCTCTTCATTCATCAACCCCTCAAAGTACTCTTTCCATCTGATCAAAACACTCTCCTCATTTGTGAGTACGTTTCCCTCATTATCCTTTATCACCCTTACCTGCTGCACATCTTTACTAGCTCGGTCCCTCTGTCTAGCCAATCAGTACAGGTCCTTTTCTCCCTCCTTAGTGTCCAACCTTTTATACAACTCTTCATACGCCTTATCCTTAGCCTTCGCCACCTCTCTCTTTGCCATGCATTTTATCTCCTTATACTCTTGTCTGCTTTCTTCATCTCTTTGACAATCCCACTTCTTCTTCGCCAACCTCTTTCTCTGTATACTCTCCTGTACTTCTTCATTCCACCACCAGGTCTCCTTGTCCTCCTTCCTCTTTCCAGATGTCACACCAAGTACCCTTCTAGCCATCTCTCTTACTAGCTCTGCTGTAGTTACCCAGCTATTCGGTAACTCTTCACTGCCACCCAGTGCCTGTCTTAACTCTTCCCTGAACATCACCTCACTACCTCCACAATACATTTAAAAGTAGAGTTTAATTCCAAACTGCCTCACATGTAAAGCACATAAATTGCCAAAGTACTTTGACAAGGTCACAACCCTTATGAAAACGGTCATTAGTAAATTTGTTAACCTGTGTTTCTTTACATTTTAAAAACATGATTAATTCACTTAATCTTGCATAAAATCCTTAAATTCAGCTTCCTTTAATATATTTAACATTTAAACAACCAAGTAATTTAAACGTCTCACATATGCAAATTACCATTTCAGATAAATCATTAATAACAGGCCACAAAAAAACAGAATTTTGTAATCAGTGCCTTATAAATGTGAATGTGCGAGGTTATTATTGCTTCTTACTTGTTTTGTTTATTTTATTTTTTTGACATGGGAAAGTTCACTGATAGTCTGTTTTAATTCAAGATTCATGTAATTGGGTCTATATTATGTGATCGAAGAGTCTACGCTTTGAACGCATAATAATTGACAAATACACAGTGAATGCTGTAAACTGCGAATGGCCACGTTAGCTGTATATTTGTTGATTATTATGTGTTTGAAGATTATACTCTTTAATCACATAATATAGACCCTTGTAATCTACCTCTAACTCATAGTTTGAATGATAAAGCCAGAAATTGAAATCTCACTTAAAATGAACTGAACCAAACACAGTGTGTGACTGTCTAGCCAAAATTAGACCAAGAACCAAAAAGCAAAAGGGTTGTGAAGTGTCAACAGGCAGAAACACATAACATCCTCAGTCTCTATTAAAAATAAGAAACTCATTGCAAATTCAAAGCTTTTAATCACTATAAACATCTTAAATAAAGCAATTCATAAAAAATGGTTAAGGGCTTTCATTTCTATAGTTAGGACTTCATCAGAGCCATATTAACCAAATAAAACTAGGTTTAAATAGCTCCATTAATTAATCATGTGATTAAAAAAATTCTATAATAAAAAAAATTCTATTAAAGAAATATGCATCAACACAATACTTAAAAATGTAGTACTTAAATAAATATGTAAAATATTAATTATAAAATTAATTGTAGAAAGTTGATAAAACTTTGTAAACATTCAAAAAATTTACACAAAGTACGCTCAAGTGTAGGGTTTATGTGTACTGAATGAAAACACACCCGACAAATAAATAAATGTACTTTATAATTTAGCAGCTCTAAGTTTTAGAAAAGAAAGAATGGACACCTGTTCATTCAAACCACTTAAAATGATTTAACCTGCTTTTCTTTACTATTTACTGCAATATTTTGTTAAACTTTTGTCATCCTATTTTAGATTTACTTGAATGAGCAGATACTTTCAGTTTTACTCAAGGATATGATGTCATAAATTGCAAAAATATTGCAGATTTGGTATGGAGAAAAAAATGAAAATTGCAGAAAATGCAAGCATTGTGGGAGTAATTTTCCAGAGGCCTGTTGATAGCTACATGGAAGTATTTTGAAAGCTGCAGTCTTCCATTGTTCAGAATAATCAGAAATAACTCTTTAAAAAGATAGAGCCAAGCTGTTTATACATGTACATTGCCTAGTTATAAAACTGCCTCTCTAATATAAAATTGTCCTGACAGTGCCTGATATGAGATTTTGGGTGTTGTCTAATGATAAACAGTTGAGTGGTAAGTGTGAATATTTCAAAATGCACACATTTTCAGAGACAAAATCAATTTCCAATATTTTCAAGAAATTTTTTTTACTGAAAAATATGCTTTGGTAGGTATTTGTTTCTAGCTATGTACTAATTTCAGAAATGAAAGGTGGAATTCTTATAGAAGCAATAGTTCTGGTCATGTCACTCAGTAAGCATGGCATAATCAGCTAATAGTAAAAGCAGCCCTAAAGACAGAGAAAAAAAGGCAACATCCAGAGACATACTCTCATACCTATATGTATCTACATCTAACTAGCTTTCTATATAAGTACTTATATCTATCTGTGTATCTATATATAATATGTGTGTGTGTGTGTGTGTGTGTGTGTGTGTGTGTGTGTGTGTGTGTGTGTGTGTGTGTGTGTATATATATATGTTGTACATATATATATATATATATATATATATATATATATATATATATATATATTATATATATACATGTATCTCTCTCTCACACACACACACACACACACACACACACACACACACACACACACACACGCATATACATGCAGACTGACACAAAATGCCTCACTGTAATAATAAACATGTTTTCGCTGAACTGTATTGTTATTTTGTTACAGAGCAGTGTCAAACAGCATGAGCCGTATGGAAGATTGTTTAGCTAGGAAAAATGATGCCGTAGCATTAAAGAAAGTAAACTCTCCATTTATTGCCAGGAGTGCAGGAAGATAAAGCTACCAAGCTGAGTGATTGATACAGATCACTGGTTGGGAGCTGATGATAGCAGCTGCCTTCATACTTCATCCAACGCACCCAATAAACTTGCCTCACTGCTCTGAATTAGTTTTATATTGCTGGTTCTTTGGCAAAACCTTGGGATCCTTTCAAGTTACACAGTGATAACAGTTCAATATATTGTGCAGGGATTTTTATCAGCAGGGAGACGAGCCGATCACTGTATGGTCTTTCATTACTGAGTGAGTAAATGTTGTAGACTTAGCCTAAGTAATTGGGTGTCTGAATGGTCTGGTTACAGCATTGCCTTTTAGAGGCCAGCCTGGGTTAAAAATATTGATCATTTCATCTCCACAGCTGTTAAGTCCCATGTGATAGCAAGTATGACAAAAAAAAACAAGTGAGAACAAAACTGTGAAATATGTGGAATTGATTAAGTGGCTAAAGCATTCTTGTTTTGTGCTAGACATTGATTCTCATGGTTTATTTTTATTTGATTGATGATGGGAGTGCTTCATGTCTTTCTATGACCCAATAGTACTTTACAGCCATGTTTGCAAGGACTGCGCTTAATGAAAATAGTTGAAGGTAAGATCCTTCTGTCACACACAACCGATTTCTAAAGAAGGCGTTTAAATGTTCACTATGCTCAAACACTGCTACTAATTAAATCTTGTTGCTTAAATCTGAAAAACCCTTAGAAGAGCATGAACACTGCATCTGCAGCGAGGAATATAAGCTGTAAAATGTGGTCGTCAGTGTGCTCAGATCAGACTTTTTTAAATACTCTGTAGTCAAAAAAATGTTTTTTTCTTTAGATCTGCATTTTATTTATAAATATGTAGAAATTTGTGTACTAGTACTGTCAGTATATATGTGATTTGCAAATATATTACTAAGAAAAATATACAAAAAGCCTTATTTTGAATGTTCATTTGTAACAAAAATATAATAAAAATAACGCTGAACAGTAAAGACCTCTTCTTGAAATTACTGAAGTAAACAGCAACAAAATTAGTATTAACATTCAAAATACATATAACACACTCCAAAGGTATCTTTGAAATATGTGTAGAACACACCAGCAAAATGATTTAGGTTGTTAGTGTTATGTGTGGAAATGTGGTGTATTGTAAAGTTACTCTAATCATTTGCACCTACTCTGAAAATCATTTTCCAGTCATGCTTCTCTCTGCCACAGTTCCTTATATTACTCTAGGAGTAAAAATTAGTAACTCCTAAAATATCTTAATCACTACTCATATATATATTTGTTTTACTTATTTACATATTAAATAGGTTTGGAAAATAATACAAGTGGACCCTTTCAGCAACTGTCCAAAAGAAAGCACACACATATAAATCTGTGTGTGTGTATATATAGATGGGTCTAGTTCATTTTGCCGAAACTTATGTCAGCAAGACCAAATAGCTGAAAGCACAAATCGCCAAAAACTCATTTTGCCCAATTTCATTTCACCAAAAATAGTAGTGGCAGTGTATATGCCCTTTCCCCCACTGTAGTGCAATCCTGGAGTTAGACGTACTCCCCCACCTATCTTGAATTATACTATGCAGTTTTGGTTCAGAGGGTAAGTAAGTAAGCACTTTTTAATCAAACTAGGTGGGGGGGTATGCCCCCCTACAGCTCCCAATGTGGGGGGCTGTGACCCCACACCCCCCAACTATATATTCTAACTCCAGGATTGCACTACAGTGGGGTAAGGAACATAAACACTGCCACTACTATTTTCGGTGAAATGAAATTTGGCAAAATGAGTTTTTGGTGGTTTGTGCTTTTGGCGATTTGGTCTTGGTGGAATTAAATTTGCCGAAATGTGATTCTGACAAAATGTACGAGAGCCGTATATATACATATCCATATATGTGTGTGTCTACATATATATATATATACATATATATATACATATATATATCTATATGTGTATATATATACATATATATATATATATATATATATATATATATCTATATATCTATATATATATATATATATATATATATATATATATATATATATATATATATATATATATATATATATATATATATATATATATATATATAGTGCAGTTGTGTAAAATCTTACTGTAACAGTAGATGTCTTTGCCTTCACTGCTGCAGTATTCATAACATATGGGATTCCCTGCCGTGGAAGCCCAGGGTCCGGCCAGCCAGAACTGATTGCCCCAGTAAGAGCACCAGTCCAAGGAAGCCAAGAGGTAATCTGTGCATCCAGGAAGGCAAAGGACTAGGGGGAAGGCAGGAGGGCGTGAATACTGCAGCAGTGAAAGCAAGGGCATCTACTGTTATGGTACGATTTTACACAAATGTGCTATGCCCTTACATTCACTGCTGCAGTATTCTTAACATATGGGAGAGTGACAAAGCTCAAGAGGAAACTAGGGAGGAGGAAAAGGCAGAAGAATTCCCTAAAAAAGATGAAGAACTGAACTAGCAAAGCCCTAGCTCTAGAGATACCATCCAACTTGTAGTGCTTGGTAAAGGTATGCACCGAAGTCCAGGTAGCTGCTTGAAGAATAGAATTAGTATATAAACTTTGGAAAAAGCACCAGAAGAAGCCATGGGTCTAGTAGAATGAGCCTTAACTGAAGAAGAAAGGCTCTTGCCATGAAAAGTGTAACAAAAAGAAATAGCCTTAGAAACCCAAGAAGAAATAGTTTGCTTGGATACAGCAAGTCCCAAAGATCTAAGATGAAAAGAAACAAATAACTGATCAGATTTTCTAATAGCTTTAGTCTTATCCAAATAAACCCCAAGTTGCCTATGCACATCCAAAGTATGCAGCACTCTCTCACTGTCAGACTGCAGAGAGGGGAAAAGTAGGCAGATTAACAGGCTGATTATAAGTGAAAGCTCATTAACCACATTCGGTATACAAGAAGCATTAGTGTGCAAGGACACCCTGCCCTCATGAAAGATCAAAAAAAGAGGACAATCCATAAGGGTCTGTAACTCTGACAACCATCTGGCAGAAGTAAGAGCTAACAAAAGAACAGTCTTCCAGGAACTATGTTACAAGGAAGCTGAATCAGCAGGTTCAAAAGGAGCCTGAGTCAAGTTTTCCAAAACAAAATTAAGATCTCACGGAGGAGGAATAGGTTTCCTGGGAGGTGTAATATTAAGAATGTATTAAAGAAATAGTTTCACCTCAAATCTAGAAGCTAAAGGAGGGAAGAAAGGCAGACAAGCAGAGATAGCTGATAAGTGGGCCTTAATAGAAGAATAGACCAAACCAGCATTGGGCAACTCATACAAATAAGACAGAACCAAAGGAACATCCACAGTAAGTGGGTCCAGGTTACGAGAGACACACCAAATAGAAAACCTCTTCCATTGGGATAAGTAGAATTTCCTAGTAGGAGGTTTCCTGGCCTTCTGCAGTACTTGCAGCACTTCCTCAGAAAAAAGGTGTCTATGAGGAATCAAAATCCTATCACCTGCAGTGTCAGTTGAAGAGTGGACAGGTGAAGATGAATGAGAGAACCCTTGTCTTGTGAGAGTAGATCCACCCTGTGAGGTAACTTGTGATGATTGCCTCTGGCTAAATGCAGAAGAAGTGCTGTCACGGCCAAAAGGGAGTCGCCAAAAAGATTTTGGGAGCATGCTGTTGAATTTTGAACAGGACATTGGGAATCGAAGGAAGGGGAGGGAATGCATAAAGAAGCATCCCCTTCCAAGAAAATGAGAGAGCATCCACCTTACATACTAGAGGACCTGGGACTCTGGTACAAAACAGAGGAAGTTGTCTGTTCAGAGTGATGGGAAAAAGATCCACATGAGGAGTAACCCACTGGTGGATAATGTCCAGAAACACATCCCTGTGAAGCATCCATTCATGGGACTGAGTTAAGGACCTGCTCAGTATGCCTGCCACAATGTTATGACCAGAAGGGATTTATACTACCTAAAGAGTCACTTGATACTTGACAGCAAGATCCCATACCAGAAGTGCCAACTGGCAAAGAAGATAAGATCTCATTTCTCCCTCCCTGTTTATTGATATACCACATCACTGTGTATTGCCTGTGAACACCTTGAGAGGCCCTGGAGAGATAAGAGGATGAAAGACCTGAAGAGCCAGCAGAGGAGCTCTTATCAATTGGCACTGATGTGCTCCTTCTGTTGATGAGGCAACCACACACCCTTAGCTTTTAGGGAGCCAACTGTCACACCCCCATCCCATGTCTGAAACATCTGTGAACAATTCCTGAGAAGGAAGAGGGGGGTGAAAAGGATTCCCTGGATTCAGAGACAACTGCTGAATCCACCAGTGAGTTCCTGTGTGACACAAGGAAGAAAAGGAACTACAAAGTCTATAGGGTCTGCATGTTAAAGCCACACTGACTTCAGAAACCACTGAAACGTTCTCATGTGCAGTTTGGCCAGAGGGACCATCGGAATGGTGGATGCAATGAAACCTAGAGTTCTCAGAAACTTCCTGGTGGTAATGAAAGCCAGAGGAAGAAGATTGTGAAAGAAAGAAATGAGAGTTAAATCCCTTGGAGGGGGCAGGGAAGCCAGGGCTGGCACTGCCTGAATCCTGAAAACCCAGAAAAACATGACCCTGAGAAGGAGTCAGAGAAGACTCTTTCAAATTAATGTTGAATGCCAGAATCTGAAGAAGGGAAATGTTAAAATGAAGATTTTGCAAAAGGGCTTCTGGAGAGTATGCCTGAATCAAGAGGTTGTTCAAGTAAGGAAATATTTTGGTCCCTTGAAACCTGCAAAAAGCAGTCACAGGAGCAAGGCATTTGATGAACACCCTTGGGGCAGTAGAAAGGCCAAAGGGCAAAACAGAGAACTGAAAATGGCAGGAAGCAACAGAGAAATGCAAAATCTTCCAAAAAAAAATATGGATCGGAATATAGCGGCAAGCATCCTTGAGATCCAGAGCCACCATGAGGTATTCTTGGCTTAGGCTTCAACCCTTCAGGATAAGGGTAAGGCCTGAGGGAGCAAGAGAGGAAGAAGAATCTGAACGGATAATATCCAAGAGGAAGGCACATTTAGAAAAGTGTTTAGATGAGAGAGGTTTAAAATAGGTCACTAAGCGTCCTCTTTACTGGGCACTAGTATATTGGAAGTAGTGACTATAGTGACAGAGATAAAACAATTGGAATTAAGATCTTTAGAAAAGTGTAGTAGCAAACAACATAGGAAAAAATGGGAATTGCAGGGGCAGTATATACAAGGGAAGAATGAGGTTTAAAAGGTGTCAGGATGTAAAGAAGCTATGTAATGTTTGAGTGAGAGAGATTGGGTTGATTATAAGTGATGTGAAATGCTTGCAACTAGGAGTATGTCAGTGTGGTTTGTTTTTATTTATATAAATGTATAATTGCCTATGTAGTAAGTGATGCTTTACTGAAGTAGAATAGTCCAGTCTTCAGGTATTGCTGATCTCTGGGCTGTGTCATAGTTCCTGTGTTGCCCATATCCTTGTTTGGATAGGAGGAAGCTTCTTTGCTCATCAGTGGGAGTGGGGAGCTCTGAGCAGCCTATCTGTCCTTAAATGAGTGGTTCCAGCCCGGTAACTTGTAGCTTATTGGCCGTTTTGGGCCATTTCCTAGATCTTTCTAACCCCCTGCTATAAAGCCCGCTTTAGAGCGCTTTTGCACTTGTATTTGACTCAGCACAGCCAGGAGTGGCCTTAGGTCAACTGGTGCCCTAGGCAAAAGGGCTCCACGGCGCCCCCCACCACACCACCTGGTGCCCCCATCCTGGTCTACCTACACCAAATAAATACTGGAAAAGCACCCCTAATAGAGCAGCGCCCTAGGCGGCCGCCTAGTTGGCCTATGCCTAAGGCCGGCCATGAGCACAGCTCCTCGTGGTGTTCTGCAGAGTTCTACAAGCAGCAGCGAGTGGAAGAGTGACTTTCCATTGATTTATAAGTATTTTTTGGCTACTTATTTCCGACTGCTTTTTCTCGCCGAAAAGCGAGTTTCTACAACTAAATAAGCTCTGCAAAGTTGATTTACTGCATTATTGTTTGTTTTCCTCAACTTTTTTGCACTTTAAAGTTTGTTTTTGCTTAATTTAACTGGTAGGCTACACACTCAAGTGCGCTAGCCGACTTAAAGCATTTACTGTTGTCACTGTATCTATTCTCTGCTACTTTGTAAAAAAAAACAAAAAAAATCCTTGTTTCCCACCTTTACTGAACTAGAATAGTCCATTCTTCAGGTATTGCTGATCTCTGGGCTGTGTCATAGTTCCTGTGTTGTCCATATCCTTGTTTGGATAGGGGGAAGCTTCTTTGTTCACCAGTGGGAGTGGGGAGCTCTGAGCAGCCTATCTGTCCTTAAAGGAGTGGTTCCAGCCCAGTAACTTGTAGCTTATTGGCTGTTTTGGGCCATTTCCTAGCTCTTTCTAACCCCTTGCTGTAAAGCCCGCTTTAGCACGCTTTTGCACGAATTTGCGCATAGCGCAGCATCGGGCAGCGCCGCTTAATCAGGTTTAAACTATTCCCGGCTCCACAAAGTGTGCTCTTCATTTTTTCCCTTAGAACTGCTCTGACTCTCAAGCTAAGCATTCTATTCTCAATCTAAAAACCCCACACTTGCTCCTATAGGCATTTTGTATAAGGTAAGCACTTTTTAACTAAAAAAGCACTACATCCTCCTAAAATCCCCTTGAGTACCCTATCCCCTATAGGTCCTTTCTGATTCAGTTTTATAGCAGTTCCTTATACTATTCTAGCATGTCAAAGGGACAGTTTCTGGCTTCCTCTCCAATTCAGCTGGTGAATCTGGGAATCTTGAAGCAATGTTACAACTGCCTCATGTACACAGACAACCCTCTCCTCCTCCCAACAAATACAAATATATGTGAGAGATGCAACCATATAGCCAAACTGGAGGCTGAGCTCTCTCGACTCAGTACTGGCATAACCAGTCAGGAGGAGAAGGAAACCACACACACCACAAATCCAGTCTCACATAGACCTACCACAACTGCAAACCAAACACATAAACACACAAAAACATACTCGGAGGCTCTAAATAAAAATCTACCAAAGCAACAGAGACCTCCAAAGCAGACATCCAAGCAACCACTACCTCAAAACAAAACACATGCAACACATAATTCACAAAGTCAGTGTGCCAAACAGTCACAGCCCTTAAGGCTAAACAACATACCTGACACACCTGTAATAGGTGACTCTATAGTCAGACACACTGATGTCCCGCTCATCAGGAAAAGGTCACAGTAAGCTGCCTGTCGGGCGCTAGAATCCGCCACATAACACAAGCACTCAGGTCACTCCAAAGCAGGTACAAATATGACTCAGTCATTGTCCATGCTGGTGTGAATGACTTGAGACGTACCTCCCTGGACTACATGAAAAGAGACATAGAGGAGCTCTCTAATTATGTAGCCCAGGCCGGTATGACCCTGACCTTAAGCAGCATCTTACCCTCACCAAGAATGATGCCACAGTACAAAGACAAATTGATCAATTTTAACAATTGGCTTAAGTATTGGTGTCATTCTAAGGGGATCCAATGTCTGTCTGCTTGGGATGACATGCTCGACAAGCCACGCTGCTTCGCAAGGGACGGCTTGCACCTGTCACCCCTGGGCTTTCGGATATTGGCAAAGGCTCTTGCCACCCTCATAGTGCCTTTTTTAGGCAAGGCTCAAAAGACAAACCCACCTCCCTAAAAAACACAAGTAAAAAGAAACTAAGGGTAATGCTGCTCAACGCCAGAAGTCTAAACCTCAAGATGCACGCTCTCAAAGCCCTCCTCAGTATGGAGAACATCGATGTCTGTGCAGCAACAGAAACCTGGTTCAAGGCTCCAGAGAGCACTCAGCACTACCAGGTTATACCTCATATCATGCTATTTGGCCCCAGAACTTGGACCAAACCACAAAAGGAGGGGAGTATCCATATTCATCAAGGATACCCACACCTCCAGGTTAGTGGCAATGCACAAAGCATCGGAGACCATCCAGGTGCAACTAACAGTGGGCAAAACTGCCCTCCAGTTTGTAGCATGCTACAGACCACCCTCTCAAACTCAGGAACCCCACTCGGCCTTCCTAAAGACACTGGAGAATATGAAGGTCTCTCCAAACACCATCATATTGGGGGACTTCAGCTACCCAAACAGAGACTGGGAGCATTACTCAAGTCCCAATACCCTAGCCCAAAGGTTTCTAGAATTCATAAACTCAAATGCTATGGAACAACTAGTCACCTCTTCCACAAGAGGGGAAAACATATTAGACCTGATCATCACAAACATGGGGACACAATGCTCCATACTTGAAGAATACCCCTCATTGGTAATCTCCCTGGAAATCCACATCCCGCCCCCACCCCCAGCACAGAAGACCACAGTGAAGAACTTCTCAAAAGCTGACTTCACACTTCTTAAGATCGAAGTGGAATCCTTCAAGGCCCCCGGGCCAGTGGAAACCACAGCCCACTTTGCTGAATCCTTTATAAACGCATTCTATGGACACCTACAGGAATGCATGGATCATGCAATCCCAAATAAAACCAAGACCCATTCCCCCAAAGGCAGGCGTCCTGTCTGGTGGACCCCAGCCATTAATAAGCTATACAACAGAAGGAGGAAGCTACTACATGATAGAGCAAAATCCATAAAAGGGAAGGCATCTCTGATCAGTACTAGCAAAATAAAATCACTCATAAAATCATCCAAGGCCAACTTTGAGAGAAAAATTGCACAAGACACTAAAGATAATCACAAGGCTTTCTTTAGTTATGTTAGAAACCTGAGTGGAAACTCCCAGATATGCTCATAGTTAGTCCAAAATGACAAAAAATACACTGAACCCACAAACATTGCCAACATACTAGCAGACAGGTTCAGTGCAAATCCCCCCCCCCCCAAAGGGACAAATATCTATCCCAGCAGAGTGTTGTCTCCCTGACATCTCAGATGCCCAGGTGAGAGCCGCCCCCTCCAAAGCTAAAAATACAGCATCAATGGGACCAGACGGTGTCCCGGTTGCGTGCTACATGAACTCCAAGAAGAGCTAAACCCACACATAAGGCAGCTGTTTAATCTCAGCCTTATTACAGGATATGTACCCAAAGAATGGCGTACAGCAACAGTGGTCCCACTCCACAAAGGAGATGCTTCAACGGACCCTGGAAACTACCGCCCCATAAGCTTGACGAGCCTGGTCTGCACAGCTATGGAGAGGATCATTATGGAACTCATTAAGAAAGACATTGGGGACCTACAGTCACTGGATCCTACCCAATTCGGCTTTGTTAAGGGCAGATCCTGCCTCTTGAACCTGGTCGACTTCTTTGAAACAGTCAACAAGGCCATTGACGAGGGTAAGGAAGTTCACACAGCCTACCTTGACCTTGCAAAAGCCTTCCACAAAATACCCCACTCGGGCATCATAGACAAGCTCTCCAGCTTAAATATAAACCCCTATGTCATAAGATGGGTTGCAAACTGGCTCAAGGACAGAACCCACAAGGTCAGAACTGCTGGATGCCATGTCAGACTCTAAACCAGTCACAAATGGTGTCCCACAGGGCTCAGTCCTGGGACCTCTCTTGTTCAGTATTTATTTTTCTGAGGTACAGCCTAACAATGGAGGATTGTGGCTGACCAAGTTCGCAGATGACTGCAAACTGGGCGCCATAATTGATTCTCCAGCGGACACAAGCATCCTTCAAAAGGGTCTCATAGAAATGGAAAACTGGTGCCAGAGCCATGGCCTTAAACTAAACGCCAAAAAGTGTATAGTCATACCCTTTGGGAAAAACAAAGTGCCCACAAATTACCACATAGGTGGTAATCCATTAAGTACGGAAGAAGTAATTAGTGACCTAGGGACCCAAGTTGACAGTAACCTCTTGTTTGACACTCACATTGCCAAAGTGGTTACAAAGACCTTCTATATTGCCCACCTTATCATGAAGGGATTCACATCTAGATCGGGAGAGGTTATTGTGCCTCTTTACTCTTCCCTCATCAGGCCCATAATTGAGTACAATGCCCCACTTGGGATGTACCTTACCCGACACCTGCAGCAATTGGAAAGACCCCAAAAGTAACTCACCAAGAGGATCAAGGGACTCAAACATATGCTATATGCTGCCCGGCTAAAGAAACTCCAGCTCTTCTCAGTAGCATACCGCCTACTCAGAGGCAATCTATGCCTGACGTACAAGGCCATGTCCAACCTGGAATTAATGGACATGCTCCGCCTCAGAAAATCCAAATCCACCAGAGCTACGCGAGTGAGAGATTTGAACCTCAGCACAGAAATAAATAGGACATGCTGGAGGTATAGATTCATAACCCAGAGGCTCCCTTCACTCTGGAATAAAATCCCAGTCCATGTTAGGCAGAGCCCCTCACTGACTCTCTTCAAGAGAAATCTTGACGAGTGGATGGGAGATCGTAGGTTTACCCCGGGGGTCACTTCTGTGTCACTGCTAGACAGAGGTACAGTAAACTAAACCTTAAAATGGGCACAGTATACTCATTCCAAGGGGTGGCGAAAGCCAAACACACTCTGGCTAGGCTTATAAATGCCCTAGGGCAGATAGCCTAGTATGAACCTATGAACCTATAATAAAGATGTTTCTTGTTTAAAAGAAAGGCAGAAATTGAATAATGTATGTAATGTTGCTTAGGTTATGTGATATATAGCAATATATGTGAAGCTTAATGTTTGTCATGTTAATATAGTTTGATTACTTTTATATGAATGTAAATTTGCTTATGTCATAAGTGATAATTCAATAAAGGTGTTAAAAAAAGGAACATCCTGGAGTAGAATCTTTTCCCAATTTGGAACACAGTCACTTCTTGAATAGTACAGTGAGTCATGAGAGTTTGAAGAACCTTTGAGAAAAAGGGAAGTTGTTCCTGAGGAGGCTGAGGAGCACCATAAAAGGAGGATGGTATTTCCACATCATGAAGTACCCCTGATGAATGATTGACAGACCCCAAGAATGCTAAGTGTTCTGAAGCCAAACAGGAAGAGAAAGAGAAAGGCGAAGAGAAAGGAAGGGATGGATAGTCATACAGCACCTGTTTTGTCTGGAAAGAAAGGGTTCAGAGTCCCTGAAAACTGAGTAGCCTCAGTAGGAGGAGCCTGTTTGCCACTCTTCTTACCTTTAGTAGAAAGGTGTGATTGTCTATGAACAAATCCCGGCTTAGCAGGGTAGTGTCTCTGAAATTTAGGCACAGGAGAAACAAACACATGTTTGAGCTCCTGTAAGGTCTTACCCTTATCCTGAAGAGACTTAAACAATAGTAGGAAAAAGGAATCTCTGGTCGATAAAGTGCACTACCAAGAAAAAAACAAAATTAAATTAATAAAAACTGGGTGCACACCCCAGTAGGAGGCAAAAGCTTTAATAAAACAAAAATGCTAAAACAAAGGTATGCGCTTTCACTACCATCCTGGTAGCTTCATCAAGAGGATGAACAGTGCCGAGCAGCCTCTACTCATGCGCTTTCACTACCATCCAGGTAGCTTCATCAGGAGGATGAACAGTGCCGAGCAGCCTCTACTCATGCGCTTTCACTACCTTCCAGGTAGCTTCATCAGGAGGATGAACAGTGCCGTGCAGCCTCTACTCATGTGCTTTCACTACCTTCCAGGTAGCTTCATCAGGAGGATGAACAGTGCCGAGCAACCTCTACTCCTGCGCTTTCACTACCATCCAGGTAGCTTCATCAGGAGGATGAACAGTGCCAAGCAGCCTCTACTCAATGAGTGGCTTTTTCCATTGCAGTTCGACTTCCTATATCTTTAGAGAACCAGAGAGACAGACGAAGAGCCGTTTGAGACAAGGACGACTACGGCAGAGACATCAGTCAACAGGGAACACGGACAAGGTAAACAGGCAGAGAAAGACTCAAATGATTTAGTTATAAATATTTCTTCACTTATGTTAACTCCTGAACAGAATAGCCTTCTTAATAGAGGGCTATCATTTATTCCAATGCAACACTCAGATATGTCTGAAGTCATTTTAGATCTCAAAATGTTTGCTAGGAATTTGTGTTTAAGAATGTATTTTGCTGATTCATTAGATACACATGAATCCTTTAAGAAAAATAGTACGTTTGTTCCTGTGATTGACCCCACTGTTGAATTGTTAACTTCTATGTGTGAGAAGGAAGTTCGTTTAATGTATGAAAATGAATTTTATAGATATAGGTTCAATTTGAATGAAGGTGAACATCATGCATTGACACAGTTGAAAGAACTTTCATCGATAGATATGTCCCTCGTATAAAGAGGGAAGTATTGTTGATTGAGATAAAAGTAATTATTTGCACAATATGATGGATTTATTGTCTGACTGTGAAACTTATGTTCAGTTAAATAGAGGACAAGTGGAGGGGATTATGGAGAGAATTGCTTTTTTTTAATATGTGCATGACCAACGTTATAAATGAAGATTGTTTTAACTATTTTTCTGTTGAGTTTCCAGTCAAACCGAGTTTGTATGGCCTCCCTAAAGTTCACAAAAATGGTATCAATCCACTCATGCATCCCATAGTCTCCAGTAGAGGGTGGGCCACAGAATCACTGTCCATTTATGTGGAGAAGATGTTATGTCCTTTTGTTAATTCTACCAGCACAGTGTTGAAAGATACTAAGGATTTTTTGACTGAGTTATTTCCTGTTGTGGAAAAAGTACAAGATAAAACTGGGTTGATTTTTCTGACTTTAGATGTTAACTCTCTGTTCACTGTTATTCCCAATGAATGGGGGATAGAGAGCATCAGAACCTTTCTTTCAAGCAAAACAGGTATAGATGATAAAAGTATCAGTTTAGTGTGTAGTTTATTAGAATTAATTTTAGAGAATAATGTGTTTGTCTTTAACGAGAGGTTCTATTTACAGAAGGTTGGCGTAGCGATGGGCACAGCTTGTGTGAACACCTGCGCCAACCTGGTTTTAGCACAATGGGAACAAGAGAGTGTTATGATGATCAATGAATTCTGTAGATACAGTTTGACTTATAACAGGTTTGTGGATGATATTCTTGTTTTGTGGGATGGACCTGTAGCAGAGGCCATACGTTTTGTAGATTATTTACGTACTACTACATCATTTTTAAAATTCAGCTATAACTACTCATCTGAAGCTATGGCATTTTTAGATGTTAGAATCACTAAAGGTTCATTTGGTGATGTCAGAACATCTATATATAGAAAGCCCTACTACATAAGGGGAGTATGCACCCCCGTCATGTTTATAGAAATGTTGTGAAGGGTCAAGCATTGAGAATAATAAGATTTTACATAATTACACTGAGGATATGAAGGTTGTTGTGTATGAGTCAAGGACTAGTTTTATAATAAAGAGAGTGAGGTGGGTGCTCTGATTACTGAAGCCCTAGAAGAGCGAGGTACTAGAGGATATCCCTATTTCTCAGACAGATGCAATAAAACCCCTGAGTGACAGAGACAGGTCACATAGAAATAACATGACTGGGCTAGCACTGAATCTCTTCAAGAAGAATCTCGATAGGTGGATGGGGGATTGTAGGTTTGTCCCAGGGATTACTCCGGTGTCACTATTAGACAGAGGCACAGTAAACTAAACCTTAAAAAGGGCACAGTATACTCAAATCAAGGGGTGGCGTAAGCCATACAGAATCGGGCTAGGCTTATAATTGCCCCAGGGCAGATAGCCTAGTATGAACCTATGAACCTATAGCAGCAAAGTCAATAAGATTTGTGACATTGTTAAGAAGAATTGGGGCATATTCAGTATGGATGAGAAATTTAAAGGATTGATTAGTAATGACCCTGACTTTAGCTTCCGGAACAGCAAGTCACTAAAGAGACAATTATGCTATAAGAGTGCTAGCAAAGGCTATACACCACTGTCACACAGAGAGGAGACGTTTTCATGTAGACACTGCCTGTAAATTTATACATATGAGCAATCATTTTGAGCATCCACTGAAAGAGTTTTTCGTAGAGACATCTCTATATGCTGATTGTAATACAAAAGATGTGATCTATTTCTCTTATTGCTCATTATGTTTTGTATACTATGTAGGAAAGTCCAATAGGCATTTGAAAGAACGTATGCTTGAACATGTAGGTGATGTGAGGAATAAGAGGGCTAAGAGTGTGCTAGGACAATACATAATAGATAAGAGTGATGAACGTAGTTTTAGATTTTTAGTTTTAGAGGTTATAGCCACAAACATTAGAGGGGGTGATATGATATTAAGAATTTCACAGAAGAAAGGGAGCAATGGTGGATTATACTATTGGATGCTGATAAGTTCCCAGGCATCAATGAACATGTATCCCTAAAACCCCATTTAAAATCCCACCCTTTAAAACATTGAAGTATGACTGTTTTTATAACTTTTGCATGTATTTATTTATTTCATTTTTTATGGATTATTACGACTATAGTATACATTTTTTTTATTTAACTGTTTGTGAAGAAACAATGTTTCATATCTATGGTCACTATAACTTTAAGAAATGGGTGGTGTACTTTTGGATTTTTGATTGCTGTTTGTATTTAAGTGAAGGAATAGATGCTCTAATTAGGTCTGATGAAGCTACCTGGATGGTAGTGAAAGCGCTTACCTTTGTTTTAGCATTTTTGTTTTATTAAAGGTTTTGTCTTCTACCGTGGTGTGCACCCAGGACTTAAACAAACCAGCAGCAGCTTTCCTAAACAAAAGTTTAGAATCCAGAGGACCATCCATCAACTTAGCCTTAATATCATCAGGTTGAGGTTGAAGATGAAGCCAAGAATATTTCCTTATCACTGAACCAAAAACAGCAGCCCTAGGAGAGGCATCTGCCACATCATAACTACACTTAATAGAATGAGAAACGATTTGAGAGGAAGTGCCTAGCAAGGAAAGAACATAAGTTTTACCCTCAGAGTCTGGAAAATCAGAAATAAGTTGACAGGCTTGAAAAAGATGAGCCAACACATACCTAGATGTATGGGTCTGATAATTAATAACCTTAAAATCTAGGGTAGCAGAAGTGTAAACCTTCTTTCCCAGCATTTCATAGCTCTACTGTCCTTATCAGAAAGCAATAACTTGAGTGAATGAAGCAATTGAGATTGCTTGTCAGAGGCTACAGACACTATAGAGGAGTCAGCAGCAAAACATTTATATAAAAAAGAACAATCCTCAGGCATCCTATAAAACCAGTCAGGTTTCTTGGGAACAGGGGGCAGAGAATCAGGCACATGAGAGACATTAGAAAAAGCATCCAGCAAAGCAGCCAAAACTGGAGGAAAATCCACAGGCTTAGGACATTCCAACTGCAGCAACTCATAGCACCTCTTATGGATCTTAGAGACCTGATCACAATCTCACTTAAAAAAAATTCATCATCCTA
>NC_056742.1:397083032-397085532 GCF_019279795.1 Protopterus annectens
GGAATGTTATATGCATAGCTTTTTTTAATTTAATCGTTTTTTTTAATCATTTTTGGGTTTGAATATATATATATATATATATATATATATAAAATATGGGTCCCCTTCACATGATCGATTTTTCACAAAGTCGAAATTTATATGGCTGAGACCATATGATCGACATTTGAATAGCCGACCATGGGGAACCACTATCTCCATACAGTGTGGAATGGGAATATATCCCTCTTCCGCACTGTAGTGCGATCTCTGACTTGGTATATTTAAGTTATGGGGGGTGTGGGGGGCAGAGCTTCCCATAGGGGGCGCAGGGGGGGCATAGCCCCCCTGCTAACAGCTTTTAGGTAAGTTTTCATTGTGTTTTTGTGTTTACATGTTCGGCTTTTCAAAAGTCGATCATATGGTCTTGGCCATATGAATTTCGACTTTGTGAAAAGTCGATCATGTAAAGTAGACTCATATATATATATATATATATATATATATATATATATATATATATATATATATATATATACAGAGAGGTAGAGAAAGAGGGAGATGGGAATCATTAAATCTGGAAAATGATTCAATTGAACCTTTTCAGCCCCATTTCAGTAGAAAACCCACACAAACACACCCATACATTTTTCTCTCTGTCTTTCTGTAAATAAATAAATAAGCTGCTACTTTTGTTGACATCTGTTTAGCTACAATTTGGTCGACTAAACAGATGGTTAATGTCTGTCGACAAAAGTAGCAGATTGGACGATTCTTGCGGTTGGGTAATTTGGCCTTCTTGTGAAAATTGTGCAGTCTGAGAGTTGGAATAAATAATTATTGGGGGGTGGGGGGTGCAGTATGTTTTATTTTGTTTTAAGGTTTTTACACGCACTGGGATTGATGCTTGGCACATGATTAGTAGTGTGTTGACATGTATTATGTCGATCATTTGGTGTAGACATTATTCACAACAATATTAAAGATATCTGATAAAGGTAATATGTTTAAATAGGAATCATTAAATCTGGAAAATGTTTAAGTGGATCCTTTCAGCAACATTCCAGGAGAAAACACACGTCTCTCACTCAGTTTCTGTCTCACTATATGTACATATTTTTATATATAGCTAGATAGATAGCTATATAGAGAGATAGATAGATAGATAGATAGATAGATAGATAGATAGATAGATAGATAGATAGATAGATAGATAGATATGACTGCTATAAGAGTTATTGTTGCATGTATTTTATCCCATGGTGAAACTTTGGTGTTTTCTATTGCTGGTATACTTTGTCAAATTATGAAACACAGTCGAAGTATATTACATCGACTGTTACATAATTCAAGGGATTTTGCTCTTTTTTTGAGTTTGTGCAACTCTGGAGTTAGTATATTTAATTTCTAGGAATGTAGCAGCAGAGACCTCCGTGTAAAAAGCTTTTTTTGTTTTACTTTTCATAAACACAAACGTAACCTATTGGTTTACGTAAGCAATTACTTTTTTGTGATGATTGTAATGGTGATTAATGGTAATTACCACTGAGTTTCTTCAATGTTTTGTGTTTTGATCAAACTCACTGGTGATTATTCATTATAAACAGAAGCATAGCTGGTTCAACTAGCACCCCAACCCCTCAGTTCTTCAAGTAAAGATGAAAAAAAAAGCACTTCACTATAATATGCCGATTGCTACTCTATAAGTGATTGCCTTATTACAGTTATATCTCATTGCTACAGTTTATACCCTGCTTGCATGGAGTACTACAGTGCTCATATTTTAGTTAAAAAAATAATTATCTCTTTTTTTTAAACTGTAGCAAACTGCTTGCTACAAATGTAGGAAACAGTTGCTACAGTTTATACCCTGCCTGCACAGAATGCTATAGTACTCAGGTTTTAGTTAAAAAAGACATGTTTTTTACTTTCAAACTGTAGCAGACTGCTTGATACAACACAGAAAGAAACTGCAGCAGTTTAGACCATATACTGGCTTTTAAAAGAAGGATCAACTGATTGCACCCATCTGACACCACCGTAGCTATGCTACAGATTCTAAACTCATATAGCTATAGCTATATATAAAGAAAAAGATTCTACTAGGTACGGAAAATGATTCAAGTGGAACTTTTTGGTAAAAGTCCAAATGAAAGCACAATTTCTCTCTCTTTCATATAAGATGATTCAAGTTGACCCTTTCAGTAACAGTCTAAGAGCAAACACATGCAAATGCACACATATAAATATCAATATACATGCACACATATCTATATCTATATCTATATCTATATCTATATCTATATCTATATCTATATCTATATCTATATCTATATCTATTTACATAATCAAACTTTCAAATGTTTGACTTTCATATGACCGAGACTATATGATCGAACATTTAAAAGTTCGAACATGTTAAAAAAAATAAAACAAACAAAAAATAAACTACATGTTCCTAGCAGGGGGGCACTCCCTCCACACCCTTTTCACAAAATCGAAATTCATATGGCTGAGACCA
>NC_056742.1:397090532-397150532 GCF_019279795.1 Protopterus annectens
CTCTGCTTGACATGAATAGGAAGCTTGTTCCAGAATATGGGCAGTTTCTGGGTGTTGAACCTCTCCCTCCAGCATGTTCTGTTGATTGTGGTAATGAGGTTGAGATCTCTGGAGCATGTGGTTTGGAGGGATTTCTTTAGGTGTAGCATTTCTACCAGGGCTGGGTCGGACATGGCTTTGTATGTCAAGCAGAGATCACCTCTAAGTAGATGATACGAGACAGAGAATAGCTGAAGTTTCTTGAGTCTGTCCATGTAGGACATGTGTTTAAGGCCTAGGATCCTCTCCGTGATGTGCTTCTGTGGCCCCTTCAGCTGTTGCAGGTGTCTGTTGAGGTACATGCCAAATGGTGTATTATATTCGATGACTGGTCTAATGGGGGATGAGTAGAGAGAGATAATGACCTCTTTCTTCCTGGATGCAAAACCCTTGGTTATGAGATGTGACACATAGAAGGACTTCCTGACCACAGTGGCAATGCGGTGGTTGAAGAAGAGGTTGCAGTCAACCTGGATGTCCAGATCTCTTATCACAGATCTCTTATCACACCTTCAGTGTTCAGTGGGCTCCCATCGATGTGGTAATTAGTGCAAACTGAGTTTTTGCCAAAGGGAATGATGACGCATTTTTTGGCATTAAGCTTAAGGCCATGGCTCTGACACCAGTCATTGGTGTCAGTGAGGCCTTTCTGTAGGATGTCTGCATCACTTGGGGAGTTGACAATGGCTCCCAGTTTGCAGTCATCTACAAACTTGGTCAGCCAGAGTCCCTCCGTATTGGCCTGAACCTCTGAGAAGTAGATGCCAAACAGGACAGGACCTAGGACTGATCCCTGTGGAACTCCACTCATGACTGGTCAGCAGTCAGATTTGGAATCTGCTACTTTCACTCTGTGGGTTCTGTCTGTGAGCCAATTTGCAATCCACCTAGTGATATAGGGGTTGATGCCCAGTTTGGTGATTTTATCAATAATTCCTGAGTGAGGAATGGTATCAAAGGCTTTGGCCAAATCGAGGTAGGCTGTATGCACTGCCTTACCCTCATCCACAGCCTTGGTGACTGTCTCAAAGAAGTCAACCAGGTTAAGCAGGCAGGCTCTCCCTTTAACAAAGCCAAACTGCATGGGGTCTAGAGTTTGGAGATTACTTATACCCTTGTTGAGCAGGTCCATGATGATGCACTCCATACTTTACATATCAGACTTGTCATGCTAATGGAGTGATAATTCCCAGGGTCTGTTGTCATTCCCCCTTTATGGAGAGGGATGATGGTAGCAGTGAACCATTTGGTAGGGACAATGCCTAATGTAAGGCTGTGATTGAATGGGGCACACAGATGTGGTGCTAGTTCATTTTGTAGTTCATGTAGAACACAGCCAGGGAAATTATCAGGTCCCATGGATGCTGTATTCTTGGCCTTGGACAATGGAGCTCTTACCTGTGCTGCAGAAATGCTGGGTACCTGTCATTTTTCTAGTATTGTGATTGGGCCTTTGGGGGAGAGAGGGGTAAAGTTAGCACTGAATCTATCAGCTAGTATGTTGGCTATATCTGTTGGCTCAGTTTAGGAGGTGCCATTAGGCAATAACTCAGAGCAAATCTGGGTGTTGCTGTGGAGGTTCTTATATAACTATAGAAGACTTTGTGGTTGTTTTTAGCATTTGCTGCAATTCTGCCTTCATGGCTGGCTTTAGAGGTCTTGATGAGGGATCTCAACTTTTTGTTGAGGCTAATGAGGGAGTTTTTCCACTCTTGGCACTTCACCTTTTTCTGTAACAGTTTCTTCCTTCTGTTGTAGAGTTTATTGATAGCTGGAGATCACCAGATTGGATTCCTTTTTTTTGAGGAGAGCATCTCAGTTATATTGCGCATGGCTAGTTCCATGCATTTATGTATGTGTTCGTACATCACATCGGTGTATGATTTGGCAGTCATGCAGCTATTTTCCATTGGCATGGGTGCCGTGAAGTTAGCCACCTCTGTCTACAGGAGCCCAAAGTCAGCTTTGGAGAAGTTTTTCAAGGTGGTCACTTTTGCGGGGGGTGGAGGGGGTGGGGTGGGGGGGTATGGGTGAGATGTGGATTCCATGATGATTAGTCTGTGGTCAGATCTAACCAGGGAGGAATTTACTATTGGTGTAGAGCAACAGTTGCCTATGTTAGTGATAACCAGGTCAAGGATGTTGCTTCCTCTAGTGGGGGGCAGGATGAGCTGGTACAGGGCATTGGAATTGATGAATTCCAGGAAGCGCTGGGCCAGTGCATTGGTCCAGGAGTAGTTTTCCCAGTTGATGGAGGGGTAGTTGAAGTCTCCTAGTATGAGAGTATTGAGCTGGACCTTGATAGATTCCAGGGTGCTTAGGAACGTGGAGTCATCCTACCCAGTGTTAATTGTACCTGAAGTATTTCAGATGCATTTTGCTGGGCTACTAGTATGGAGGTGTGTAGATCCTTTATGAATAAGGAGACACCTCTGCCTTGGAGCTTCTGACCATGTTCAGGGGCTGAAAGGTGTGGAATGAGTTGTAACCTGGAAGTGCAGGGGTACTTTCTGCTGCTTTAAACCAGGTTTCAGTTAGAGCACAAATGTTGACATTCTCCATTTTTAGGAGCGCTTTGAGTGAGTGCATCTTGAGATTTAGACTTCTAGCACTGAGCAGCATGACCCTCAGATTGCATTTGTTTATAGTTGTTACGGTGGGATTTTGGTCTTTAGAACACCACCTAAAAAAGGCACTATAGGGCTGGTAACAGCCATAGCCAGTACCCGGAATCCATGGGGTGACCAATGCAGGCCATCTCTGGCAAAGCATCGAGGTCTGTCAATCGTGTCATCCCATGCAGACAGATACTGGATCCCCTTAGAATGACACCAGAAACTTAGCCAATTGTTGGTCAATCATTTTCTGCTTGTACTGTGGTATCATTCTGGGTGGCAGTAGGATACTGTTCAGGGCTAGGGTCATACCTGCCTGGGCCACATAATCCAAGACCTCCAGCATGTCTTTTTTCATGTAGTCCAGGGAGGTGCATCTCAGGTCATTCACACCCATATGGACAATGACTGAGTCATACTTATACTTGCTGTGGAGTGACCTGAATGCATGTGTTATATGGCGGATCCTGGCACCTGATAGACAATTGACTGTCACCTTCTCTTTGTTCAGCCTAGTGAGTGGGACATCTTGAAGGCTTCCCTCCAGCACAGAAAGTCCTGGGGGGACTCAGAAAGTCAAGGATACAGCAACTCTGTATCTGGACTACACTAGTCACAGGAAAGGTGGGAAACAAGCCAGAGAACACAGTCAAAACTACTTAATACAGGACAAATAAGCTAAAAATTCAGAAAATACAGTACAAAATGCAGTGCAGGCTAGCACACTTGAGTGCGTAGCAATATTAAAATGAATGCAGTCTAAGTAAATGCAATTTAGTTAAAAATGACTAAAAACAAGTGCAGAATGCAGTAAATAAGCAAAATATAAAAATGGAGGCGCTTAGAGTATCTCTTTCTCCTTGTAGTTGCTCTTGCAGTCAGCAGGACAGGTCATACACACACACACACACACACACACACACACACACACACACACACATATATATATATATATATATATATATATATATATATATATATATATATATATTTATATATATATATATATATACACACACACATGAGCAACCAAATGCGCATACAAATGCAAACATGCATGCATATAGACACATACAGAGAACTATATGTAGATATATGTATATATAAATGCACATACGCACATGTACACATACAGAAATACAGACACATAAACATAAACAAATAGATATGTACATAAATATATGCACACACAAATACACCACATTAAGATGGGTGACTGTCCAAGTAACACATAACGGAAGTTGTGTAAAGTGAAACCGTGTGTCTCAGTTTGTGCTTACCAAAGATTATTATTGAAAAGTGCTTTCGCTCATTTCTGTTAATAAAGTAAACGGCTTCCTTAGATCTCATTATGCTTGTATGTACTAATGTGGTCATTCATATTACTGATTATACATATCAAAATATGAACACCAAGCTGACATTAAAATAATCGTCAGATAATTAACAGCGTTAACAAAGGAAAGAAAATAAATAAAGAAATGGAAATCAAAAGTCTAGCAAACTACATATTAATAAAAATGCATTTATATAAAATTAAACATCTAGTACTAAAGATAAAGATAAAAATAATCACACATAGCCATGAAAAAGAGAGCGAAAAATGTCAAAAGATAAAATCACATTTGGTAGAAATTTCGTGGAAATGTTTTTGTGTCTGTGAAAAGGTGGTACGGCACAAATGAGTAAATGCTCATTTGAGGAATCGCATATGGTTTAAATTAGATTTATATAGCGTATGTACGCAGGAATGTGCATGAAAATTAAAATTTGTATGAAAAAAGGGGTGGTTGTGAAGATGTGCAAGAGTGTGTTCTAGCAGTTGTTGTGAATATGCAGGTGCTCACGGGCTAGGGTTAGGTAAGGGGCTAGAGTAAGTGTTGTGCATGTTTATGTTGTATGTATTCTGTCCTTTGTCTTGTGTAGTGGTACTGTTAGGGAAAGGGATTTTAGTAACTTAATGTAAAGGGCTATGGTTTGGGGCAGGGGTGTGGGTAGAGTTACTACAAATCCCACCTGCACACCTTAATCATGTGTGCTAAGCCTAACCATAACCCTAATTCTACCCCTGCTCCTAGCCCTAAATTAGAATATCTGTAGACAGAGACTATTGTTGAAGTCATGCTTGGACTCCTAATGAGATGCTTCTACTGTTTAAGAAACATCAGATAGTGCACTGCAATCTGTACCTTAAACATGCATGCAAATATTCATGGTGTTACCATGTCATATAATATGATAATATGCAAGCACATACAACAACATAGAAATATCTCTGTCCTGCTGAGAGAACTCCACAGCAGTTGAATAGGAGTGAGGCACAGAGTCATTAGCTGCAGCAGTCACCAATGCAAGACAAAGGCATGTGCAATGCAAATAGCAAAAAGGCATTGTATAGTCCACAACTATGGGCGGTGAAACATACAGCAAAAAATAAAATTAATGCATGCATTATCACACCAAGGCTATGCAATATTATTCATTAACTGTACAAGTTGTGCATTAGGTATTATCTTACCAACACAGGTGAGTGGGTGGAAACGGCCCAGTCATTATCATTTGCACAGATGGGATGCAGCATGGTGGCAAGTGACAGTAATGCTATCACATGATCATAGCTCAAAGAAGATAGTTGTGGTAGTTATTCAGGTGGATGACAGGTTGTGGTGGTGGTCAAGGATCACATCCTCCTGTGGCAGGCTGGGATTTGTCATTTTGTAAACTATGGCTATGTACCATACTGGCCTGCTCTTTTTGGGGCATTTGATGAGGCCCAGCATGGGGGCTGAGTTGTACTTCAAGAGCATATGTAGGAACCCAGATGTGATGCCCCATGTTGTAAGCCAATAAATGTATGTCATGCATGACCTGGATAATGCCCAGAGACAGACACTGTGTTCTTTTGGCCATATAAGAACAGTGATAGTGTAGAACTGAATAACTAGGAGTGGATAGGTTGGTGCAGTATCCCTGGGGTACAGCCTAGAGAAATTCATTAACCATGTGATGACAGTGATGCAGTCACCAGAACAGTGTTTACCATCTGTATATGGCTTGCCTGTGACTATACCCACTGTCTCTGGACCCTCCTATGGCCATTGCCAGCACTGCTTTTAAAGGTAGAGTGGAGGGTGATTACCATCTGTCTTATGGAGATACCCACGGGTGCTATGTTGGTTACCAGGGATCTGAGCCGCACTATCATTTTCATGTTCCAGTACTTCACATTATTGTGTAGATGTGCTGGTCATTTCACAGGCCATGTTGGTGTTGCCTGTCATCACACAGGCCATGCATCAAACTTACAATCTCTACTATGGTGCGTGCAGTAGCTGTCTTTGTCTAGATTCCTGACCACCACCTATTTTGAATGACACCAGGAGCTCTACCCAATTTGGGGAAAGACTTGTCACCTGTGGCAAATAATTAAACATCTTTTTAATCAGAATGGTGAACACAGGGATCTAAAAGCCCTATAACATTTAGGGAAAGGTACAGACTGGGTCAACAGTCATGGAATGGAAATCTGAAAAGAAGAAAACCAGTATAGAAAATGGCTTGTAGGGGCATGGGTAACTAGTTTGTTTTAACATGAATATGCAGTACGTAACTTGAATGGCAAAATGAGCATAAAATAACAAGCTTTATTAGCTGTGGACTGTATGTTGTTTTTTGGTGCTGAGGATAAAAGCAGTGGCAGTGGGTAGTGCTTATTTGGTGTTGCAGGTTAAAGAAATAGCTATTATGTCTAGTGCACATTCTATGCATAGTACACACTGTGAGTAATGCATATTCTGTGCATAGTACACATTGATAGTAATGCACATATGTAGTGTACATTTTATGAGTAGTGTGCATTATCTGAGCATTACACAGTCTGTGAATAATGCACATTCTATAAGTAGTTCACATTCTACAAGTAGTACAGACTCTAAGTAAGTAATGCACATTCTAGGATTAGTGTACACTCTGTAAGGATTGCAGTTCTATCACTAGTACACATTATGAGGAATGCAAATTCTATGAGTAGTGTAGACTCTATAAGTAATGCACATTCTGTGAGTAGCACACATTCTGAGTAATGCACATAAGTAGGGCAGATTTTATAAATAGTGTATGTTCTCTTAGTAGTAGAGACTCTGTGAGTAATGGACATTCTAGGATTAGTGTACACTCTATAGTAATGCAGTTCTATGACTATTGCACATTATGAGTAGTGCACATTCTATGAGTAGTGTGCACTCTATAAGTAATGCATGTTCTATGAATAGTCTACATTCTATAAGTAATGCACATTCTCCAGGTAGAACACATTCTGAGTAATGCATATAAGTAGTACACATTTTATGAGTAGGCAGCATTCTTTGAGTAGTACAGACACTGCAAGTAATGGGGTCTGTATTATAACATCGAATGGAATGAATGTCGAACGGTCACAATATTGAAAGTGCCATTCAAATTATTTGGTTTTGTGGGGGGCTGCACCCCTACACCCCCTGCTAATTATATATACCAACTCCGAGATCACACTACAGCCAGGAAAGGGCAAAATTCCTGATCTTCACTGCACCCCAATCCCACAAACCAGGACTCGATGTACGGCACTTTCGATATTGTGGCCATTCCGCATTCATTTCTGTTATAATATAGACCCAAGTAATGCACATTCTAGGACTAGTGTATACTCTATAACTGTTCTAAAACTAGTGCACTCCATGAGTAGTGTACATTCTATAAGTAATGCACATTTTCAGAGTGGTGCACATTCTGTTTAGTGCACATAAGTAGTGTACATTTTATGAATAGGTTGCATTCTCTGAGTTGTACAGACTCTGTGAGAAATAGACACTCTAGGATTAGTGCATATTCTATAAGAAGAGCAGTTCTATGACTAGTGCATATTATGAGGAATAATGTATGAGTAGTGTACACTCTGTAAGTAATGTACATTCCTAAGTAGCTCACATTCTGAGAAATGCACACAAGTTATGCACATTTTATGAGTAATGTGCATTTTCCGAGTGGTACAGACTCAATTACTAATACATAATCTAGGATTAGTGTACACTCTTATAAGTAGTATGGTTCTCTGATTACTGCACACTATGAGTACTGCCTATTCTGTGATTAGTGTGCGCTCTGTAAGTGATGCAAATTCTACATTCTCTGCATAGTGCACATTCTCTCTGTGATGCAATAAAGCATTTATTCCATGCAGGAATACCGTAGCAGCTCCTGCATGGAATATGGCCGTCGAGCGATCCAGTAAACAAAGCTGGGGGTGTGCATGAGCCTACTAACACTATTCTTCCACAGACATGGCTACATTATGATAATCACCTCATTTGCTGGTGAAAAACATGAAAATTAGGTCAATTAGTGATCCAGTAAGCAGGCAGGCATCCATGGCAGAATAGTGTAGCTTGCAGAAATGTATTCAGCTACTAGCCGAATGCATTTCTTAAAAAATCAAACCGGAGACATGACAGCTCAAAGTAAAGCATGTATTATAATCATTCAGCATGCCAATGGCCAAATATATGGCCACTGGCATGGAAAAGTGTTGCAAAATTATAAAAATCAACATTTATTTTTTTTGGCCGATGTCAGCTGTTTAAGCATAGGGCAGTGGCGCGCAGACGTGATCGTGCTGAAAATAAAAAAAAAATGTTTAAAGGCAATTTTAAGTGAAATCTGCATTTTGCCATTATGGTCTATGGCATGCAGAATCAAAACAACAGCAGGGAACAGTGGTTGCTGAGGGAAAAGGCTCTGGTGTAGTGCAGTAACTTGGGGCTAAGGCAGTGGGGTATGCTAATGAGGGAAATTTACTGAATCACAAAAAGGAGACAAGTGCCAAACTGTACCTAACTATGTAGGAGCTATAAGGCAGTGGTGTAAGCAGGAGAAGCAGTTGACATGAAACAGGGTTGTGTCATGCTTGGTGTAAGCACATTGGAGCTCCACGGCTCCCAGTTGAGCTTAGCTCAGCACAGCTAAGCAAGGTTCTCAGGCTGTACTGACTTATTCCATGAAATGAAGAGCATGTTTGTGTCTGGGGGAGGGCCATTTCTCATTGCTTACCTTAGCTAAATGGGTTTGCATGGCCTGCACTGGGTCTAAAACAAAAAATAAATGAATAAATAAAACCCGGAAATATCAGGACTGTTTACATTTGGGCATCGGGTTTGCACGAGGTGCCTCAGGGCTTAAAAGGTGTGGAAATGGGAAGGGAAGAAAAAAGGAAATAGCAGAATAAAACAATTCAAGTACTAATAGAATAGCAAGCAGGTGAAATGTATCATAGCCAGCCAATCATACAGGGATCATACAGGCAGGATCGGCAGCACAACAGTATAAACTGTGCAAACACCTTTCAGTCTGGTTTTCCTACAAACCTTGCACCATTGGTGTACACATGCGGGGGAATTTTAACCAAAAAAATGTTAGGGGCTGCTGTTGCTTTGATCTATCAGTATGTGCTAGAGGCTGAGGGCGGTGAGGAGGATAATGCTGACAACCGCCCCAGACTGAGGAGGAGGAGAAGAGTGTTCAGACCCAGGGTAACCTACCAGGGGCTACATGATTTGGAGATAGTAGAGCACTACAGAGTGGACAGAGACATACTTCAGCAAATCATAGAGCTGTGCCGGCCTCAACTCAGACCCAGAGCCAACAGAGGCAAACCACTTCCAGTGGATACCAAGGTATGTGTAGCCTTAAGAATACTAGCTACAGGTACTTTCCAAAGACCTACTGGGGACATCATGGGACTCTCACGGGCATCTGCATCCAGGGTACTCCACCAGTTCCTGGATGCCATGCTACCACATGCTGCTGAGCATATTTACTTCCCCAACACCCATGAGGAGATGACCAGCAATATGCATCTCTTCCACTGTGTACCAGAATATCCGGAGGTATTGGATGTCATAGACTGCATGCACATCCACATCAAAGCACCACCCGGTGAACAGGGTAGGGTCTACATAAACCACAAGAGCTTTCCTTCCATCAACAGCCAGGTTGTGTGCAATGCCCAAGGTATTATCATGAATGTGTGTGCTGGCAGCCCTGGAAACTATCACGACTCCCACATCTGACATTTGTCACAGCTGTACAAGGTGTTTGCCAGTGGGGACATTCCATATGGCCATCTTGTGGGGGATGCTGGCTATGCACTGGAGCTGTGGATGATGACACCCATCAGAAATGCACACACACCCACTCAAGAATGCCATAATGAGGCACACGCACAAACTAGGATCATTATAGTGCATGTGTTTGGGATGCTCAGATCATGGTTTCGCTGCCTTGACATATCTGGTGGAGCCTTGCAGTACTCTCCAGCCACATGTGCACACATGTTCATAGCATGTGCCATGCTACATAATATGATCCTGTGGACACAACTGTAGTAGGAACAGCATGGGGAAGGGCCACACAGCACCCAACCATTGCCAAGGTCCCCTCAGGCACACAGGTACTCAGAGGAGAAAGCCCCTGAGCCTGCTCCTGTAGGCAGACAGAGGTGTGCCCAGTATGCCCAGGCCTTGGCAAAGAGGCACCGCATAGCACACACACTAACACTGTAGGAACCCAGAGACTGACACCTCCTTCTGACTCACACAGACACAGCAAAATGGATGCCACACACACAGGTAGCTTATCCTATACAGGCAGTGTACTGCTTGCATCCAACAGAGTCGGCCCTCACCCACCGTCCCCACAACTGCCACAGGCACAAGGTAAGTCAGTCTTCTAAACAATAAATGAATGGAGTAGTATGCTGTGGTAGCATATCTATGGTATGGCTGCATGCATACAAGGGAAGGGGGTGGTCTACTGGGGTAGCAGCAGACAACTGGCAGCTATGTGAGAAACCAGGAAATGTCTGTCCAGTACTGGCTTCCCCACACTATGCAGTATTATCCTAGGTGACAAATCCCACTGCAGTATATGCGGGGGGGCCAAGTAAGGGGGAGGGTCATAGGTCACATGCATGGATGCCAATGTGGGGATCCCATACTCACCCCTCAGACTCACCCAGCAAGTCAGCCATAGAAAACCATAAAGGAATTTATGGCAAAGGCCCACAAATGGTGACAATGATGGAATACCCCCCTACAGACATGCACAGTGATATCACAGCAGGCCTTCCAGTTGCTGTAATGCTTTAAAGGGTAAGAAGTCTGAAACTCAATTGTATGCCATTACAATCTAGCCTGTGGCCTCTAGTGATGTGCCTCTATTCTCCAAAACAGGGAACACTACTATGCTAAATGGAACCAAAATGTAAAGCCAATATCAGCACAGTATGTGCAAATGTGTACTGTTGACAGGTGTGCCTCCCCACACCCATATTCCCATAGAAATGCAGTAACATGTAGGTTAGTAGTGTAATAGCAGCAGAGCACACATTGCCAGGGCTGTCCCAATCAACATGGTAACTTGTTGCATGTCCACAATATGCAGGGGTCAATGATCTATGTATATGCATGGGAAATACTGTCAGGATGTGGTCAGCACTTAGTCCTGGCTGTTGTGTCTTAGTGGCCTAGGTACAGTACTGTGGTAGACAGGGCCATGTTCCAAGAATTGCAGTGTCAACTATTTTGCATGTCAGGTACACCTACAGTGGGAGTTGTACACACTGTCCAGATGTCAATATCCATTACTGCTGGTAAGCTGGACAGGTCATGGACAGGGGACCACACATATGAACAGTACACAAATCAGAGTAACCTACACAGTGCCTGCCATACCTTCCAACTCTACAGACCTTTTGCAGAATGTACAGAGGTTTGCATCATATTTGTGGTGTCTTTATCATGAAATAGTGGTTGTGTGGCAAATCATTGGCAAACCACGAAAGTCTATAGTCAGAAAATAATGATGGATTGTAGTGTCTCAGACTTCATACCCTATAAAAATGCATGCTAATGCAAAATCTGTTATTGTATCATCCTTCTAGGTTTGTAAAGCCAATAGTTAAAATGGTCCCTATATTTAGGCCTTTGTCACCTAATTACTTATGGCTTTTTCCAGATGTCTGGCTCTCATACGTAGATAGGTATGATGCCTAGTAGCACAGCAGGTACCTAAAGTTCAGTGTACTGGCAGGTCATAAAAGGCTGCCACCTTACTGTGTCAGCACTGACAACATGTCACTGCCACACAGCCATACCCTTGGAATGGCAGGTTGTTGCAGACGGAGACAAGTATGCCTTGCATATCTGTTTTGCTTGTTCCAACATTGCATTTGCCTACAAAGTATTTGCAAAACAAGAAAAGGTCATGTGAAAACATCAGCTGCAGACACTGGAGAAGCAGATGTCACACCCATAACAGAAAGCAAGCAAGTAACAAACCGGTCCACCAACTGTCTATGCATGGCAGAAAAGTATCAACACCATGTCCCTATGTGTGGGCCTTCATCTGACTGTCATATGTGGGTCTGTGCAGATGTCAGTCAGTGACAGTTTGACAGCTTGGACAACATGAAGCCGCATAATACCATAGTAACACAAACTGTCTGAGGACCCCAGCAGGTGTAGTGGTGCAATGATGAACAACCTGCCAAATAGGTATGCTCAGAGGTGTGTAGTCCACAACCTTGTGTGTGATGTTATGGCATTTACCATGCTCACACCAGAATTACTACTACATAACAGCAGCCACTGTGGGCAAAGCCTGTGACCGGACTACATAAGGATAAAGAGACACACAGAAGGGGGAGGGGAACCACTGGCCAGACAAATGGAGAATGTGCACACCAGACCACATTTTGCAATAACATAGGTGCCCTGCAGTGTATGAAGTCAGTAAGCATCACCTGCAAATACACAACACACACCCACATAAGTGGAGGTCCACAACAAATCAAACCCCAAGTAAAGGACACCTCAGCGTCAAAAACACATGAGAACTTCCTAAACCTACACACCACAGACCACACATACTCCACACACCAGGGTCCTGCAAACACTAAGGCCTTACCATACACACAACATATTACTCATAGAAGACTCCACTGTGAGACACACAGATGTGCCACACACCAGGCAGGATAAGGAAAAAGTCACAATTACTTGTTTGGCAGGTGCCATAATCTGCCATATCACACATGCACTCAAGTCACCTCACAAATTGTACAGGTATCACACTAGCCTGGTTCATGGCAGTGTGAATGATGTCAGAAGTAACTCACAGACTATAGAAAGACAGACATGATGCAGTGTGCTGAATATGTGTCCCATGCAGGTATGTCCCTAGCCGAAAGAAGCATCCTGCTGTCACTCAGAGTAATGGATCAATATGAACAAAAAGTGATGGTCAGTAATACCTGACTCATTTACCATTGTCACCCCAGGGGGATCCATTGCCTGGCAGCCTGGGAACATATGAGGGACAGAACTCACTACCTTGCTACAGATGACCTGCATCAGTCTTGCATGGCATACAGGCCTCTGGCAAAGGCCCATGCCTCACCCATTGTGCTGTTGTAAGGAATGTCATGGAGTCCATACTACCAACATAACACAGTCAACAAAATGAAAATGAAAGGCCATGCCACTAAATGCTAGCAGCATACCTCTCAAACTCATAGAGCAAGAAATCTGGACAAAGCCATACATGATGGTGGGATAAAGGCCCAGCTATAGGGACACATTTGAAATAATGCTCTCATAATGTTAGGAAGGTGATAGAATAACAGAGGGGATGTGTAGTAGCATGGATGTCACGAAGGGCGTGAAGTCTGAAACTCTAATGTTTGGTCATTATTCCCTGACTGCAACGTGAGTGATTTGCAACAAACTTGCTAGAAAACCACAATGTGAAGGGAAAATGACCAGATATGTGAGGCATGAATCTGGATAATCTGTGAGAATCTGTACAGTTGAGAGGTATGGCCACACCAGGCTATGATCTTTCAGGTAAGAAGAATACCACACAACCAGGAGATCCCCAGCCAGTCTATCACAAAGGTGCTGGAGCTTTCACACAGCTTCATCAGTCAATCGGCTGTAGCCACACCTCCCAACTGGTCGGATTGTGCAAGAAGGTCTAGCCTTTGCCTCATAATATTGGTCTGTGCATCATCCATCTCGTATTTCTCTGGTAAATAACTGTGATGATCTGATAATATCTGTCAGTAGGTAATGACACAATACATTATAGTGTCAAACATTATACAAGTCAGGAAATGTCTGCTAAAACAAACTCTGTAACTCAAGCAACTCATACATTAATAAGAGATGTAGTGACAGTATTCCTCTATGTTTGGGCCATTGTTTCTCCATATTGAAAGCCTATCTCCAGATATCATGCACAAACATGTTGCAAGGTATGGCTGTAGCACACAACACCCCGGACTTGAGTTACAACTATTCCTGGAATGGATTCCCATACTTACTATAGAAGGT
This sequence comes from Protopterus annectens, assembly GCF_019279795.1. Taxonomy (NCBI): domain Eukaryota; kingdom Metazoa; phylum Chordata; order Ceratodontiformes; family Protopteridae; genus Protopterus; species Protopterus annectens. The sequence continues at coordinate 397,104,613 of NC_056742.1, forward strand.
TATACATGGCATACTCCTACACTTAGAGAAATAAAGCCTATGTCTAAAACCACAACAGACTATATATGTCTGTATTGTGCAGATGTCTTTGCATACACACAGCTATGTACACCTGTCTCCACACACACCCATCAGACAGGACTACCCACAGCCAGCTGTAGGTGGCTCATATGTGGTATATCTGCATCTGTTGCTTGTGATACATGCATTGCACACACATATATATGGCAACATATTACAATATGTCAAGCATACACACACATAGACATGGGGAACAGAGAGACAGACAGTGACAGAGTTAGACACACAGGGAGGGAGTCATACACAGGGATACCCTGCATGGCAGAGAGTGATGTCCTGCTGCAGACAGTTGCATACCAGTTGTAACCACTGGCGCATACCAGCATGAAGATGAGAATCATTGTCTGATGGTACTGAGGTGGGGGTTGTAATATCACATCACCTACCTTTGTGTGTGTGCGTTTGTGTATGTGTGTGTGTGTGTGTGTGTGTGTGTGTGTGTGTGTGTGTGTGTGTGTGTGTGTGTATCTGTAGGTCTAAGTATTATGATGCCTTACCCACCCAGTACACTTTCCATTGCCCTACTTTACAAGATCTACTGATGTCATTCACGTTAGAAGTACCTTTGGAGGGGCTTCAGTCATGTAAGCTCCATAGCGTGTGTGATAACTGTGTAACACTATAATATAAATAACTAGATAGGTGGGGGTTCAAATCACAGTCCTGGCATATGTAATTGTGGTTGTGTGTGTGTGTGTGTGTGTGTAGGAATAAGTGTTTTAGTCCTTTCTCACTCAGTACACTTCCCATTGCCCTCCTTTAGTAGTCCTGCTGATTTCAGTCACCTTAGAGGTACCTTTGGGTAGCCCTCACCCCATAAGCTCTGTGGTGTGTGCAATTGTGTAACACTATAGTACAAATAACTAGTTAAGTAGGGGTTCTCATCTCAGTCCTGGCAAATGTACAAGTGTGTGTGTTTGTAGGTTAAAGATTTTGAGCCCATTTACACCAAGTACACTTCCCATTGCCCTACTTTAGCAGTCCTATTTATGTAAGTCACCTTAGAAGTACCTTTGGGCAATCCTCAGGCCTATAATCTCGCTGGTGCATGCGATAATTGTGTAACAGTATAGTACAAATAACTAGTTAGGTAGGGGTTCTCATATCAGTCCTGGCAAATGTAAAAGTGTGTGTGTTTGTCGGTTAAAGATTTTGAGCCCATTCACACCCAGTACACTTTCCATTGCCCTTCTTTAGCAGTCCTGCTGATGTCAGTCATCTTAGAAGTAGCTTTGGGCAGTCCTCAGCCCTATAAGCTCTGTGGCACATGCAATAACTGCGTAGCACTATAGTACAAATAACTAGTTAGGTAGGGGTTCTCATCTCAGTCCTGGTAAATGTAAAAGTGTGTGTGTGTGTGTGTACGTTAAAGAGTTTGAGCCCATTCACACCCAGTACACTTCCCATTGCCCTACATTAGCAGTCCTGCTGATGTTAATCACCTTTGAAGTACCTTTGGGCAGCCCTCAGCCCTATAGGCTTGGTGGCATGTGCAATAACTGTGTTGCACTGTAATACAAATAACTAGATAGGTAGGGGTTCTAATCTCAGTCCTGGCAAATGTGTGTGTATGTGTGTGTGAACCATATCCATTGGGGGGTGGGTTTTGCAATTTTTTATTGTGGTCCATCAAATGTCCACTTTACAAGGTCCACTGTTGTCATCCACTGTAGAGGTAGCTGTAGACACTCTGCAGCCATATAAGCTCTGTGCCACATGAAATAATGATGTAACAGTATGGAATAAATACTTTCCTTTGATACCATTCTCCACTCAGGAATCATAGACAAACACACTCAGCTAGGCATCATCCCCTATATCACTAGGTGGGTTGCAAACAGGCTCACAGATAGTACCCACAGTGTGAAAGCAGCAGACTCCATGTCAGACAGCCAACCAGTCATGTGTGGAGTACCACAGGATCTGGTCCTGGGTCCCCTCGTGTACGGTATCTATGCCTCTGAAGTCCAGCCCAACATGAAGGGACTCTGGCTGACAATGTTTGCAGACAAGTGCAAGGTGGGTGCTATTCATACCTCTCCAAGTGATATTGACATCCTGCAGAAAGACCTCACATAGGCCTATGACTGTTGTCATAACCCTGAACTTAAGCTCATTGGCAGAAAATGTGTCACCATTGCCTTTGGGAACAACTTGGTTCCCATGAATCACCACATTGATTGCAGTCCACTGAACACAGAAGTTGTTATAAGAGAATGGGAACACAGGTTGACAGCGACCTCTCTGTTGACCACCACAGTGCCACTGTGGTCAGAAAGTCCTTCTATGTGGCACATCTCATTGCTAAGAGTGTTGCATCCGGGAAGAAAGAGGTCATTGTCTCCCTCTACTCTTCCCTCATTAGGCCAATCATCGAGTACAATGGCCCATTTAGCAGGTACCTCACTAGACACCTGCAACAACTGGGGAGGCTGCAAAAGTACCTCACAAAGAGGATCATAGACCTTAAACACTTGTCTTATATGGATAAACTCCAATAACTCTAACTATTCTCTGTCTCATACTGGCGACTTAGAGGTGATCGCTGCCTGACTTACAAAGCCATGTCTGACTCAGCTCTGTTAGGCATGCTACATCTAAAGAAACCCAAACCGTCTGCACCACATGCCCCAGAGACCTCAACCCCATTTCCACAATCAACAGAACATGCTGGAGAGACAGGTTCATAACTCAGAGACTGGCCATGCTATGGAACAGACTTTACATACATGTCAAACAAAGCACCTCACTGGCCCACTGCAAGAGAAATCTGGATGAGCTGATAGGGAATAGAAATCTCATCCCATGCATCACTCCAGTGGCTATACTTGATAGACACACTGGGGAGTCACATCATGTGGCACAATGCCAGGGTAATCCTATGGGCTAGGTTTGTACAGGCTCCATAGCCATTTGCCTAGTACACACCTATGAACATATGGATCTCAGTACTGGCATACATGTGTGTGCGTGTGCATTAGTGTGTATAAAAGTGTTTGTGAATGTGTAAACATGTAGGTGAAAGTAGTTTGAGGCCCTTCTCACCCAGTACACCTCCCACTGCCATATATTACAAGGGCTGGTGATGTTATTCCCTTTACTGGTACCTTGGGACACTCTTCACCCTACAAGCCCTGTGGTGTGTGCGGTACCTGCATAATGCTATAGTACCGATAACTAGATAGGTAGGGGGTTCTCATCTGAGTCCTGGCAAATGTGAGAATGTGTGTGTAAGTGTTTGTAAGTGTATATTTGTATGATACAGCATTTTGAGGCCTCACTCTCACAGTATACTGCCCATTGCCATACTTTACAAGGGCTGGTGATGTTGTTCCCCTTAGAAGAACTGTGGGACACCCTGCCCCCTATAAGCTCTATGGCATGTGCAATAAATGTATAACACTGTAGTAGCAATAACTAGATAAGTAGGATTTCTAATTTCAGTCCTGACAAATGTGCACATGTTTGAATGTGAACTATATCAATTGGGGGTGGGTTTGGCACTCCCAGTACACTTCCCAAGGTTCACTATACAAGGCCTGCTGTTTTCATCAACCATAGAGGCATCTATTGACACTCTTCAGCCCAATATGCCCTGTGCTGCATGCAGGAACTATGTAACAGTATGGACTGACTAACAAAATGGGCAGGGCTGCTAATCTCAGTCCTGGCAAATATGTGTATGAGTGTTTTTGTGTTTGTAAGTGTGTATAACTGTAGGTTAAAGTATTTTGAGTCCATTCTCACCCAGTACATCTCCCATTGCCATACTTTATAAGGCCTAGTGATGTTGCTCACCTTAGAATTACTTTGGGACACTTTTCACCCTGTAAGCTTTGTGGTGCATGCGATAAATGCATAACACTGCAGTAGCAATAACTAAATAGGTAAGGGTTCTAATCTCAGGCCTGGCAAATGTGTGTGCATTTGTTTGAGTGAGAACTATATCCATTGGGTGGCTGTGGTTTACAATTTTAGGCCATGGTACTCCCAGTACACATCCCAAGGTCCACTTTACGAAGGCGACTGTTTACATCTACTGTAGAGGTATCTATAGACACTCTTCAGCCCTATAAGCCCATGCCGTGTGCAACAGCTATGTAACAGTATGGAATGAATAACATGATAGGCAGAGCTGCTAATGTCAGTACTGGAAAATGTGTGTATAGCGGTGTTTATGAGTATGTAGACTCATAGGTGACAGTATAATGAGTCCTTTCCCACCCAGTACACTCCCATTGCCATACCTCACAAGGTCATGTGATGCTATTCACTTTACAGGTACCTTGGAATAGTCATCACACTATTAGTTCCGTGCCACCTGTGATAATCGCATAACACTGTAGTACCACTAACTAGATGGGTAGGGGTACCCAACCCAACACTGGCAACTGTGATCCTGTGCATGTGTTTGTGTGTGTGTGTGCATGTGTGTGCATGTGTGTGTGCATGTGTGTGCATGTGTGTGTGTGTGTGTGTGTGTGAGACTGTGTGTGTGTGTGTCAGAACAGTATTCTCTGTGTGTTTAGTTGACACAATACCCTCTGGGGGGGTGGGTTTTACCAATCTGAGGTGTGTTCCACCCACTACACTTACCATTGTCCACTTTACAAGAGCTGCTGATGTCACCCCATAGAATTACCTGTATACACCCTTCAGCCCTATAAGATCTGTGGCACATGCAATAACTGTTACACAAACCTAGTAAATCTGTACATATACAGCTGTACCTCATCAATGACACGATCGATGGGTTACCATTTTGCCATACCCCTCTTTGGCAATGTCTGCAGGGCCACATCCTGCTGACACACAGACACCTAGAACACAAACATAATACAGCATGTGAGACTACATTCAGTCAGTGTTACTAACACCAATAATGCATCATGGCTGAAAAGGTACACACACTTTGAAGTGTAGCTATTACAAATGCCAGCTGAGAGCATGTTACACAACATTACATAGCTAAACTGTACATAATTCACCCTGTGCATAAGAACCAAGTTAGCATGTCCCTGCATCGGTGGTATGGATGACAGGGATGTGGCACAGGTATCATCATATGCACAGGGTGTTGTGTGGGTTTGCCAGAGGCCTAGGCTGGGCCATACAATTGACATGATGTATGTGTGTTTGGAGGGATGTTCTATGAATGGGCCATGCAGAGGTGGTGTGTGTCTGGAGGTGACCTGGCTGTGCTGGTGATGTGTGTGTGTTTGTATGCACACAGTCATGCCATGTGGCTGCCCTACACAGGGGTATGTTGGACAGCTGTGGACTGTATATGGCAGGGTATACAGTTCACAGTCTCTGGCCATGGACACATGAAATGGTCCTGCCAGGGGTCTCACTGGCACCACCAGGCCCAAAGCCAGATGAAGTACTACTCCCAGATGGTGACTGCTGTCTGCTGGATCCGTGTCCTTGATGGGACCGGTCAGGACCACGTAACCATGTCCTACTCTGTTGTGGTGTGGACAGCACCCGCCCTTCAGTAGTGCTGGTGGTACTGCCACTACGGGAGTATAAAGGTGCACAGCTGATGTTGGTGCTGACCTATCTCCATGTGGCCTACGCCCATCTCCAACCACACGCTGCAGCACAGACATTCCATGGTCAAGGATTGCCAAGGTCTCACCCCACCATCTATGCATGACCTCAGTATTTTGATGGGTGGCCTAAACAAGGTCATGTATGTTGTCACGTAAGCCAGGAAGAGATGCATGCAACACCCTATTTGTCTGGTGTGTTCACTATGTGCCTGTGCATCTATGATAGCCCAAAACATGCATCTGGTGACACCTGCTGTGGCACTTGCGACAGTGGCTTGACAGGCAGCAGTTCTCCTTTGAGCACCCCTGTCCATCTGTCTGTGTGTGACCTCGGCTGCACTCTGGCTATGGCTAGTGTCTACACTCACACTTGACATAGTCACCACACTAGCCTGTTCCATGCCACCACCAACTGTCCATTATCTGTAGCTGCTGGGGATGGGGAATGTGTGGGCATTGTGACTGTGTGCGGGGACATTGTGGATGACTTTGGGATGCCAACCGATGGCACAAATTCAGCCCTTGACAACCCCAATAACCTCACCTGTGCCTCACTAGAGGACTACCATCATTGTCAGAGTCTGCAGAGACACTGACATCAGAGTCTGAGTGGGAGGGATCATGACCACCATGTTCACCTGTGAGGGGAAGACAACATATGCAAATTAATACTTGCACTATAAGGTTTGCTGGTACACACACACATGCTCACACACACACACACACACACACACACACACACACACACACACACACACACACACACACACACACACACACACACACACACATGCACATATGGAGACACACATAGACACATACAGGTGAGGTGGCACAAAGGCATTACACAGACCTCACAATAGCCAACTGGTGACATTCACAACACACAGTCAGACCACAACATATACACTCTGGACAGGCCCTCAACATCATGCAATGCAGCCCTTTCAACTTAATGTTACTACTAACATACACCTCTGGGATATGTGAGTAGTGATAGTAGGTGATGGGCCTTCACCTAGAACACACTGCACCCATGTACACATTATTGCTGTTCACCCATATAGCACAGTGGCAACTCCTACAGAACATACCTCTCAACTGTACAGAGTTTCTCTGAATGTCTAGATGTGTGACTCATATTTTTGGTCTGTTCCTCATAAATCCTGTGTTTGTCTGACACCTTATTGGGATGACCTGAGGTATGGCGTCACTAATTAATGACATAATTTGAGTTGCATACTTCAAAACCTCCAGTGAATGTATGTGAAAACAAATCTGGTTACTCTAACAACTTTCCAAGCTTACAGTGGATATAATAGGTGTACACACCCCTGTTAACATGCCAGGTTTTTGTAATATATAACATGAGACCACAGAAATCATGTCATAACTTTTCCCACCTTTAATGTGACCTATAACCTGTGCAATCCAATTGAAGAACATACACATCAGTTAGGGGTAACATATAGTAAATGAAATACATACAATAGGCTGTTTACATGAGTGTGCACTCCCTTAAACTAATAATTTGTTAAAGTACCTTTTGATTTAATTACAGCATTCAGTCCTCTTGGGAAGGAGTTTATCAGCATGGCACATCTTGATTTGGCAATATTTGCACACTCTCCCTTGCAAAAGCCCTCCAACTCTATCAGATTACAAGGGCATCTCTTGTGCACAGCCCTCTTCAGGTCAACCACAGATTTTCTATTGAATGTAGGTCTGGACTCTGGCTTGGCCATTCCAAAACATTGAATGTCTTCTAGTAAAGCCTTTCTTTTGTTGATTTGGATGTATGGTTTGGCTCATTGTCGTGTGGAAAGGTGAAATTCCTTTCCATCTACAGCTATCTAGCAGATACCTGAAGATTCTGGGCCAAAAGGGATTGGTATTTAGAGCTGTTCATAATTTCCTCCACCTTGGCTAAAGCCCCAGTTCTAGCTTATAAACAGGAACCCTAAAGCAGGACACTGCCATCACCATGCTTCATCGTGGGAGTGGTATTCTTTAATTATGCGCAGTGTTGTTATTGCGCCAAACAAACCTTTTGGAATTGTGGCCAAAAATTTCAACTTTGGTTTCATTAGACCATAACACATTTTCCCACATGCTTTTGGGAGACTTGATGTATTGTTTTTCAGAATTTAGACAGGCCTGGATGTTGTTCTGTGTGAGAAAAGGCTTACATCTTCCAACCCTACCCCATAGGCAAGGTATATGGAGAATATGGGAGATTGTTGTCACATGTAGTACATAACCAGTACTTGCCAGAGATTCCTGCAACTCCTTTAGTGTTGCTGTAGGTCTCCTGCCAGCCTCCCTTAGCAGTTTTGGTCTTGTCTTCTCATCCAAATTGGAGGGACATCCACTTCTTTGCAATGTCACTGTTGTCCCATATTTTCTCCACCTTTTGAAGCCTGCCTTCACCATTTTCCATGGTATATGCAATGCTGTGGAAATGTTTTTGTACCCTTCTCCATGCTGATACCTTTCAACACTGAGATCCTGTTGATGCTTTGTAAGCTCTTTGCGAACCATGGCTGTTGCTGTAGCTGGCAACTGTGTAAATGTCAGGAAAAGCCTAGTAGAATTGATAGCAGATGTGTACCCAAGAAGATGTAATGCTGTAATTAAATCAAAAGCTGCTTCAACAAAGTATTAGCTTCAGGCTGTGCACACTTATGCATCTAGCTTATTGTACGTTTATTATTTTTCATACTTGTTCCCCTAACAGATCTGTTTGTTTTTCAATTGAATTATACAGGTTATAGGCCACTTTAAAGGTGGAAAGAGTTGTGAAATGTTTTATTGTGGTCTCATTTTTTTATATCACAAATACCTGTCATTTTAACAGGGGTGTGTACAGTTTTTATATGCACTGTATAAGAGTACTTTTAAAATATGTCCCTAGTTTTGGGCCTTTGTCCCCCATTTTGTCAGTCTTTCTCCAGATTTCTTGCACTGACAGGTTGTGAGGTATGCTACAGATATGTTACATCTCCTGCAAATGACCCCTGTGATGACCGTTTTAATGCAATGCAATTAACCCCATCACAAGGGAGCATTCACATATCGCAACATGGCTAAGAGTAACAGTAGTGTGCATGGTAAAATGCTGACGTCATAATGTTCATCTTGTCTAGCCATTCTTACAGTCCTCCACTGTGGTGCAATCTTAGAGTTGGTATATTTAAGAAGGGGGGTGTGGGGTTGACAGCCCCCTACATTGGGTGGTGTGGGGGGTTTTGTCCCCCACTTTATTTTGTTTGTTGATTTGTTTTTTTTTGTTTTTTTTGGGAGGTTTTAATGGTGTACAGCACATTTTAGCCATCAGCTGTTGGTTTCCTGACAGCTGGCCAACTATAAGTTTTCAAAACTCTTTGTTTCGACATTATGGGGTTTCACTTACATGAACTTTCACTTAAAAACTGTTGAGCATGTCGTACTCAACATTTTAAACATTTGTTCATCTAATATAGACCCTTGCTGTCATACAGTTAGATTAATGCTAGTTTAACAGGGTTTGTGTGGATATGGATTTTCTGCATGATTTTAAGTCTGACAGTGTTATGTGGTTGGCATGACTCTCAACTGTACCGCTATCTGTAGAATGGCCAGAGGTTTGACTCTTATGTTTGGTCTGTTCCTCAGACAGTTTTTGTCCTTGGCAAATCAGTAGCATACTCTGGGGATTGCAGTCAGTAAATGACTTCATATCCCTCAGAAAAGATATGTTACAAAAAACCCTGTAACACCAGCAACTTTTTCAATTTATAACAATAATATTTTCAATATGCCCCTGATTTTGTGCCTCTGTCCCCCAATGATAGGCTTTGTCCAGATGTCATGCAGTAAGAAGTTGATAGCTATGGTATATCATTATTTAGTGTCTTCATTCCTGATATCATTCCAGTGATGTAGCAAATGCCAGACATGTTATGAGGAAGAGGGCATATATATGAGGACAAAGCCCAGACATTCTGTGGGAATCTTTACAGTTGAGAGGTCTGTGTATTTCTGGGGATTGTTAACAGACTGTCAGGATTGTGTAGCAGTGTAGTGTGTCAATGTTATTGGCCTGTGTAGGGAGGGGGTAGATGTAAGTGTTATGGTTCCTTTTCTATCTGACTTTGCATGCTGCTCCTGTTTCTGGTGGTCTATCGGCTGTATATGTTTGTAGGGGCAGACTGAGACATGTCCCATACCATGTTCAGGATTCATACTACTGTGAATTGGGCCAGTATATGTAGGGGTAGTGTGTGAGTGGCAAACATGATAGCTTTGTTCACGCAGTCCTTATACTGTACTGTTCATTTGGCTTACCGGTATGTCACTGTGACTGTGGTGGAATTGGTTGTAGGTATGCACTATCACACTGGTGTCTGCTTTTCACTGCTGTTACATCCCTGTAGTGCTTGATATATTTCCAAATGTATGTGTAATTCTCCATATGTGATTTGCGGTAGTGTTGTATCAGTCTGACTGTAGTTTGGGCAGTGCTTGTTGACATGTTTAGCAGCTCAGTGTAGTTTCCCTAATGTCATGTTATGTCCAGATATGCATAGGATGTCCAGTTGTCTATGTAACAGTATGGACTGACTAACAAGATGGGCAGGGCTGCTAATCTCAGTCCTGGCAAATATGTGTATGAGTGTATTTGTGTTTGTAAGTGTGTATAACTGTAGGTTAAAGTATTTTGAGTCCATTCTCACCCAGTGCATCTCCCATTGCCATACTTTATAAGGCCTAGTGATGTTGCTCACCTTAGAATTACCTTGGGACACTTTTCACCCTGTAAGCTTTGTGGTGCATGCGATAAATGCATAACACTGCAGTAGCAATAACTAAATAGGTAAGGGTTCTAATCTCAGGCCTGGCAAATGTGTGTGCATTTGTTTGAGTGAGAACTATATCCATTGGGTGGCTGTGGTTTACAATTTTAGGCCATGGTACTCCCAGTACACATCCCAAGGTCCACTTTACGAAGGTGACTGTTTACATCTACTGTAGAGGTATCTATAGGCACTCTTCAGCCCTATAAGCCCATGCCGTGTGCAACAGCTATGTAACAATATGGAATGAATAACATGATAGGCAGAGCTGCTAATGTCAGTACTGGCAAATGTGTGTATAGCGGTGTTTATGAGTATGTAGACTCATAGGTGACAGTATAATGAGTCCTTTCCCACCCAGTACACCCCCATTGCCATACCTCACAAGGTCATGTGATGTTATTCACTTTACAGGTACCTTGGAACAGTCATCACACTATTAGTTCTGTGCCACCTGTGATAATCGCATAACACTGTAGTACCACTAACTAGATGGGTAGGGGTTCCCAACCCAACACTGGCAACTGTGATCCTGTGCGTGTGTGTGTGTGTGTGTGTGTGTGTGTGTGTGTGTGTGTGTGTGTGTGTGTGTGTGTCTGTGTGTGTGTGTGTGTGTGAGACTGTGTGTGTGTCGGAACAGTATTCTCTGTGTGTTTGGTTGACACAATATGCGCTGGGGGGTGGGTTTTACCAATCTGAGGTGTGTTCTACCCACTACACTTACCATTGTCCACTTTACAAGAGCTGCTGATGTCACTCCATAGAATTACCTGTATACACCCTTCAGCCCTATAAGCTCTGTGGCACATGCAATAACTGTTACACAAACCTAGTAAATCTGTACATATACAGCTGTACCTCATCTATGACATGATCGATGTGTTACCACTTTGCCATACCCCTCTTTGGCAATGTCTGCAGGGCCACATCCTGCTGACACACAGACACCTAGAACACAAACATAATACAGCATGTGAGACTACATTCAGTCAGTCTTACTAACACCAATAATGCATCATGGCTGAAAAGGTACACACACTCTGAAGTGTAGCTATTACAAATGCCAGCTGACAGCACGTTACACAGCATTACATAGCTAAACTGTACCTAATTCACCCTGTGCATAAGAACCATGTTAGCATGTCCCTGCATCGGTGGTATGGATGACAGGGATGTGGCACAGGTATCATCATATGCACAGAGTGTTGTGTGGGTTTGCCAGAGGCCTAGGCTGGGCCATACAATTGACATGATGTATGTGTGTTTGGAGGGATGTTCTATGAATGGGCCATGCAGAGGTGGTGTGTGTCTGGAGGTGACCTGGCTGTGTTGGTGATGTGTGTGTCTTTGTATGCACACAGTCATGCCATGTGGCTGCCCTACACAGGGGTATGTTGGACAGCTGTGGACTGTATATGGCAGGGTATACAGTTCACAGTCTCTGGCCATGGACACATGAAATCGTATGCCAGGGGTCTCACTGGCACCACCAGGCCCAAGGCCAGATGAGGTACTACTCCCAGATGGTGACTGCTGTCTGCTGGATCCGTGTCCTTGATGGGACCGCCAGGACCATGTAACCATGTCCTACTCTGTTGTGGTGTGGACAGCACCCGCCCTTCAGTAGTGCTGGTGGTACTGCCACTACGGGAGTATAAAGGTGCACAGCTGATGTTGGTGCTGACCTATGTCCATCTGGCCTAGCCCATCTCCCACCACACACTGCAGCACAGACATTCCATGGTCGAGGATTGCCATGGTCTCACCCACCATCTATGCATGACCTCAGTATTTTGATGGGTAGCCTAAAGAAGGTCATGTATGTTGTCACATAAGCCAGGAAGAGATGCATCCGATACCCTATTTGTCTGGTGTGTTCACTATGTGCCTGTGCATCTATGATAGCCCAAAACATGCATCTGGTGACACCTGCTTTGGCACTTGCGACAGTGGCTTGACAGGCAGCAGACCTCCTTTGAGCACCCCTGTCTATCTGTCTGTGTGTGACCTCGGCTGCACTCTGGCTATGGCTAGTGTCTACACTCACACTTGACATAGTCACCACACTAGCCTGTTCCATGCCACCACCCACTAACTGTCCATTATCTGTGGCTGCTGGGGATGGGGTATGTGGGCATTGTGACTGTGTCTTGGGGACATTGTGGATGACTTTGGGATGCCAACCGATGGCACAAATTCAGCCCTTGACAACCCCAACAACCCCACCTGTGCCTCACTAGAGGACTACCATCATTGTCAGAGTCTGCAGAGACACTGACATCAGATTCTGAGTGGGAGGGACCATGACCACCATGTCCACCTGTGAGGGGAAGACAACATATGTAAATTAATACTTGCACTATAAGGTTTGCTGGTACACACACACATGCGCACACACACAGACACACACACACACACACACACACACACACACACACACACACACACACACACACACACACACACACACACACACACACACACACACACACACACACACACACACACACACACACACACACACACACATGCACATACAGAGACACACATAGACACATACAGGTGAGGTGGCACAAAGGCATTACACAGACCTCACAATAGCCAACTGGTGACATTCACAACACACAGTCAGACCACAACATATACACTCTGGACAGGCCCTCAACATCATGCAATGCAGCCCTTTCAACTTAATGTTACTACTAATATACACCTCTGGGATATGTGAGTAGTGTTAGTAGGTGATGGGCCTTCACCTAGAACACACTGCACCCATGTACACATTATTGCTGTTCACCCATATAGCACAGTGGCAACTCCTACAGAACATACCTCTCAACTGTACAGAGTTTCTCTGAATGTCTAGATGTGTGACTTATATTTTTGGTCTGTTCCTCATAAATCCTGTGTTTGTCTGACACATTATTGGGATGACCTGAGGTATAGCGTCACTAATTAATGACATAATTTGAGTTGCATATTTCAAAACCTGCAGTGAATGTATGTGAAAACAAATCTGGTTACTCTAACAACTTTCCAAGCTTACAGTGGGTATAATAGGTGTACACACCCCTGTTAACATGCCAGGTTTTTGTGATATATAACATGAAACCACAGAAATCATGTCATAACTTTTCCCACCTTTAATGTGATCTATAACCTGTGCAATCCAATTGAAGAACATACACATCAGTTAGGGGTAACATATAGTAAATGAAATACATACAATAGGCTGTTTACATGAGTGTGCACACCCTTAAACTAATAGTTTGTTAAAGTACCTTTTGATTTAATTACAGCATTCAGTCCTCTTGTGAAGGAGTTTATCAGCATGGCACATCTTGATTTGGCAATATTTGCACACTCTCCCTTGCAAAAGCCCTCCAACTCTGTCAGATTACAAGGGCATCTCTTGTGCACAGCCCTCTTCAGGTCACCCCACAGATTTTCTATTGAATGTAGGTGTGGACTCTGGCTGGGCCATTCCAAAACATTGAATGTCTTCTAGTAAAGCCTTTCTTTTGTTGATTTGGATGTATGGTTTGGCTCATTGTCGTGTGGAAAGGTGAAATTCCTTTCCATCTACAGCTATCTAGCAGACACCTGAAGACTCTGGGCCAAAAGGGATTAGTATTTAGAACTGTTCATAATTTCCTCCACTTTGCCTAAAGCCCCAGTTCCAGCTTATAAACAGGAACCCTAAAGCAGGACACTGCCATCACCATGCTTCATCATGAAAGTGGTGTTCTTTAATTATGCGCAGTGTTGTTATTGCGCCAAACAAACCTTTTGGAATTGTGGCCAAAAATTTCAACTTTGGTCTCATTAGACCATAACACATTTTCCCACATGCTTTTGGGAGACTTGATGTATTGCTTTTCAGAATTTAGACAGGCCTGGATGTTGTTCTGTGTGAGAAAAGGCTTACATCTTCCAACCCTACCCCATAGGCAAGATATATGGAGAATACGGGAGATGGTTGTCACATGTAGTACATAACCAGTACTTGCCAGAGATTCCTGCAACTCCTTTAGTGTTGCTGTAGGTCTCCTGACAGCCTCCCTGAGCGGTTTTGGTCTTGTCTTTTCATCCAAATTGGAGGGACATCCACTTCTTTGCAATGTCACTGTTGTCCCATATTTTCTCCACCTTTTGATGGCTGTCTTCACCGTGTTCCATGGTATATACAATGCTGTGGAAATGTTTTTGTACCCTTCTCCATGCTGATACCTTTCAACACTGAGATCCCTTTGATGCTTTGTAAGCTCTCTGCGAACCATGGCTGTTTCTGTAGCTGGCAACTGTGTAAATGTCAGGAAAAGCCTAGTAGAATTGATAGCAGATGTGTACCCAAGAAGATGTAATGCTGTAATTAAATCAAAAGCTGCTTCAACAAAGTATTAGCTTCAGGCTGTGCACACTTATGCATCTAGCTTATTGTACGTTTATTATTTTTCATACTTGTTCCCCTAACAGATCTGTTTGTTTTTCAATTGAATTATACAGGTTATAGGCCACTTTAAAGGTGGAAAGAGTTGTGAAATGTTTTATTGTGGTCTCATTTTTTTATATCACAAATACCTGTCATTTTAACAGGGGTGTGTACAGTTTTTATATGCACTGTATAAGAGTACTTTTAAAATATGTCCCTAGTTTTGGGCCTTTGTCCCCCATTTTGTCAGTCTTTCTCCAGATTTCTTGCACTGACAGGTTGTGAGGTATGCTACAGATATGTTACATCTCCTGCAAATGACCCCTGTGATGACCGTTTTAATGCAATGCAATTAACCCCATCACAAGGGAGCATTCACATATCGCAACATGGCTAAGAGTAACAGTAGTGTGCATGGTAAAATGCTGACGTCATAACGTTCGTCTTGTCTAGCCATTCTTACAGTCCTCCACTGTGGTGCAATCTTAGAGTTGGTATATTTAAGAAGGGGGGTGTGGGGTTGACAGCCCCCTACATTGGGTGGTGTGGGGGGTTTTGCCCCCCACTTTATTTTGTTTGTTGATTTGTTTTTTTTTTGTTTTTTTTGGGAGGTTTTAATGGTGTACAGCACATTTTAGCCATCAGCTGTTGGTTTCCTGACAGCTGGCCAACTATAAGTTTTCAAAACTCTTTGTTTCGACATTATGGGGTTTCACTTACATGAACTTTCACTTCAAAACTGTTGAGCATGTCGTACTCAACATTTTAAACATTTGTTCATCTAATATAGACCCTTGCTGTCATACAGTTAGATTAATGCTAGTTTAACAGGGTTTGTGTGGATATGGATTTTCTGCATGATTTTAAGTCTGACAGTGTTATGTGGTTGGCATGACTCTCAACTGTACCGCTATCTGTAGAATGGCCAGAGGTTTGACTCTTATGTTTGGTCTGTTCCTCAGACAGTTTTTGTCCTTGGCAAATCAGTAGCATACTCTGGGGATTGCAGTCAGTAAATGACTTCATATCCCTCAGAAAAGATATGTTACAAAAAACCCTGTAACACCAGCAACTTTTTCAATTTATAACAATAATATTTTCAATATGCCCCTGATTTTGTGCCTCTGTCCCCCAATGATAGGCTTTGTCCAGATGTCATGCAGTAAGAAGTTGATAGCTATGGTATATCATTATTTAGTGTCTTCATTCCTGATATCATTCCAGTGATGTAGCAAATGCCAGACATGTTATGAGGAAGAGGGCATATATATGAGGACAAAGCCCAGACATTCTGTGGGAATCTTTACAGTTGAGAGGTCTGTGTATTTCTGGGGATTGTTAACAGACTGTCAGGATTGTGTAGCAGTGTAGTGTGTCAATGTTATTGGCCTGTGTAGGGAGGGGGTAGATGTAAGTGTTATGGTTCCTTTTCTATCTGACTTTGCATGCTGCTCCTGTTTCTGGTGGTCTATCGGCTGTATATGTTTGTAGGGGCAGACTGAGACATGTCCCATACCATGTTCAGGATTCATACTACTGTGAATTGGGCCAGTATATGTAGGGGTAGTGTGTGAGTGGCAAACATGATAGCTTTGTTCACGCAGTCCTTATACTGTACTGTTCATTTGGCTTACCGGTATGTCACTGTGACTGTGGTGGAATTGGTTGTAGGTATGCACTATCACACTGGTGTCTGCTTTTCACTGCTGTTACATCCCTGTAGTGCTTGATATATTTCCAAATGTATGTGTAATTCTCCATATGTGATTTGCGGTAGTGTTGTATCAGTCTGACTGTAGTTTGGGCAGTGCTTGTTGACATGTTTAGCAGCTCAGTGTAGTTTCCCTAATGTCATGTTATGTCCAGATATGCATAGGATGTCCAGTTGTCTATGTAACAGTATGGACTGACTAACAAGATGGGCAGGGCTGCTAATCTCAGTCCTGGCAAATATGTGTATGAGTGTATTTGTGTTTGTAAGTGTGTATAACTGTAGGTTAAAGTATTTTGAGTCCATTCTCACCCAGTGCATCTCCCATTGCCATACTTTATAAGGCCTAGTGATGTTGCTCACCTTAGAATTACCTTGGGACACTTTTCACCCTGTAAGCTTTGTGGTGCATGCGATAAATGCATAACACTGCAGTAGCAATAACTAAATAGGTAAGGGTTCTAATCTCAGGCCTGGCAAATGTGTGTGCATTTGTTTGAGTGAGAACTATATCCATTGGGTGGCTGTGGTTTACAATTTTAGGCCATGGTACTCCCAGTACACATCCCAAGGTCCACTTTACGAAGGTGACTGTTTACATCTACTGTAGAGGTATCTATAGGCACTCTTCAGCCCTATAAGCCCATGCCGTGTGCAACAGCTATGTAACAATATGGAATGAATAACATGATAGGCAGAGCTGCTAATGTCAGTACTGGCAAATGTGTGTATAGCGGTGTTTATGAGTATGTAGACTCATAGGTGACAGTATAATGAGTCCTTTCCCACCCAGTACACCCCCATTGCCATACCTCACAAGGTCATGTGATGTTATTCACTTTACAGGTACCTTGGAACAGTCATCACACTATTAGTTCTGTGCCACCTGTGATAATCGCATAACACTGTAGTACCACTAACTAGATGGGTAGGGGTTCCCAACCCAACACTGGCAACTGTGATCCTGTGCGTGTGTGTGTGTGTGTGTGTGTGTGTGTGTGTGTGTGTGTGTGTGTGTGTGTGTGTGTCTGTGTGTGTGTGTGTGTGTGAGACTGTGTGTGTGTGTCGGAACAGTATTCTCTGTGTGTTTGGTTGACACAATATGCGCTGGGGGGTGGGTTTTACCAATCTGAGGTGTGTTCTACCCACTACACTTACCATTGTCCACTTTACAAGAGCTGCTGATGTCACTCCATAGAATTACCTGTATACACCCTTCAGCCCTATAAGCTCTGTGGCACATGCAATAACTGTTACACAAACCTAGTAAATCTGTACATATACAGCTGTACCTCATCTATGACATGATCGATGTGTTACCACTTTGCCATACCCCTCTTTGGCAATGTCTGCAGGGCCACATCCTGCTGACACACAGACACCTAGAACACAAACATAATACAGCATGTGAGACTACATTCAGTCAGTCTTACTAACACCAATAATGCATCATGGCTGAAAAGGTACACACACTCTGAAGTGTAGCTATTACAAATGCCAGCTGACAGCACGTTACACAGCATTACATAGCTAAACTGTACCTAATTCACCCTGTGCATAAGAACCATGTTAGCATGTCCCTGCATCGGTGGTATGGATGACAGGGATGTGGCACAGGTATCATCATATGCACAGAGTGTTGTGTGGGTTTGCCAGAGGCCTAGGCTGGGCCATACAATTGACATGATGTATGTGTGTTTGGAGGGATGTTCTATGAATGGGCCATGCAGAGGTGGTGTGTGTCTGGAGGTGACCTGGCTGTGTTGGTGATGTGTGTGTCTTTGTATGCACACAGTCATGCCATGTGGCTGCCCTACACAGGGGTATGTTGGACAGCTGTGGACTGTATATGGCAGGGTATACAGTTCACAGTCTCTGGCCATGGACACATGAAATCGTATGCCAGGGGTCTCACTGGCACCACCAGGCCCAAGGCCAGATGAGGTACTACTCCCAGATGGTGACTGCTGTCTGCTGGATCCGTGTCCTTGATGGGACCGGCCAGGACCATGTAACCATGTCCTACTCTGTTGTGGTGTGGACAGCACCCGCCCTTCAGTAGTGCTGGTGGTACTGCCACTACGGGAGTATAAAGGTGCACAGCTGATGTTGGTGCTGACCTATGTCCATCTGGCCTAGCCCATCTCCCACCACACACTGCAGCACAGACATTCCATGGTCGAGGATTGCCAAGGTCTCACCCCACCATCTATGCATGACCTCAGTATTTTGATGGGTAGCCTAAAGAAGGTCATGTATGTTGTCACATAAGCCAGGAAGAGATGCATCCGATACCCTATTTGTCTGGTGTGTTCACTATGTGCCTGTGCATCTATGATAGCCCAAAACATGCATCTGGTGACACCTGCTTTGGCACTTGCGACAGTGGCTTGACAGGCAGCAGACCTCCTTTGAGCACCCCTGTCTATCTGTCTGTGTGTGACCTCGGCTGCACTCTGGCTATGGCTAGTGTCTACACTCACACTTGACATAGTCACCACACTAGCCTGTTCCATGCCACCACCCACTAACTGTCCATTATCTGTGGCTGCTGGGGATGGGGTATGTGCGGGCATTGTGACTGTGTGCGGGGACATTGTGGATGACTTTGGGATGCCAACCGATGGCACAAATTCAGCCCTTGACAACCCCAACAACCCCACCTGTGCCTCACTAGAGGACTACCATCATTGTCAGAGTCTGCAGAGACACTGACATCAGATTCTGAGTGGGAGGGACCATGACCACCATGTCCACCTGTGAGGGGAAGACAACATATGTAAATTAATACTTGCACTATAAGGTTTGCTGGTACACACACATGCTCACACACACACACACACACACACACACACACACACACACACACACACACACACACATACATAAACACACACACAAACACACACACACACACACACACACACACACACACACACACACACACACACACACACACACACACATGCACATACAGAGACACACATAGACACATACAGGTGAGGTGGCACAAAGGCATTACACAGACCTCACAATAGCCAACTGGTGACATTCACAACACACAGTCAGACCACAACATATACACTCTGGACAGGCCCTCAACATCATGCAATGCAGCCCTTTCAACTTAATGTTACTACTAATATACACCTCTGGGATATGTGAGTAGTGTTAGTAGGTGATGGGCCTTCACCTAGAACACACTGCACCCATGTACACATTATTGCTGTTCACCCATATAGCACAGTGGCAACTCCTACAGAACATACCTCTCAACTGTACAGAGTTTCTCTGAATGTCTAGATGTGTGACTTATATTTTTGGTCTGTTCCTCATAAATCCTGTGTTTGTCTGACACATTATTGGGATGACCTGAGGTATAGCGTCACTAATTAATGACATAATTTGAGTTGCATATTTCAAAACCTGCAGTGAATGTATGTGAAAACAAATCTGGTTACTCTAACAACTTTCCAAGCTTACAGTGGGTATAATAGGTGTACACACCCCTGTTAACATGCCAGGTTTTTGTGATATATAACATGAAACCACAGAAATCATGTCATAACTTTTTCCACCTTTAATGTGATCTATAACCTGTGCAATCCAATTGAAGAACATACACATCAGTTAGGGGTAACATATAGTAAATGAAATACATACAATAGGCTGTTTACATGAGTGTGCACACCCTTAAACTAATAGTTTGTTAAAGTACCTTTTGATTTAATTACAGCATTCAGTCCTCTTGTGAAGGAGTTTATCAGCATGGCACATCTTGATTTGGCAATATTTGCACACTCTCCCTTGCAAAAGCCCTCCAACTCTGTCAGATTACAAGGGCATCTCTTGTGCACAGCCCTCTTCAGGTCACCCCACAGATTTTCTATTGAATGTAGGTGTGGACTCTGGCTGGGCCATTCCAAAACATTGAATGTCTTCTAGTAAAGCCTTTCTTTTGTTGATTTGGATGTATGGTTTGGCTCATTGTCGTGTGGAAAGGTGAAATTCCTTTCCATCTACAGCTATCTAGCAGACACCTGAAGACTCTGGGCCAAAAGGGATTAGTATTTAGAACTGTTCATAATTTCCTCCACTTTGCCTAAAGCCCCAGTTCCAGCTTATAAACAGGAACCCTAAAGCAGGACACTGCCATCACCATGCTTCATCATGGAAGTGGTGTTCTTTAATTATGCGCAGTGTTGTTATTGCGCCAAACAAACCTTTTGGAATTGTGGCCAAAAATTTCAACTTTGGTCTCATTAGACCATAACACATTTTCCCACATGCTTTTGGGAGACTTGATGTATTGCTTTTCAGAATTTAGACAGGCCTGGATGTTGTTCTGTGTGAGAAAAGGCTTACATCTTCCAACCCTACCCCATAGGCAAGATATATGGAGAATACGGGAGATGGTTGTCACATGTAGTACATAACCAGTACTTGCCAGAGATTCCTGCAACTCCTTTAGTGTTGCTGTAGGTCTCCTGACAGCCTCCCTGAGCGGTTTTGGTCTTGTCTTTTCATCCAAATTGGAGGGACATCCACTTCTTTGCAATGTCACTGTTGTCCCATATTTTCTCCACCTTTTGATGGCTGTCTTCACCGTGTTCCATGGTATATACAATGCTGTGGAAATGTTTTTGTACCCTTCTCCATGCTGATACCTTTCAACACTGAGATCCCTTTGATGCTTTGTAAGCTCTCTGCGAACCATGGCTGTTTCTGTAGCTGGCAACTGTGTAAATGTCAGGAAAAGCCTAGTAGAATTGATAGCAGATGTGTACCCAAGAAGATGTAATGCTGTAATTAAATCAAAAGCTGCTTCAACAAAGTATTAGCTTCAAGCTGTGCACACTTATGCATCTAGCTTATTGTACGTTTATTATTTTTCATACTTGTTCCCCTAACAGATCTGTTTGTTTTTCAATTGAATTATACAGGTTATAGGCCAATTTAAAGGTGGAAAGAGTTGTGAAATGTTTTATTGTGGTCTCATTTTTTTATATCACAAATACCTGTCATTTTAACAGGGGTGTGTACACTTTTTATATGCACTGTATAAGAGTACTTTTAAAATATGTCCCTAGTTTTGGGCCTTTGTCCCCCATTTTGTCAGTCTTTCTCCAGATTTCTTGCACTGACAGGTTGTGAGGTATGCTACAGATATGTTACATCTCCTGCAAATGACCCCTGTGATGACCGCTTTAATGCAATGCAGTTAACCCCATCACATGTGAGCATTCACATATCGCAACATGGCTAAGAGTAACAGTAGTGTGCATGGTAAAATGCTGATGTCATAACGTTCATCTTGTCTAGCCATTCTTACAGTCCTCCACTGTGGTGCAATCTTAGAGTTGGTATATTTAAGAAGGGGGGTGTAGGGTTGACAGCCCCCTACATTGGGTGGTGTGGGGGGCGAAGCCTCCCTACTTTATTTTGTTTGTTGATTTGTTTTTGTTTTTTTTGGGGAGGTTTTAATGGTGTACAGCACATTTTAGCCGTCAGCTGTTGGTTTCCTGACATCTGGCCAACTATAAGTTTTCGAAACTCTTTGTTTCGACATTATGGGGTTTCACTTACATGAACTTTCACTTAAAAACTGTCGAGCATGTCGTACTCAACATTTTAAACATTCATTCATCTAATATAGACCCTTGCTGTCATACAATTAGATTAATGCTAGTTTAACAGGGTTTGTGTGGATATGGATTTTCTGCGTGATTTTAAGTCTGA
Source organism: Protopterus annectens (assembly GCF_019279795.1). Classification (NCBI taxonomy): domain Eukaryota; kingdom Metazoa; phylum Chordata; order Ceratodontiformes; family Protopteridae; genus Protopterus; species Protopterus annectens. The sequence continues at coordinate 397,126,966 of NC_056742.1, forward strand.
CAATGTTATGTGGTTGGCATGACTCTCAACTGTACCGCTATCTGCAGAATGGCCAGAGGTTTGACTCATATGTTTGGTCTGTTCCTCAGACAGTTTTTGTCCATGGCAAATCAGTAGCATACTCTGGGGATTGCAGTCAGTAAATGACTTCATATCCCTCAGAAAAGATATGTTACAAAAAACCCTGTAACACCAGCAACGTTTTCAGTTTATAACAATAATATTTCAAATATGCCCCTGATTTTGTGCCTCTGTCCCCCAATGATGTCAGGCTTTGTCCAGATGTCATGCAGTAAGAAGTTGATAGCTATGGTATATCATTATTTAGTGTATTCATTCCTGATATCATCCCAGTGATGTAGCAAATGCCAGACATGTTATGAGGAAGAGGGCATATATATGAGGACAAAGCCCAGACATTCTGTGGGAATCTTTACAGTTGAGAGGTCTGTATATTTCTGGGGATTGTTAACAGACTGTCAGGATTGTGTAGCAGTGTAGTGTGTCAATGCTATTGGCCTGTGTAGGGAGGGGGTAGATGTAAGTGTTATGGTTCCTTTTCTATCTGACTTTGCATGCTGCTCCTGTTTCTGGTGGTCTATCGGCTGTATATGTTTGTAGGGGCAGACTGAGACATGTCCCATACCATGTTCAGGATTCATACTACTGTGAATTGGGCCAGTATATGTAGGGGTAGTGTGTGAGTGGCAAACATGATAGCTTTGTTCACACAGTCCTTATACTGTACTGTTCATTTGGCTTACCGGTATGTCACTGTGACTGTGGTGGAATTGGTTGTGGGTATGCACTGTCACACTGGTGTCTGCTTTTCAGTGCTGTTACATCCCTGTAGTGCTTGTTATATTTCCAAATGTATGTGTAATTCTCCATAAGTGGTTTGCGGTAGTGTTATATCAGTTTGGCTGTAGTTTGGACAGTGCTTGGTGACATGCTTAGCAGCTCAGTGTAGTTTCCCTATTGTCATGTTATGTCCAGATATGCGTAGGATGTCCAGTTGTCTGGCTCATATCTTTGGTTTGATTCCCATAAGTGTTGTGTATTTCTGACACATCAGTGGCATGATGTGAGGATTTAAGTCACTAACTAATGAGAAGCAATTGAGTCTTGCACTTCTGCTATTTCAGTCAATATATGTTAGAACAGACGGTGTTACTGTAGCAACTGTCTCAGCTTATCTACTCAAGTATTTCAGATATGTCCCTATGTTCAAGGCTTTCTCCCCCCACTTTGTCAGGCTTGGTCTAAAGTCATTGCATTAAAGGGTTCTGAGCATACCTATCAACTAGCTGGATTGTTTCAGAATGTCTAGGTTTATTGCTCATATTTTTGGTCTGTTCCACAAATTATTTGTATTTCTCTGGTAAATCACTGTGATGATCTTAGGATTTCTGTCAGTAAATGATGAAATACATTTCAGTTTCAGATCTCATATCCTTCAGAAAATGTATGCTGAAACAAAAACTTGTTACTCTAGCAACTTTCTACATTTATAATAGCAATATTTAAAATATGTCCCTAGTTTTGGCCCATTGTCCCCCCATTTTGGCAGCCTTTGCCCAGATGTCTTGCACTAAGAGGTTGGTATGGTTCTGAGGTATGACTGCACTACATGTTATGTACACACACACATACATATATATATATTATATATATATATATATATATATATATATATATATATATATATATATATAGAATATATTTTTTCATACATATGTATCTCCATATATATATATATATATATATATAGAGAGAGAGAGAGAGAGAGAGTGATTCCACAGAGCTTTTACCCTACTGTTGAATGACTCTACTGCATGATATGTTTGAAAAAGCATTAGAAATTCCTACAGTTCAAATGGTGTACAGGGTCCTGGATTCGAGACTTAGAAGGGCTGGCTGATTATTTTGTAGCTAGGCAGAACAGTGGCTGATGGAGACAGCATGATTAAAGCAGTTTTAAGCAGGTTTGCATGTGTTTGCATGAGGGTAAGCGATGCCAAGATATGGTTAGCTCTAGAGATGCTTAATCCATTTTGGCTTCACTCAGCTTCACGCAAACTCACTTACTCCCACTTATATCTGTGCTAATTTCTTTAAAAGAAAAGAAAAAGGGGTGATAGAAAAGTGGTGGAAAAGGGGCATGCAGAAGGAACAACAATATGAAAGGTAGCTAGGGATGTGCAGGATGGATGTAGGGAATGTCCATAGCTGTCCATTTCTTATACAGCAACAGCTGTGCATTTGTAGGGAATTTGGAGGTGAATTTGGACACTCAAACCCCAGATAGAGTGGTGAGGACAACAAAAATGTGTTGTCAAGCAAATTGGACCAGAATACATGTGTCAAGTGGACACGTGTGTGAAATGGACAGCTATGTATGGGGTGATATTTTGTTGGGACAGATGCCCTTTTGTTTTTTTTTTAAGGTGAGAGTGGGATGTTGGGGAAGGATTGTAGGTATGTATAGGGAGGTAGAATGGGTAGGGGGACAGACAAGACAGGCAAGACAGCAAACATGGGCAGTGTATGACACATGTGAGGGGTAAACACCTTGGACGGGGAAGGTGGTTGGGAATCAGAGGCCCATGAGTTCCCATATGGATACAGAGGGACTGACATCCCCACCTGCAGGCAGTCACCACTGCACCTTCACAACCCGATGGTGGCTTTGCTGGGGGCTGGACAGAAGGGACAGGTTGCTACTCAAGGTGCACCAGGCGGCCTTCCATTTGGTGCAGCTGGCCACCTAACTCATCTCCGCGCCCGTGGGGGGGGATAGGCCCCGTCCCCTGAGGCGGTTCCACCCAAAGGTAGTGCAGGGCCTGCAGAAGATGAAGTTCCAGGATAGGTATCAGACATGCTGAGGCCCGGTGCCATGGCTAGATGGGGTGGGACAGGTAGATTTGCTGGGATCAACCTTCTCAAAAGTGCTATGGTGTTGAGGTTTTCCAAGATATATTAGTTAGTCATGAACAAAACATTTCAATATTAGTTTTAACAGCATGCATGGGTGTTCCAGTTAACCCCAAACAACAGATGTGAAACAGTTGCATAGCAAACAGAACACATGCATAAATGGAACGACAGTAAGCATTGTAACAGCATGCCAGTAACAATGATGGCATCAGGCTACCAACAATGGTATTTGAACAAGGTATGTTAGCATGCAACCAATTAATTATATGAACAATATTGGGACACACGTCCCAACATTAGATTTTGTAAAAACATACCCGTAGTATATGAATAATGTGATGCGAATGAGGGGTGGAGGGAGAAAAAAAAAGTCCATTAGCAACTGCATAGGCTTCTATTTTTCACAACAGTACTGATCAATATTCTAGAGGTCTGCCCTCACTTCACATCTACCTATGGCCTATAGCTTATGTAGAATGGTAAGCAGTGCTTAAAGAGGTAGATGCTGAGTATTGCTTAACAGTGTGCGTATCAGCTTAGCTAAGCTAACTAGTGCTTAGCATGTACATTTTAGCAATCAAGATTATGGCTTAACTCATCATTACTGACATATTACTAGGTGTATATGTTTACTTTCCATGACATCCCCCATGTGTTTTCATTACCTTACATTGGTGTGTGACTATGATGTATGAGGCACTTGTGTTTACATGGGGGTTTCACATTTCTTATACACTGACACTTCCCTTTTAGACCTGCTACACTCCCCTGGTTGACAGATATTATTTACTACCTCATTTAATTAAAAATATGATGTTATTAATACTGCTTTCCTATGTAAAAGTGAAAAGACTGCACTGGGGCTCAAATCGAGAATGGCTGTATGCTAAGCGGGAGCTCTAACCACTGTCCTATCTCACACTGAGGATATTAGCTGTATATTTCTATTTAGCTCTTATGAATGTTTCCGCTAGTTACACATACACACACACACACACACACACACACACACACACACACACACACACACACATATAAATATATAACTACTTATAGATACGTATAAAAAGAGTATATACAGAGGGTGCAGTCTGACACAGCTGTGACACATATGGGCCATTCAAGGCAGACCTTACAGTAGTTCTGCATGCCATGATCCATCTCTATCACTGCTACTGTCCAGCCCACAAAGGGTGACAAATCTGACTGTGTGATGGGCCTAGTAGCAGAATGGTAATTGTGGGCAAGATCAAGGCTATTGGAGTGAGCTATACAGTGTCACCAAGTGCATATGCACATACTGTAAGAGCTGACTTACTGCTATACAGATCACACACACTGACATAGTGTAACAATATGTGATGATAACTGATGACGGGACAGGACTATACAATATCACTGCAGTACCTACACAGTTCAGACTCACAGGGATTCATTTCACACAACATTGCAGGACAGTCTACAATACATACAAGACACATGTAAAGTACTAGGTGCATAGCCTCATAAGATGATACCAGGCTATTGGCCCTGATGCCCTCATAAACCTGGCCCACACTTTTGCCCATACACCTTCCAAGCCAGCACCTGTTTCCCTGTCCATCTGGGACATATGCAGGATCCCAGGGGTGTCTCAACTGTTTCCCATGCAGTCTTCCAGGTCCCTCTTCCAGAGGGCAATACAAAAACTCTGCTAGACATGGGGAGGGAGTGTATTTTATAGACAGTGTATTGTGTGGGACACCACACTATCCTGCCAACAAATACTATACATGCCACAGACCAGGTGAAGACCTTGCATGCATGATGCGTGAGTGCAATATGTCTTACAGATATGCAGAAATACCATCAAGGCTGGTTTGGACATAGTCTTGTATGCCAGACACAGGTCATGTATGATCAGTCTGTATGAGACTGAGTACATGGACAGGGGTTTCAGCCTACCTGTATAGGGTAGGTGTTGCAGACCCTGGAATTGCCTGGTCAGGAACCTCTGTGGTCTCTGCAACTGCTGCATTTGCTTGGCAAGTTACATGCCAAAGGAACCATTGTACTTGGTAGTGTGTCTGGTTAGGGTGGAGTACAGGGATGTTGTGGCCTCCCAGTTCCTGGATGATATACCCATATTTGTGAGGTGGGCCATGTAGATGGCCTTCTGTACAATGGTGCCCATGAGGTAGGAAACTGTCAGGTTGCTACCAACCTCAGTGCAGAAGTTGCCTCACTCCTGATTTCATGCTCATGCTGTGGGTTGGACAGGATGGGCGGCCTGGCCCTCAACGTGCACCAGGCAGCCCTCAATCTGGCACAGCTGCCCACCCAACTTTGCTCTGATGATGCTGCACTCCAAACCCGGAACTGACTGCGGGTGACAGGCTCCTCTCTGTGCCCACTCCCAGGGTGGAGATGCGCCCTGTCCCCTGAAGTGATTCCAACCAAGACCAATGGACAAGGAAGTCCCGGGTTGGGTCCCAGACATGCTGGTGCCCAGTGCCATGGCCAGATGAGGTGGGACAGATGGATCCACGAAGATCAGCCTTCCCAAACATGCTATGGTGTTGAGGTTTTACAAAATATGTTGGTTAGTCATGCACAACGCATTTCAAAATTAGTTATAACGGCATGCGTGGATGTTCCAATTAACCCCATAAAATAGATTTGAAACAGTTGCATAGCAAACAGAACATATGCATAAATGGAACAACAATATGCATCCTAACAGCATGCCAGTAACATTGATGGCAACAGGCCACCAACAATGGTATTTGAACAAGGTATGTTAACATGCAACCAATCAAATATATGAACAATAATAGAACACAAGTCCCAACATTAGGTTTGGAGAACATACCAGTAGTATATGAATAATAATTATTGATACAGATGACAACAGTACTGCCCAATACTCTATGGGTCTGCCCTCACTTTACATCTACCTATGGCCCATAGCTTCTGTAGCACAAACATACCTATTAAATTGTCACCCTGGAATGGTATGGGGCAAACTGTGACAACTCTGGGTACATGACTAGAGGGGACTCGTACATGTCAGGGTTACATATCTGGCACAGAAGGGGTACCCTGAACTGGTGTTATGTGAGTCTGCTACTAGCATACTTCAACTGGTTTCCTATCTGTGTCCAGGATTATTGGCAGCAGTGACCACTAGCCATGCCAGTGTAACACTTGAGAGACAGTATTGGGAAGAGTGTATGTTGTATGTACTTATCCTGCTGTCATTTGCAGGCATGTGGTGGGACAGTTGAACAGTTGTACACAGTTTATTAGTATACCCTTCATACAGCTACTACCAACATTTCCTTATCTGTAAAACCTGTGCAGAAAATATCTGTTAACACTACCTGACTGTTTTTACATTTATTCCTGATTTCTTATGTGTAGATATGCACACATCTTAGTACCACTCCCTGGATTCGAACCATGTGTGGGTGCCAAAAATTAACAACTAAACTATTTCTCATCACACTGAGCTACTGGGGAACTGCTGCTTCTTGTTTCACTGGTTTCTGACTAATAGTCTCTTGGTTGGACAGTTTGAACTTGTAATCCTGTGAAGCATGCATGACAGATAGTGTACTGTGCATTAATCATTTGGATTACTACAATCTGGAAAGCAAAGGTTAACATAAGGCAATGCTGCATGGAACACACTTTGATACATCACACATTACTATTCAGGGTTCAGATCTTAGTGCAGTATATATTTCACATTTCATTTATATCTTGTTTTACAGCTCCACCATCTACAGTTTTTCTTAACAGCTGGTTCACAGAACAACCTCGGTTAGTGTATGCTATCACAGCCATATTTGCTGTGAAGAACCTGTATACATTCTATATGTCTACAACAACATACCAGAGTAAACACAACAGTTTTTGGTAGGAATCTTTATTACACATCAGTATTAGTCGGACAAATGTTTTTATTTATTAAGTTACCACAGTAACAGTATACCTACTAGCAGTAAACAATGTACTCCTTCTTAGCTGTTTGCACAATATGCTGCAAAATAGATTTGTACTCAATAGCCTGTTGGTGCAGCCTCAGCAGTCTGTCGGCATGGGCTTTGACATTACTAGCCCTCTCTGTTTCAGCTGTAGGGGAGAAAAACACACATTATGCATATCTGTCTATCACATTCTCAGGCTAGTATTTGCTACAAACTACTTGATAGTGATACTTAACTCACTACTGGAGCATTCTGTGCTGATGCATCTTGAATCCACTGGGCCAAGACCACCCACTTCCTCCACTTTAGGTTGGCATAGTGGTGCCATACCTGCTCACCAGGCCGGGGGATGCCAGTAGCACTGGTGAGTTCACGTGCGAGACGGTCCCAGGCCTCTGCTTTGTATTGTGAGCCCTGGTACTGGCCCTGCAGTGTTCTCTCATTATGGTTTTCTACAAGGAGTCCAGCCATGGCCCTTGACTCCTGAATGTCCCAGCGCTGCACCCAAAAGTGCGCTCCTTCACCTACGCCCACCATAGTACCTGCACAGATGGACTATAACAGATTCTGGCTGTATTCCCACCTGCACCGTTTAAATAAGGTGATATTCCTGCCCTTTGCTGTCATTGGACCATTTTGAAAATATTAAGCTCCACTAACAGTGCTTAAAAGGGTGTCTGCTGTGCACTGCTTAACAGTGTGCAAATCTGCTTAGCTGAGCTACCTGCTGCTTAGCATTCACGTCTAAGCAATGCTTAAACTTGCTAAGCATAGCTGAGCATTGCTAACCATTGATCACTTTTCATTTTTAAAAAATATCAGAATAAAGACTTCATTTAGTAAGTGTATATGATTTACTTTACATGATATCCCTCTATGTGCTTTCATTACATTAGCAAGTGGTGTGACTATACTGTATGGGACACTTGTGTATACATGGATGGTTTCACATGTTATATGCACTCTTCAATTTTACAGCAGCTACACTACCCTGGTTGATAAAAATCAATTACTCCATAATTTAAGATGAAATTAATAATTTTAACACTGCTTTCCCATCTTTAAACAAATTGCCTGTCTTGGTACTTGAACTGTGAACACCTGCATGCAAAGCAAGGACTCTAACCACTACACTATCTCAGTTTGGGAGTTTCAGTTGTACATTTTTATTTAACTCCTATGGGATGTTTAAGCAATGCTGAGTAGATTGCCATAATGCGCACACCCGCTCAGCTATGTTTTAACATTCCTTATTACGGAAAAAAAATATTATTTCTGGCCTTCTACAGCTTTCTTGCTGTAGGAGGTTGACAGGTTTGTGAGGCAGGCATATGGGCATTCTGCAGAAACCTGTACAGTTGACGGCTATGGCTGTACACCACTTTTGCAATGCAGGGGGTGTGTGACAGAACCTGTCACACACCCCCTGCATTTCCTTAATGATCTACTAGCTATTTCAGTGTTCGTGGACACTGACATAGCTATTTTATTAGCTGTCAGTGTCCATGGTCTCTGACAGCACTTGCAAAATGCTGTACAGCACTTTTACAATGCAGGGGGTGTGTGACAGACCTTGTCACACACCCCCTGCATTGTTTCTTGCTCCCCTAGCTATTTTACTGTCTGCGGACATTGAAATGCTTATTTTAATTTCATTTCAGTGTCTGCGGACACTGAGTGCAGAGGGTTTGCTCGATGTCCGTGCACTACTTAAACACACCCCCTGCACTCGTTCACTGTTTGTGTCCATTTAGCCTTAACAGCAGCACACATTCATGAATATGCAAGGGGAGCTGCTGTTAAAGCTAAGGCTACACTGACACAAACCATTTATTGAATCCCGGGGTCTGAGTAATGCACATTAATAGTGCACATTTTATGAGTAGTGTGCATTCGCTGTGTGGTACAGACTCTGTGAGTAATGAACATTCTAGGATTAGTGTACAATCTATAAGTAATGCTGTTCTATGACTAATGCACATTTTGAGGAATACACATTCTATGAGTAGTGTGCACTCTGTAATTAATGCACATTCTCTGAGTAGAACTCATTCTGAGTAATTCACATAAGTAGTGCATATTTTATGAGTAGTGAGCATTCTCTGAGTAGTATAGACTCTGCAAGTAATGCAAATTCAAGGATTAGTGTATACTCTATAAATAGTGCAATTCTATGACTAGTGCATATTATGAGGAATGTATATTCTATGACTAATACATACTCTATGAGTAATGCACATTCTGTAAGTAGTTCACATTCTCTCAGTAGTACAGTCTCTTCAAATAATGCACATTCTAGGATTAGTGTACACTCTATATAAGTAATGTGGTTCTTTGACAAGTACACATTATGAGTCGTGCACATTCTATGCATTCTCTGAGTAGTGTACACTCTGTAGTAATGCACATTCTATGAGTAGTGTGCACTCTATAAGTAATGCATGCTCTATGAGTAGTCTATATTCTGTAAATAATGCACATTCTCTAAGTAGAACACATTCTGAGTAATGCATATAAGTAGAGCACATTTTATGAGCAGGCAGCATTCTTTGCATAGTACAGATACCGGAAGTAATGCGCATTCTAGGATTAGTGTAGACACTATAAGTAGTGCAATTTTATGTCTAGTGCACATTATGAGGAATGCATATTCTATGACTAATACACACTCTATGAGTAATGTACAAGTTGTGCACATTCTGTGAGTAGTAGTCTCTGTAAGTAACACATACTCTAGGATACTCTAAGTAGTGCAGTTCTATGATTAGTACACATTATGAGAAGTGCAAAATATAGGAGTGGTGTTCACTGTATGTGTAGTGTATATTTGTTGTTGAGTGTTTAAGCAATGGCTATTGTGTGTAGTATGGATTCTAGGAGTAGTATACACTATATGCGTAGTGTACATTCTATGACTAATACATACTCAGTGAGTAATGTACATTCTATTAGTAGTGCACATTCTGTGAGCAGTGCACATTCCACATGTAGTGCATATTCTCTGAGTTGTACATACACTGCAATGCATATCCTATAAGTAGTGCAAACTCTATGAGCAACGCACATTCTATGAGTTGCTCACACTCTTCAAGTAATGCACATTGTTTAAGTAGTTCACACTCACTGAATAGTACACACTCTATGAATAATGCGCATTGTGTGAGTAGTACACAATATCAGTAATGCACAGTTTATGAGTAGTGCACATACTATGAGCAACTCACACTCTAACTGACAGAGAAAACAATTCTTATTGAGTGCAGTGCTAACATGTGGGTTTAGTATGAAGTCTTTAGCAGTGAGGTGATCTTCACAATATCGGCAGACTGAGGCTGAGAAGGTGGGATCTAGAGTCCTAAGTCTCCCCAGTCTGGGAGGTGGGGGGGGTGGGCATAATAGATAAGGCATTTGACCTAACAGATACAAGATATAGGGTTTGAGTCTCACCTTCAGAAAATTGGCCAGGCTTAAAATGGCCTTTAGAGCAGCTAGCCTAGTACTTACCTATGAATCTATGTACATAAGTGTGTGAAACTGTGTGCAGAGTGAATTATTGCCATGCTAAGTAAGGACTGTGCAATGGCAAAAGTTTCAAGTAGTTTTGTTGGTGTTTTCAGATAGTTACTTTATAGAAATTTAGGTGAAAGACAGGACTCAGATAATATATGAAATGCTAGGTTAGGACAAATCAGTTGTTGGAATTTACATTTCTGAGAGATATATTAAAAACCTCACATATGCAGATGATACCACTTTGCTGGCTGAAAGTGAGGAAGAGCTAAGTAAAAAGCTGGCATGTTACTCCATGTCAAAAAAAGAAAAAAAATCATCTTGCCTTATCAATTGTTTGCAAATGGATGGGGAAATGTTAAAGCAGGGACAATTATTATTTTTATGACTCAGATATTTCTGCAGATGGTGAAAGCAGACATGAAATTAAAATATGTTTGCATCTTGGAAGGACAGCTATAGCATATCTGGAAAAGACTTAATAGAGAAAATACATCATTTTATAGGTTCATAAAATAGTACTAGGCTAACTGCCCTTGCAAGTCATTTTAAGTCTAGCCAATTATCCCTTGTGAGACTCAAACCCTGCACCTTGTGTTTGTAAGGCAAACATGAAATTAAAATATGTTTGCATCTTGGAAGGACAGCTATAGCATATCTGGAAAAGACTTAATAGAGAAAATACATAATTTTATAGGTTCATAAAATAGTACTAGGCTAACTGCCCTTGCAAGTCATTTTAAGTCTAGCCAATTATCCCTTGTGAGACTCAAACCCTGCACCTTGTGTTTGTAAGGCAAACACCTTAACCATTAGGCCACCCATAAATGGTTCATGAAGTCAAAGTTGTGGTAATCCCAGCAGAAGTGAGACTATGCTGGCTGATGTCACCAATTTTGCATCACACAGTCTGAAACTGAGGGGAAAAAAACCCTTCACTCTAAGTTGAAGATTTGAGTTAAAAAAGTCTAAGATCTTTAGCTAAGCAGAGACATTCATGTATTTCCAGCCCACCTACCTGTTTATCGAATGGTAATAAATAACCAAATAAATAAATAAACAAATACCAGCTTCTCTCTACTGTGGTTCTTTGCTACAATTCATGGATTATAGAAAAAAGGTCTGCTTCAAAATAAACAGTGTTTGGATATATCAACGCAATAACTCTTTGTTAAGGTGCTTTGATACACTGTAACTAATAGCTATACTTGTTCCTTGCTACAGTTCCTTACACACAAACAATGAATGGCTGTCATTTCAGCAATCATAATTTGTGTTCACAGCTGTTTAAATAGTTGTTGATACTGTTTGCAGGGTCAGTCAGTACCTCACCTAAAATGCCAGTGGTGCTTGCTCACAACTTGTTCCTTGGACAGCCATCTCTTTTTCCGTACCCTTGCTAGAGTGTGTTTCCTGTAATAACATAACAGCTGTAATGCCAGGGCTATAAGCAAGGCTGTACAGTGAAAGATTGATGCTTTTGAGCTGTTGTCTTGGGAGAAATTGTTTGAGAATTCCATGAACTGCAAGACATCCAAATTAGCCAGTACTTAAGAAAATAAATCCAGACTGTTCACTGGAATGTCTGATGGTCAAATTCAAATAATTAGGGCACATACTGTGAAGACAAGATTCACTATTAAAAGCACAGATGCTGTGACAGAGTGAAGGCAAAATAAGAGACTAAGATGGATAGATAGCATTATTGAAGTAGCAGAGGACATCGACACCATTACTGAAGTAATGACTATGTTTTACAAGAACTTAAAGAAGCAGTTTTTGACACTCAGACTTTCTGTGCTAAAGTTCCTGAGGTCACAAAAAGTCAGATTTGACTATTTAAGTAAACACAAGCAAAACGGGTGTCAGGAATGGAAAGGTCACTGGGATGATGCTTGGAGATGTCAGTAGGGTCTTTATTTGTTTTAAAATGAGACAGATGTTCTGTATGCAGTGCAGATTTAAGTTTTGAGTGGTCAAGAGGGAGTATGTTAAGAAAAAAATGAAACACAGAAGTTTCCAAGAATAGATCCCTGGAAAATACTGGACTGTAGAGCAGAGGTACCAAAAACATATAAATCAGCAGGTTCTTGAGCTGTCGATGAATGACATTTGCAGGTAACAAACCAAATGACGCAACTGCTACAAAAACATGTTTAAAAGTTTTGTGAGGAGGTGTTAGCAAGAAGTAGAATGATAAGCTTTGACAAAATGTATAAACTATTTGCATTTAGGTGCTCATATCCATTCTGATGTAAATGGAGCTGGTTTGTGTGAGCCGAGCAGTGATGTGTTACTATCATCATTATTATCATCATTATTGCCTTTCATAGTTTTAGATGATGTCAGGGTGTTACATCAACTGTCACCACCTCTCTTGATTCAGATATTGACACAGGTCTTTTGTCATGTGATCCATCTATCTGTAGGATGGACATTTTCATCTTCTTCGGTATTCTTCCTGTCTCTTCCAAATGTGCTTTACCAAATCATCTTCTGCTTTGCTGCATATGTGAATAAACCATTGCAGTGTGTTATCCTTCTTTGCAACTGAGACTACTCTGGCTTCTGCCCTGGTATGTCCATTTCTTTATCTGTGCTACAAGGTGCATCCTACTTCTGTCAGGCACTTTGTCTCCATCACGCCAAGCTTCTTCAGCTGCTTTGGTTTTCCTGCCTAGGTTTCCATGACGTGTAGAAGCATTGGTCATACCATTATTTTGCAACTCTTACTTTTCAGTTTCTTTGATATTCATCTGTCACATACTATCCTGACGTTTTGTGTCAGCTGCTCAGAGCAACACTGATTCTAGCTTTGGCCTCTTTATTGAAACGTATCGTCTACTCAACTTGAAGCTGTTAACTTGCTCCACCATTTTTCCTTTTGAGTCAGTTTTTAGCTTCTTCTGGTTCCACATTTGCTGCCATGACCACTATCTTGAATATGCTGTTTCAATCTATGTACCGTTAGTTTTGCATTCCAGTCCCCTATCATTTGCTGAAGTACCTCTTTGACATCTGCTTGTAGTGCTACACTGTCTATATACAGCTGCTTTGTTGACCTTTTTGCTAGTGTAGTCCATCGGTAGTATGAAGAGTAGTGGCCTCAGAGGTGAAGCCTGATGAACATCCTCTCCCACTAGGAACCCATTTGTGAGACCAAGCACTGTTTGTACTTGTGTCATTGGGTCCTTGTATGTAGCTTGAACTTTTTCTACTAATGTTTCCAGGACTTTGAACCATCGCAGGACTGCCTAAATTAGTTTTCTTGGCACCATGTGATATGCATTCTCCAAATGTAGGAATGCCCAGTTGGACTCTTTCCTCACCTCTAGCTTCTTCTGCATTATCCATCTCACTGCAGGCAAGTGAGCAAGTTGTGCTGCATCCTGATTGAGTTTAAACTGTTCATCTCTCAATCTTACTTTCCTAATCTGCATAATTGTTTCTCAGCCATCCTCTCCAGTACTTTCATGCAGTGCAATACAGTGAGGTTATAATATTCATGACTAAATTGACATTACTCATAATACATGATACAATACTTGTTAAAGTTATTCCTTAACTGATGGATACTGTCAAACAGACTGGGGAAAATGGAGAGAGAGAGTGAGAGAGAGAGAGAGAGAGAGAGAGAGAGACAGAGAGACAGAGAGAGAGAGAAAGATGCATATATATATATATATATATATATATATATATATATATATATATTTATATATATATATACACAGAGAGAGAGAGAGAGAGAAAGAAAACATAGAGAGAGAGAAAGACAGACAGACAGGAAAACAGAACAGCAAGAGTAAGAGACATCCATAGTTTCTGATTTCAAAATGACTGCAGGCTTAGATAGAGGGATATGAACAAATTTCTAACAAAGCTTAGGGAAAGTGTAACAACAAACATATCGATTAATTACATATGTCTGGAGAATATGCCTTTGGTCTCTCAAGTGATAGAAGCTTGCTAATGACATCCTAGTTGCTAGATGAAATGCTATTGTCAGAGTTAAATGAAGGGATCATATCCATCATTCAGTGAGAAAAACTGGTTCTGAGATAGATATCCCCAAAATCATTAAAAAGAAAAGCAGAGATTTGCCTATAGGAAGTTTGAGAGGTGACACTATACCTTTGCAGTCAGTACAAATATGTGACTGATTTGAAATGGTATGCTGAAGAGAGACATATAACGTTTTCTACATGGCCTGAAGTTGAAAGAGGACGTTTAGTGTTTCACTTTGAAATAAAAAGATATGCATACCTGTATTTCTGCCTTGCTGTTTTCTTAACATATTCTTAAAATTATAGTTATCTTTAGATTTTGATTATGCACTAAAATGAGTTGTTTGTCTCTATTGTGTCTATAAATCCCCCTTTATCCAACGAGCATTCTATGAACTCCTATGACATTAAATATAAGAAAATCATACATAAGGGAACAATAGATATTAAAAATTAAAGTGTGTAGTTTTTGTCCTTCCACAAAGCCGAGCATGTCAAATAACCAGTGTCTCCTAATAAATTCCCAGGACTTGGGAAGGGGGGTCACTATTGCAGTAATACAATTACTAGAGCATCAGATCCCATGAAGATGTTTGCCACTTTGTAATAAATGCTAAGTGACTGCAGACAATGACTACTAAAACACAGGATACTGAAGTTTGTCCTTAAGACATTCTGAAGTGCATTAATTATGCTGCAGTTAAGGACATTATGAGCATTAGATACAAAGCTAAACCATGATGTGGAGCACCGAAGTTTAAGTACATTGTATTTACTTAAAAGGAGACTCATGGAAAACATTTCAGGTACATGGTATCTGAATTCCCACTGATATCTTACTTTTATAATCTATAATGAAACATTCAGGTCAATAAAGCCCAAACCCACTAACTGTAGATATGACATGTTTTGCCCCTTTTTGGGCTTGTCAGCCCAGCATAAGTGGATTGGTTCATCATGTTCTGAAAACACTCTTTATTTGCCTGAATGCCTAAGTCATGATTTATAAACAGTAAGAAGTAAGTGGCCAGCCACATTTAGCTGAAACCCTTGTGTGCCCTTAAGGATAATTAGCATATTTCCATGGGCCTCTTTCAAATGAAGTTTAAGGTATTACACTGTGAAGTCTCTGGTTTAGGAGGGTCATTTTGATGCTTTTGCCTATAAGTTTTTTCTGTGTGATATTTTTAATTGTTATTTTGTTCCTTAATTGGAAAATTGTGCATTCACTGTAACGTTATACATAAAAAGCTTTGTGAAAATCGGAGTTTTCAGAAAATGGACAAACTATCCACTCTTACTGTATCGATGGGCCCTTAAACATAGTGAAACATGTCATCTCTGCAGCTAATGGAATTTGACTTTATTGGCCCGAAACCATGCAGCCAAAACAGAAATAATTTGTGTATTACACAGTGAAGTCTCTGGTTTAAAATGATCTTTTTGCCTATAATTTTTTTTTCTGTGTGACCTTTTTTACTTTTTGTTTTGTCATTTATTTAAAAAGGAGACTTACATAAGTTTGCAGTTTGGAATGTTAGTTCATGCCAGTGTTTCCTTGAATTAGAGAGTATTTTACAAAGCCTTGAGGGTGGAATTCATAGGTTCCACTCATAAACAGTGCAATAAAGTAGGGTGTCAGTTAAGACAATTAGTTTTTATGATCACCTGAATGAGATTCACTATTCAGCCACTGAGACTCTACCGCTCTAACACAGAACTTAGACAACAAAGATGGACTTTTTATAAGTTTTTGTTAATTAGAATTGATGTCTGTTTGTAATATAAAGAATATGATTATTAAGAGGAATTTGTGCTGTTAGTGAATTTTTAGGAGCATACAGTCCCTTGGTATACAAACACAAAGAGAAAACAAGCTCTTTACCTTCCAAACCATGACCATGGTACCATTAATAATTATCTGACAAAGAGTCTAGACCCACCCAATAGTCTGCTCTATGAGTTGGAAGTACTGTCTTCTAAACAGTACAGTTGCATAAGTAAAAGCACCATAACAACAGATGTTCAAATGATCACTGCTGCACTAGCCCAAGGTATATGGGTTACATCCTGCTAAAGACCTAACAGTCATCTAGCTTGAAAAGATTCAGTGCATCTTCCATGAACCCAAACCACTAAATAGCTCAAGCTGTGCTGACTAAAACTTCAGAGCTTTCATTCCAACTGAGACAGGGAGGCTAGGCCCTAAGAGGACACTGTTAGTAACAACAGAAAAGAAATGTCTATACCCTTGCATAAAAAGCACACCACAAAACAAGGGGATGGAGGGAGGGAGTGGCTACTACAGCAGCAGTGATCATTCAAACATATACTGTTATGGTAAGTTTAGTGTAGTTACACACCTGTACTATGTTGAGCATTTGATCAATGCTGTAGCAGCATAAGCTATATGGGTAACTTATCATATCTTAGAATAACTGGAGGTTGCAAGGGGAAGGATTCTGGACACACTTGCAAATGGTCCTAGGAAAGCCTGACATGTGTTTTGTAAAAGTTTGTATAGAGGACCAAGTTGCTGCTTCTAGAGTACTTCTAGACTCCAACTGTTTCCAAAAGCCAGAGATGAAGCCTACTTGATGAACACCCTACAGATGGATCAAATCTTTGATGACCACTTAATCTAGTTTCCATTTGTGGGGGTGCACTTTTTCCCCACTCAACTTATCTGCCACATATTTTTCCTCTGCTAGAATGCAAGACGCCTATAGAGTGAAATTGTACTGCAAAGTTATAATGCATGCTAACATGGCTAGTCTGCACAGGGGGCAAGAACTGGTTCCCCATTGTTCTATATGTGCCACATCACTGTGGTATTGTTTGTAACAACTTGAAGTGGTCTTGGAGACCAGAGGTGAGTCAGAGAGTTGAGTGCCTTGATAAGGGCAAGCATCTCTTTTATGTTTATGTGCTTGTGTCTGTCTTTGTTGCCTCAGATACCTTGCACTTTTATTTTCCCTTGGCACTGCTCCCCAGGCAAAGTCTGAGGCATCTGTAGTGATTGACTACTTTGGAGCAGGAGGGGAGAATGCAAGACCGAGACCTGGATTTAGGGTAATTTGATGCCTCCACCAAGTAATTTCTCTTCTTACAAATCCCAGAACTAGAATGTGAAAAGATCATCAGTGTTGGTGCTGGGACTAAAGAGACTTCAAATACCATCTTTGTCATCTGACTCCAAGTCAAACTGCTGACCAGAAATGAGTGGAGTCCCACAGGGTTCGGTCCTGGGTCCTCTCCTGCTTGGTATCTACTTCTCTGAAGTCCAGGCCAACACAAAGGGACTCTGGCTGACAATGTTTGTAGATGATTGCAAGTTGGGAGCTATTATTAACTTCCTAAGTGATATTGACATCCTGCAGAAAGGCCTCACTGAGACCAACGACTGGTGTTAGAACCATGGCCTTAAGCTCATTGCCAAAAATGTGTCATCATTTCCTTTGGGAAAAACTCAGTTCCCATGAATTACCACATCGATGGTAGTCCACCGAACACAAAAGGTGTTATAAGAGATTTGGAAGCACAGGTTGACAGCGACCTCTCTTTTGACCACCACATTGCCACTGTGGTCAGAAAGTCCTTCTATGTGTCACATCTCATTACTAAGGGTTTTGCATCCAGGAAGAAAGAGGTCATTGTCTCCCTCTACTCTTCCCTCATTAGGCCAATCATCGAGTACAATGGCCCATTTGGCATATACCTCACTAGACACTTACAACAACTGGAGACGCCGTGAAAGTACCTCGCAAAGATGATCTTAGGCCTTAAACAGTTGTCCTATATGGACAGACTCAAAAAACTCCAACTATTCTCTGTCTCATATCACATACTTAGAGGCGATCTCTGCTTATCTTACAAAGCCATGTCTAACCCAGCTCTGTTAGAAATGCTACATCTAAAGAAATCCCAATCCCTCCACACCACACACTCCAGAGACCTCAACCTCATTATCACAATCAACAGAACCTGCTGGAGGGACAGGTTTATAATCCAAAGACTGCCCATGCTATGGAATAGACTACCCATACATGTCAAACAGAGCACCTCACTGGCCGTCTTCAAGAGAAATCTTGATGAGTGGATGGGAAATAGAAAATTCACCCCTGGTATCATTCCAGTGGCTCTACTCAACACAGGAACTGGGATCTAATGTTGGGTGGTACAATGCCAGGGTAATCCTATGGGATATGTCAGGGTAATCCTATGGGATAGGCTTGTAAAAGCTTCAGGGCCATTAGCCTAGTACACAACTATGAACTTATGAATCTATGAAGTCTTGCCATAGGTATCATGAGAATCATAGATGCCATGAGAACTAGAATTCTGAGGACTTCAATCACCACAACAGAAGTCTGAGTGTAAAACCCATGAAACAGATCAAAATATAGATCTGTTTTCTCCTGTGGAAGAAAAGCTCTTTGTACTGAGGTGTGATTGAGTCAAAAAAGACTTTTGAATGTTTTCTTTGAATCTCAGCCTGCACAGGACATCCTCTCCCCAAGTGACGGTTTCCCGACACTCTGAAAAAACTCTGAAAAGATAAGCAAGTCATCTAAATATGGAAATATGTGGATACCATGTAGCCTGAAATTTGCTATGGCAGGAGCTAGATACTTTGTGAACACTCTTGGAGTAGTGGATAGTCCAAAGGGTAAGGTAGAGAACTGTTAATGAGCTCCAGACACAGAAAACTTTAAGTAACACCTGAAATTTGGATTAAATAAATCTAAGGTTACCAAAAACTCAAATAAAGAAGAAGAAGGGATAATGGGTCTTGAAGTGAAAGCATTTTGAACTTTGGCACTATCACATACTGGCTCAGGAAATCAAAGTCCATAACCAGTATCCATTTAGTTTCTTTCTTTGGAATCCAAAACATTGTTGAATAAAAACCTTTTCCCAAATGTGATAGAAGAACTGTTTCTATTACTCCCGGGACTGTTTGTGCTATAGGACAGGAGAAACAAAAAGAGGGGTTTGGTCTGGTGGATGTGGAATAATTCCCTGTAATGGAGACATTTCTTCCCATTGTCTTCAGCCTCAGAACCCATTTGTCTAAAATTATCTGTTGTCAGAGAGAAATGAAGGTTCAGACTTTCTGGAAGGGATAAGGGACTGCCAAGGTGGGTGGCATATTTTAGGGAGGTTCCTACTTTTTTCTTGGAACCTCCCAGCCATTGCTGTTTACTGTTTATTTTGCTTCTTGCCAAAACTGGCAATGGAGCTATCCCTTGGAAAATTTGAAGAAGGAGGGCTGAATCAGCTTACCTCTCTCACCACATTTTTTGAAAGCCTCTGCAGCAGAGGATCTAAAAACTAAATTTTATTTTAAAGGAGAATAGAAAATCTTGTTTTTCACATCATCTTGGAGGTTCTGAGAATGCAGCCAGACAGACCTCCTCAACACACTACTAGTGGCAACAGCCCTATGTAGTAACTACAGAGTCATAGACATACTTTAAGGAATGAATAGTGACCTGAGAAATTGAAGAAACTAAACCATACATAGCAGATTTGTCTTCAGAGCAGGAACTGCAGATAAAACATTCCTCATTCTTTCACAATCAGTCAGAATAAACTTTAACATATGAGACTGACTGTGACATCCCCCCTCTGGGCCAGTATTCAAAGAGCCTGAATCTTCACTACTGACACAGATGAGGGACATTTACTTAGAACAAAGATAGATACACATAGTATTCCCAATTTCCCTTAAGAGCACACAGGGAACACACTCAGTCTAGGGTCTGGGTTTCCCTCTCTCTCTCTCTCCAGACCCCCAGTAAGACTCCACACTGGCACAGCTATAGAGCTGAGTCATCAGCCGAGTGTCCCAGTCAAGGTCCTCCACTACCCTCTCTGTGAAACCAGTGCTCTGTGTTTCTGCTCCAAGTAGCTGATACACTCTTTGAGATTTGATTTTCACACAAACATACACACACACACTCACACACACACGTGCACACACACACACACACACACACACACACACACACACACACACACACACACACACACACACACACACACACACAAAAACACACACACACACACACACACACACACACACACACACACACACACACACACACACACACACACACACACACACACACACACACACACACACACACACACACACCTGGCAAAGGCTGGCAAAGATTTACTAGCTATGCCCCCCTGCCAGAATAAAAGTTAGATACTGCCACCAGGACACTCCAAAGCTAGCTACTCTAAGGCTCTTACAAGTGTACCCAATTATACTGAATAAAAGTAATACTAATATAAAAGGTAGTGTTTGACCATTGCAGTAAAGCTTTCAGGAGTGGCTGCAGTGCCACCAAATAAATATAAGTACTCTCAAATGTTAAACTATTCTCTAAAGGAGCAAGCAGAATAAAAAAGTGTAACGTATTTAATAATAAATAATAAAAGACCATGAAAATACTAAATATTTATTTACAATAAACACCAGAGTTTCATCAGAGAAAATATTAAAGTAACAGAGATGAATAGATTCATACAGATACAGAAAAACAGTACTTAACTAATCTCACTATATCTTCCTGACTGATCTAAAGAATTACTATTCCCTGGTTACTTACTAAAGTAAGGCAAGATGAAGTAGGTGAGTGATCCTTCTATGTCAGATTTCAAAAACAGACTACTCTAAGACTGCCATCTCATCTAGTATTAAAACATCATTTCACTGCATTACAGGATGACATCACATACATCTGGTCATCTGACTTCTGGTTCACATACTATCCCTCTTTACTAGAAACTGAACCCAGAATCTTGCACATATGTATTACCATACTCACAAATATAGCTTTTTAAAGATGTGTTGTAGCATCTGGAAGTCATAAAACCATTTCAATGCTTCCACTCTTCCAGGGTAGCAATTAGTTCACTACTAAGGACAATACAACAGGATTTCTAGTCCTTGTTTTCACAAACATTTTGTCTCTGGCTGCAGTCAGAACTGTAAGATATAATCTTTATGGCCCAAATCAGGTAATTTAATTTAATTTCAGGATATTTTTCTAAAGTGAGCTGGGGCTGAGCTTAACCTTTCCTCTTCTAGTATCTTCTGTTAAAATACATACATTTAATCAGTTACAATAGTACAGTTTGACATACATGTATTTTTCTTTCTGCCCAGCTGGACACACTGTTGGTACATTTTTAACACAAGTTGCTTTACAAATACATTTTTCAACAGAAACATATGTACAAATCAAGAAAGTAATAACAAAATTTGAATCACCACACTGTAAAATACCAGTTATTTATTAAGACACTCAGCGTAAGCACTTTTAGGTTAAGTACCCCTTTTCAGACAATTCACAAATAACCTGAATCATATTTAAAACACAAAGTAGCGAATCACAGTCAATATTGGGCCCTCCTCATCTTGAGGGGCGGGTTTCATGGGAATAACCCCATTCATCCCAGATGGTCTGTGTGCACACATCTCTAAAATCCATTTACTTTCATAGTATTCTGTCAAATTGCCTATGTCACCCCCTCTCGTGGATAACTTAACAGTCTGTAAAACCACAGAATCAAAGATATGCACAGTATTTTCACTTACATGGTGATATAGAGCATTTTGGGTATTACCTGTACATATTGCTGATAAATGTTGTGATATTCTATTTTTTTAATTTACAGTTGGTTTTACCCACATAGAATGCATAGCAGTCCTTACACTGAGCTAAGTAGACAACATCTGTTGTATGACAGTCTGCATATGATGCCAATGGATATTGTTTACTGGTAACAGGATGGATAAATACATTTTTCTTCCTAATATATTTACAGGCTTTGCAATGTTGACATGGGAAAGTTCCCTGACGTGTGATATTATTGGTAAATCTCCTAGATCTCTCATTAAGGTATATATTAGAAGACCGAAGACGTATTATTTAGAATGCGTCTTGGTCAAACTTAAAAGGCTGAAAATGGAAAATATCAAAGCGGCTGTTAAAGAAATTTTTTCCCAGGGAAAGAATTTGCTTGGTAGCTTCAGTACTTTGCCGTTTTCAACACTATAGTGTGGTCACGGAGTTGGTATATTTAAGTGGGGGGGGGGGGTAGGGGCGAACCCCCCTTCTTAATGTAATGTTTGAAATTCATTTTTATTTTATTTTTTTTGTTGGAACAGTGATTTAAAAATTGCTGTTCTGACACTTCAACTTTGTAAGCTTTTGCTTACATAGGGTTGATCAATCACCGTTTGCTTTTTTTAAGTGTTCAGTGATTTAATATATACCCTCTCATTACATAGCAGATCTTTTAAGGTTTTATTTCATTTGAAACAGAACAGAGGTTTGTGAGTTATAATTTCTTTTAGTCTATCATCTGTGTGTAATATACCCCAGTTTTTCCTGATGATATCACAAATACCTCCTACGTTGTTACTATACTTCAAAGTTACTCTTAAAGGTTGTTTCAAACTCCCTGTATTACTCTGGTAATTAGTTTTATCACCAGAAAACCAATATTTAGCATTAGTTTGTCTTTTGTTGGTACATTCCTGATGATAAGTTTATTTTATCATCCTTGTAGCCTCTCTTATGAAAAGTATGCTTTAACTCTAGTGACTTCTGTTTAAAATAGATTTCGTTTGTGCATATCTTAGATGTTTTGTAAAACTGTCCCTTAGTTATATTATCAAACACATGCCTAGGATGCATGCTATCATAGGGTAAAAGCGTATTGCAAATACATATCAGTTCAATATACAAATGACATATAATTCTTTACAAAACTCCAGCTAGCTATGCTGGCATATGTTATACATCCACTGCCCTACTTCTCATGGCATAGCTGGCAATACCTCACATAGTCACACTGACAATTCAAAATTCTAAAAATTAAAGTTGCAGAAGCATATGCTTTCCCCCAGACTTGTCAATTGTTTTGCTATCCTTGTCAGAAATGGAAGAATTGAAATTAACAAAATGCTTGGCAGCAGTTTGATTAACTAAAGCTATAGCTGCTGGGTCAGGTCTGAGATGTGTTTATAAACAGTTGAAAGACTGAGGAACTTTACACATTCTGTTTTCTTTTTTAGGTATAGCAAGCAGGCTGTCAGGGAAAAGTACAGTTGTGTACC
>NC_056742.1:397153032-397178032 GCF_019279795.1 Protopterus annectens
AATTCATAGCAGAAGGGCACCATATCAGGGAACAGCACTGAGTACTAGCTGAGCCAGCTACAGCTCTGATGGTGTACATGTGTGTGTAGACTGTCACTATGGCTGTCTCAGTTGTTGTGGGTTTGTGGTATCTGTGTGAGTGTGCATGTGTGTAGGTGGCTTATTAAATGCATTTTGTGGATTGGTAGGAGTTGTTCTAAATGCATTAAATTTCTAGTTCAGAGTCATGCAAATAAGTTCTAATGGACTTTTATAGAATGTGATTCTTTCATGTCTCTGAATCACTTTTTATCACGGCAGTGCTGTTACAATTTGTGAGCAGAGTAGCACTAGCAGTATGGTGATAATTTCTCTGAGTACCCCCACTGTGCTGATCCAAAAATAAAACACAAGTTTTATTCATATTTTAAGACATAAATAATTCAGAATGTAACCAGCTCCTCAGTATTGCCTTCAGAATTAACTAACTGAAACAAAAACATGCTTATATAGTTTGAAATAGCATGTCATTACTTACTGATGGTCTTTAATTGAAAACGCTAATAATGAGACTAATATAGCAAATACATATTATTTTGAATATATGCATTGTTTATCTGAATAACTGACATCAGCTACATTTAATATAAGTTCTAGATGGATGTAATTATGTTTCATATGTTATAAGCTAGTTTGCTAATTCTGACTTTTAGTTAGATTTCCTTCCAATTTCAAAAACATGCCATAAGGTAGAGCAGGACTCTAAATTGCCATTAGGCAAGTCTGCATACATGAGTGAGGGATATGGAAGAAAGGCCTGGCAAACTACTTTCATTCCTCCATTGCCTTGAAAAGTCTGTGGTTAGTGATGGTTTTCCACAGGGTCACTCTAGGAGTGGGATGGGATTCATAAGAGAGTGAATGTGTGGTGCAGGGACAATTGTATAGAACTGCTGGTATTATGAAAGATAGCAAGTCATTTTTTAGTGTTTGGGCAGTTATCTCACTTTTGACCAACATGTGCCTATTGTTGTAATAAAGTTGTTCTATATTGCACAGCTTATAAACAAATACATTGTATCTAAATCTATGGGTGTCATTGTCCCCTTTATACAGCCCTCATT
Source organism: Protopterus annectens (assembly GCF_019279795.1). Taxonomy (NCBI): domain Eukaryota; kingdom Metazoa; phylum Chordata; order Ceratodontiformes; family Protopteridae; genus Protopterus; species Protopterus annectens. The sequence goes on from NC_056742.1 coordinate 397,154,136, forward strand.
AGGCCAGTCATTGAATATGCCCTTTGGCATGCACCCATCCAGACATATGCAACAACTGGATACCTTTCTAAAAGGATGCAATGCCGAAACAACATGTCTTACACAGACGGACTCAAAGTCATGTCACTATACTTAGTAACCTACAGACTGCTAAGAAATGTCCTATGTCTGACATATAAGGCATCCTCTGACCCAGTACTGATGGATTTAGAGCACATCAGCAAATCAAGTCACATCAGAAATACTTGGTCTAGGGACTTAAACCTCTTCTGCAACATCAACAGAATAGTTTGGAGGGACAGGTATAGTTTGCAGAGGATATTGCTGCTATGGAACAGGCTCCCCATCCACATAAAACAAAGTTCAATGTATCCTACAACTGTCTCCTGTACTACTATTGGACAGATGTGACTCTCCTAAATGCATTATCCCATGCATGAGTCATCTCAAATTACCTATGGTATAATCCCTGTTATTCACATTAGGGGTAGTATATAATTATTGACCATGGGATGAGTAAAGCCAATCTATAACCAGATGAGTGGGATAAGTTATTTCATGCACAAAAAGGGAAATTTCCTAGGCTTAAAATGGCCCACAAAGGCAGCTATAAGAAAAAAACAACAAACTTTTACATTACACACACAAAAGCAAACAAGAAAACTAGAAAAAACAAACAACAATAACAAAAAACAAAAACAAACAAAAAAAAATCCACCATGCTCAAAAGGAACAACTTAAAATTAAATAACAGAATCAGGAAATTTAAAGGCATGATATGAAAGAAGTCTAGCTAATGGTTTTCAAAACAAGAAATGATTTTATAAATACATTAGTGCTGAAACTTGCACCAGAAATAACATAAGCTTTATTACCATCAATGGCAGGACAGTATATAATCCAAACAAAATTGCTAATGAATTCAGTAAGTAGTATTTAAACCCAGATCACCTTCACATTGTTTCCAGATCATTGATTGACATACGACTTGAATGTCTAGCTATCATGTCTTACAATTTCAGCTGTGATTATTGATATATCTCTTGCTAAAACTGAGAAAATGACTTCCACGGGGTTGGATTATATCCCAGATATCTTTATTTCCAACATTAAGGCTACTCTAAGTCCCATCCTGAATATTTTTTACAGGTTGTTATGGAAAGGTCATGTTCCAGAGTTATGGAAAAATCTTCTGTCAGGCTTATTTATAGAAAAAGGTAACAAGCAAGAGATACAAAATTATAGACCTTTTAGCTGGACATCACTACTGTGCAAACGCTATGAAAGATATCTATTAATCTTCTTAATAACATCAATAACAGTCAAAATTACTTGGATATACATCAGTACAGATTTATACCTAACAGGTCTATGCCTGCAAACATGGCTGAGTTCAATGCTCAAGCTTCCTTAGCTTTTGACATGGGATTAAACGTTGGAGTCATCTAAATGGACCTTGATAAGGTGTCTGATACAATGTTGCACAATACAGTTATAACGGCTTTAAAGAAGTATGAGGTTAATCCTTACTTAATCGCTTGAATTTCAAATTGGCTAGCAGGTTATACCCAGTGTGTAATTAGCCAAGGGACTCCCTCAAACTATCTATAGGGATAGAAGTTCCCCAGTGTTCTCCCCTTGGCCCTTATTTATTTAATCCTGTTTTCTCCACATTTCCTGTTATAAAGTCATGCTGAGTCAATAAATATGCAGATGACTGCAAGACTGGCTTTTTGATAGTGCCTAAAGACAACTATGATTTAATGAATAAGTCAATATCTAAAGAGCATTTCATTATGGGCAACTAATATTGGTCTGAATTTTAGTAAACAAAAATGCCAAGTAATGCTTCTGGGAATTGTATTTTAAAAGAGCAGGTCATTTTAGACTGTTATGCATTAACAGAGATTAAAAAATTTAAAGATCTAGCAGTTACTATGTCTAATAGTCTATCCCTTGAAAATATCAGTGAAGTAACCTTAGAAGTAAAGCTCAAAGGCAGATGGGAGTAATATTAAAGGTTATCTCTTTAAGAGACAAACTGAATATGGCTACTGTAGATCAATATGTATATATACCTTTAAGAAACTTTCTAGGGGCTTGCACATGTGTATAAATGCTGAGTACGTGTGAGCCTGACTGCCATTTTGTAGTAAGCTGTTGAGATGTAACCATGCATGTCTGTGTAGTGTGTCAGCTAATCAGTTTGTTTATATTTTGTACTGCTGCTATCCATCCTGATGTGTTTCTATGTAATAAAGCATATAAATGAACTATGACGCCTGTTCGTCTTCACTTGTAAAACAAGATGAGAGATAGCTACATTCTAGAAAACCTTCATAAGACCAATATTAGAGTACAGCAGCACATTTTGCAGTTAGTTTTGTACCCAGCTTCAAAGACCCAAGTCTGTCACTGGTGAATTAACTAAACAGATTCCATCTATTTGTGATCTGAGTTACAAGGGCAGCTGCATCAGACTCAGCTTATACACGATCCATTATAAACGTGTTTGTGGCAAAGCAGTTCTAACTTACTCTTCGTTTAGGGATGAATCATCACAGGGATTTTTGAATTTAGATTTGTAGTCATATTCCATTAGATTTAGTCACAATAAGCTGAATGCTGTATGAATTTGAATAAAACAACTAGGCTTAATACTTTCATTACTCATAAAAATGCTTAGACTCAGGAATACACTACCTAGAACAATAAGAAACTCAACTAAATGGCAACATTTAAAAATGGTTTTGATGCCTGGATAGGTAAAGAAGCTTTCACTCTTTATTTCAGGGAGTGTCTGTTTTTCTAGATGGCTTTAGGTATTAAACAATGGCCTATGCAACTTATGAACTTATAATAATGTCCTCCAATGTTGTTATTACTTTGAAAAAACAAATACTTGTTTTTTTTTTCAGAGAACTCAGTTATTTGCTTTTCTCCTTTTTTCTGTGACATGGGGATATTGGAGCTGTACTTCCGTTTTCTGCATTTCTTTCCTGAAACTGTAATTGAATTTCTGCCATTGTCATGTCTGAGGGAAAAAGGAGATCCATTTCGAACTGCCCATGTCAATAACACTGATCATGAAGTGGATATTGCAGAAATGCAATTTATAAGTTGGACTTTTAGCTCATAAATTAGAAAAATGATAATGTACATTGTAGGTGGGCCATCCTCTTCATGACAAGTTGAGTGTGAGGTTGCAATCAGATATTATTGTAAAACATGATACCCAACAATATGATCTATGCAAGTTAACTAAAGTGTTTTGGTCCTAGAAATAAACAAATCACTTAATTCAGATTTAACAAAGACTTATGAGCTGTAGCGACTGAAATGCTTCACTTGACTATTCGATATTTAGTCTAAGGTCCCTCTGAGCTTTGCTCTCAATTTTTATCAGGACATGCAGTTTTGGATGCCCTTACTCACACACCCCCTCGCCTCTGTATCAGGTAATAAACATTTTACTGGTCTCCCATCTGGTCATTGTATCTTGCTTTTAACAAGTTTAAATTAAATCTTTTACCTGCATTTCTCAGTGCAGACTGAGATACTATTACTGTGGCATTTCAAAGCATTGCAGAGTAGTTTGTATGCTACAGACAAGAGATTCACCATATCTTATATCACAAGGTCAAAAGCAATGCTCCATGGCGTAAAACCATAGAAAACTCATTTAGGAAAATTTGAATTAAGGTTGACATAAAGGGATGTGTTTATTTAAATCTGTTCCAAATGGTAAACTTATAATGGATTGCCAGTCATTTAAGTAAACAGCGAGTTCATTCAGGCAACAGTGACCCACATAATAATTACCCGTCAATTGCACCAAGACTCTAGTATTTCTATAATAAATAAAAAAGATTAGTGCAGACAAATCAACAATGGAAAATTCTACGGAAAAATAACAGCACGCATCAGAATGAACTTGGGAAAATGAATAAAAACAGCTTTAAGGATGACCTAGCTACATGACATTTCACATAACAAATAAGTTCTTTATCAAGATAAAGTATTACATGAAACTAGCAGCATTTAAAGGCTTGAATAAAATGCAAGATTATTTGAGAGAACCGATCACAATGCTTCAGTTATGTACATGTAATGCCCTATATTTCAGAACAGGTGTAATCAAAAGCTATCATTCAAATCAAGGTTTAGAAATGAATTCAAAATGCATGCCATTGGCTTCTTATCTTTGTTATTAAATTTTTACTTCCTCCCAAACATATTATTATAAAGCTGATATATTTCCATGAAGCAAAACTTATGTCATCAACCATTAAACATACATTTTTGTCTTATACATTTTGGACATTGCTGTTTTTATATCTTTAACATGTTTTCAGATTCTTTCACTAAAATGTTTTGGTCTTCCCAGTAAAAAGACTGTAACATGTACCTATATAATTTGGTACAAATTTAATTTTACTGAAAGATTTTCAAAAACATTTTTGGCAGTATTTCATTTCTGTAGTGCAGAGAGTTGAATCATTAGTTGTGACCCAGATGACTCATGTTCCATTAGCAACACAGGTGCTGGAGGAGAACGGCTGAGGAGGGAGGCGGTGAATTGTTTGGCTTATTCATCCTGAGGGGAAGGAAGTGGGTCTGGGTTGTTAATTGAGATACAGATTAAAAGAACTCTGTAGGTGTTATACCTATGGAGTTTGAGTCTGCAGAGCATATGCTATCTAGAGGTTGGGATTAGCATATATACAGAGACATGCATGATCCCATAGTGGCAAGCTATTAGCATGTGTATGGAGAAATGCAGGATCCCCTAGTGGCTGGGAATTCGTATGTACACAGAGACATGTACAATGCCCCAGTGGTTGGGGATTAGCATGTACACAGAGACATCATACCTCTCAGCTGTACAGATTTTTGCAGAATGTCCAGATTTTTGCCTCATATTTTTGGTGTGTTCCACCTAAAATCTGTACCTTTCTGGCAAAGAGCTGAGGATTGAAGTAATTGAATAATGACAAATATTTGAGTTTTAAGACTCCACATCCTTCAGAAAATTCATACTAATGCAAAACCTATTATTCTATCAAAAGTTTGTAAGAGCAATATTTAAAATCTGTCCCTATTTGTCCCCCATTCATTTTAGGCTTTGTCCAGATTTTTTGCTCTAAGAAGTTGAGAGGTATGAGAGACATGTATGATCCCCCAGTGGCTGGGGATTAGCATGTAGACAGAGACATGCATGATCCCCCCAGTGGTGGGGGAATAGCATGTGTGCAGAGACCTGCATGATCCCCTAGTGGCTGGTAATTAGCATGTGTATAGAGGCGTGCATGTTCCCATAGTGGATGACAACAAGCATGTGTACAGAAACGTGCATGGTCTCCCAGTGGGTGGTGATTAGCATGTGTACAGAAACATGCATGGTCTCCCAGTGGGTGGTGATTAGCATGTGTACAGAAATGTGCATGGTCTCCCAGTGGGTGGTGATTAGCATGTGTACAGAAACGTGCATGGTCTCCCAGTGGGTGGTGATTAGCATGTGTACAGAAACGTGCATGGTCTCCCAGTGAGTGGTGATTAGCATGTGTACAGAAACGTGCATGGTCTCCCAGTGGGTGGTGATTAGCATGTGTACAGAAATGTGCATGGTCTCCCAGTGGGTGGTGATTAGCATGTGTTCGTAAACATGCATGCTCCTGACAGTTGACTTCACAGACTTAAATTCATAGTATCTGTTAGGTGGTAACTGAGGAGTAACCTATTGATTTTTCCTTTTGCAGTACATAGTCTGTGGGATCCTGGAGAACTTCAAACATGATTCTGAAACAAACATCAAGTACCACACCATTCTTAACTTGTTAAGGAAACTTAATAGTAGAGGCTTCAGGAGGCATGACTCCCACAAGACAAACCAGGACCATTATTGGTTCCAAGGAGGCCTCCATTATAAAAATACAGTCACTGTCATACATCAAGCCTGAACTTGTACAAGATTTGTTTTGGGCAGACCTTACATTTGTATTCAGTATCTATATGAAACTATAGGAACATATGTCCCACCAGTATCCATAGACTGAGAGCAATTCCATGAGTAGTGTATCCACTAATGGGGAATAATAGACATCTTAAAATAGGCCAAAATCCTTGGCCAGCTCTAAATTCCTAATTATTTACACCAAATAATGTTGCCATGTGGGATCCAGAAGTGCACAACTGGCAAAATGCTATTAAGAAGTTTCTGTTGTAGGACAATCTTGTTTATAATTAAAATCACGTGGTACTAATAGTTAATGAAATGCAGTCAAACTACAAACAAGAATGCGGCAGCATAAATGCCAATAATATAAAGACGTGATATGCAAATGGGCAACTGATTCAAAGCAGCTGTAATGTTGAAATACAGATAACCGTCCAATGCTGTATGTAAGATAAACAGAATTTAGCCACATATAGAGGTATATAAGTTCAGAGTCATACTATGAACAAAGATTAGCAGGAAATCATCACCACTACTGTATATCCCTTGCTGTTGGAGCCAAGGTGACGCAAGGTAGTAGCACAACTAGCTAAGAACTGTTCACCAACGGTCCAAAAACAAAAGATTGCAGCCCAAATAAACCTGCAGCAAGAAGTGCACTCCAGTTTGTTCACATAACCAGCACCAGAAAATATAACCACAATGTTGTGCCATAGTCTGATGTGTCCAAAAGAACGTCTCTGAAATAGTCATAATTAGTAAACACAGAACACTGAGAATAAATCAATTCTGTGATTCAGTGCTGCAGAGGAATTTTAGCCTGACTCAGATTTCATTTGAGATGGTTCAGGCAAGTCAAATGTGAAAAATTACCAGTTATAAGACACAAGGAGTAACTAAATAAATGAACTAGTGAGGGGAGTAAAACACGTAAGTTAAAAAGTTGCAAATGAAGGCATTTCTGACTGCTAGTTACCCTCAGTATTTAAAATGCTTAAAACAAAGTATGTCAAACTCAGGTAGAACAACCTCCAATAAACAAAACTGGAGGATCTTAATCATTTATGTAACACTTACAGCAGGTAAAACTAGCATATCTAGACCTTCTCCAGCACAAATAGAACGTAAAAACAGCTAACCAAAAAGTTAACCTAAGACAATAGCAAAAAGTGGGAATATCTGGTAATATTAAATAATGAATAACTCATTAAAAATAAAGGAAAACAAGAAAAAAAAAATCTTTGGTGCCTGACGTTACTTGCCATCTTGCTTTTGATGAACTCCTATAGATAGCACTTGAGTCAAAATTATAAATAATGTCATAACAGCAGAGACCAGAAGTTTGAATTTCACCTATATTTGAAAAATAATTAAAAAAAAAAAAAAAAAAAAAAAAGAACAATAGTTCAGATCCTCTGCCCCCAGCAACTCAAGTACGTGGCTTTATCTCTCACCCCCTTTCACTAATATAATACATTTTACTGTTCCTGAACCTTAAGGAAAAGTGAAACCCTGGCAGCAGCATCAGTTAAAAAGAGTACCTTTCTGCACTCAAAAGACTTTCACAAAATGACCATCACAACTTGTATATACTATCACAATGATCAAGTTAACTATATTTCCAGCTTATAAATGTGCAACTGACTGAATTCTGTTATGTTATTTACAATTGATATTACTCCATAGTAAAATAATATGTAATCCTTCAAGACTATGCATCATTCTGATTCAACCAACCTTTGCCTCCTGCTATGTATACAAATTGTTGTTTTTCTTAGCTAATCCCCCTACTGCCTAAAACCCTCCTTAACACCCTCCTACTGTGCACTCCTCATGTATTCTCCTAACCCCTAAAATGGAATAAATGAAACTTGAATGCTAGGCCTCTCTATACAGGTATCTGCGGATCTTGCCCAAATCTCATCATTTGCAAAGTTTCTCTGCACCTGGGCTAAGCATGAGAAGCAAAAACAATTCACCCGGATAACTGTGACGGAGACAGTTTTATACCACCTGGCTTCTAGTAACAGAAGAGCATAGAAAGAAATTGGTATAACTGATGGACAACCAGTAGCTCTCCAATATAATAGATATAAAGTGTATCCAGAAGATTTAAGATGATACCATTGAAATTATCTGTTCAACATAAGTATGCTTCCATTTCACTGGTATCACCTTACAGTACTCCCAAATTTAATAAGTAAAGATTCTAAAAACAATGCTGTACCAATGTCTAAATTTGCTTTACTCAGCCCAGAAGCTGGCTATCTTTAGTGTCATGTCTACAGGAAGAGGCCTCTGTACCATCCTGTATGCATTCTGAGGTGGCCCCTTTGTTAAGGTTGACAAGGCCTACCGAGCGATGGCATGTCGTTACAGCAAGTTGGGAGCTTCTTTAAGTTGTTTGTTGTTGGACTCAAAAATCATCTCACTTTTGTTGGATGTAATAGGTAAACTAACTGCAAGGCTGATAATCGCTGTAACAAACTATTCCCTAATCCCTGAAGTTGAGTGATCTCAGAGTTATTTTATATGGAGTTATGGGGGTGTGTGGGGTGTGGAGGAAACTTCTCCCATGAAAAATGCTTATTTTTATCATTAGTTTTTAATAATATCAGCAATTTATGATTGCTGATCTTTTTTCACTTTGCCTGGAGCATAATGAAACTGAGCTTGATTAAAACTATGCACCTCCTTCTAAATCCAAAATGTGCCACTATTTCACCTTTTATCACTAACATTTATCACTATACTCACTATATTCACACTCTACATTAGCTATCACAAGTCCCTCTCCAACTGTTACTTACCTACACCTACCACATAATACTAAAACCAGAATACCACAACACATTTCTCTAATATCTCCTGCAGGCTACGCAACACTAATTACTCTAGCACCCTGAAATATAAGGCAAACAGCACATGCTCCACCGTTATCCAAAATCATGCATAAATTCAAGCCCAAATATAAGTGGCTCTTTAGTGTTCACACTGCTAACTGGAGAATAATGTTGAGAAGGGATATGAATCCCAGTCCTGGACCCACTCATCTAACCTCAGATCCCACCAAACCAACCCCAACACATCCCAAAACAGCAACAGGCTACCTCTCCAACTACTTAGGATTAAAAATATTACATAGTAACCTAAGAAGTCTATATAACAAGATTACAGAAGTTCATGTGTGTATAGCCCACTACTTCCTGATCTCTTTGCAGCCACAGAAACTTGGTTAAAGCCTGTTACTAAATTATTATTATTTTATTATTATTTTATTTAACATTTGTTGACTGGGAAAGCCTGACTGGGCTAGTGCTCTTTTTCAACAGAGGCCCGGGGAGAAAAGCTCCGTAGAAGAAACAAAATTGCACTGTTACAATTCATAAGCTCCACAAAGAAACAAAAATGCATAATTACAATTCATATAGTTCAAAGAAAAAATATATACAATGTGTGTCAGGGTAAGTATATAATACAACTGAGCTTTAAGAAAAAGGAAATTACTCACAGGCATGGTGAAAAAATACAATGAGATTAAATTCACAAAAGCTCACAAGCATATGGATAGGTGTACAAATTGGGTTTAGTAGCTCACAGTCAGGTAAGTTATTATGTATAAAAATTATGAGAAGTTGGAGATAGTTATGTTTTGACAAGGATGGTAGAATGAGCGACAGCATAGTGCTGTGTCTAGGTTTAGAAGTTTAGAGAATTGCATTAAGACTTTCTAGCTAAGTGAATATTGAGAGTATTATTGAGAGTAATAATGAGGGTAGAGTAGATACTAGTAAAGTGATAGCAGAGGACAGATAGGTTGGGAGAGAGAGATGATATTAGGGAGGGTGGTTTGTGTTAGACATACTACAGTGACAGGTCCAGGACCAAAGCAGATGTTGTTTTAATGCTTTTTTGAATTCCTGTGCATCGGCTATGCTTCTGATGTGCAAGAGTAGTTTGTCCCAAGCTAGATTGGATGTGTAGCTGTAGAGATTTTGGCCTATGGATTTTTTTGGGTTTGTAAATTTCTAGCAGTTGTAGGTTGGAACTTCTGAGAGTTCTGGAAGGGGTATAGCATGAGATAAGTGAGATGATAGAAGGACAAGCAGAGGGTCTGTTTAAGATGGAATGAATCATAAGGAGTTGGGAGTAGATATGCTGGTAGGGGAGTTCTAGCCAGCATGGGAGATTGAAGGATTGGCAGTGGTGTGTCTTTGAGGTATGGTTAGCAACAGATTTTGCAACTTTGTTAAAGGTGGATTCCAGTTTGGAAAGGAGAGAGGCTTGTAGGTTAGTTAGTATTTGTGAACTGTAGAGAAGAAGGAAAGCACAGGCAGGAGTAAGTCTAGAGTCTTTTGTGAGAAATGCGTTATTTCTGTATAGCAGCCCCAGTTTTTGATGTGTTTTTTGATGCAGTGGTGGACATGGTGGCCAAATTTGAGATGGTCATCTATGATGACTCCGAGCAGTTTGGTGTGTGTTTCAGCATTAATGACAGTGTTGTCAAGGGATGTAATGGAGAAGGTAGGTTTGAGATGTGTGAGAGATTTAGGTAAAAAAGAACAGAAGCTTAGTCGTTTTATAATTTAAGATGAGTTGGTTATTGGAGAACCATTGTTCAACAGAGTTAAATGAGTTTTGGGTGAGGAGATGAAGGTCAGAGAGATAGTCTAAGGTAGAGATGACTGTGGAGACATCTGTGTATTATATAAGAGAGGAGTCAGGGCAGGAAGAATGCAAGTAGTTAGTGAAGATATTGAATAATAAGGGACTGAGAATAGACCATTGAAGAACACATGTTTTGATGGGGAGAAAGGGAGAGATTAAAGAGAGCCATTTAACTGATTGCTGTCTATTAGTGCAATAGCTAAGGAAACAGGAAATAGTGGTACTGGATAGGTTGAGGTCAGAGAGTTTGAAGAGTAACATAGGATGAGAAATGGTATTGAATGCCTTAGATAGGTCAAGAAAGAGACATGAAGTAAGTTTGTTATCATCTCTGGCAAGGGAGAATGAGTTTGTGAAGGAGATGAGTGCAGTAGTAGTGCTGTGATAAGGACATAATCCATGGTGTGTGTTTGTAATTAGGTTTTCTTTGAGGAAGTAGCCCATGAGTTGCCTATGCAAACATTTTTCTAGTATTTTGGAGAGGGAAGACAGTATTGCTATAGACTGGGAGTTAGATAGTTCTGTGGAGTTGCCACCCTTATGAAGAGGTATGATTTAGAATTGTTTCCAGAGCAAGGGAATGGTGGATTCACTAACAGATTGGTTTATAAGAATAGCGCTGAGATAGGCTAAGGAGTTAGCTGCTAGTTTAAGGAAGAAAGATAGGTTGTACATGGAAGGAGAGCAAGGCTTGAGCTTGAGAAGAAGGTGTTTTATTTAGCTAAAGATAAAGAATACTCCAGCCAGGTTATAGATTGAAATAGCAAAAAAGCAGGTGGAGTTGCTGTTTTCTACAGAAATATTTTTGATCTCTCCACTTACTATGATTACACTTCCAACAGTGCTGGACTTCTCATCTCACTCCTCAGATTGCATGCGCATAAATTTCTAGCCATCGTAAGTCTATGCATACCACTTAGTAACAGCATTCCCAACCTGTAAGAGATCCTCTCCTAAATATCAGCCAATGTAAGACTAGAAGCCATCTTGTTAGGAGACATTAACATAGACTGGCAAAGATAAATCTAGAAAACTGAGCAAATTCAATTAAACTATATGGCTTGTCTCAATTGATCAAGTCTCTAACTAGAATTAACAAGGCTTCATCGAAATAATCCATCCTAGATTGGATTCTAACATTCACCCCAAATAATTTTGCACAAGTGGCACTCTACACTATAGCCTAGGTGACCACTAGCTAAGCTACATAATCAGATACCCCAAACAGCCCCACAAGATTCATCACTATAACATAGCCAGAAACTTCAGTAACTTCAATAAAAAACGTTTACTTCTAGCTTGCTCCAGATCAACTGGACTCCACTTAAATCTATTCTTTTTGATGAATCATCAGACACATTTAATGCAATGTTTCTCAATATCTTGGCAGGACAAGCATCATTAACAAACAAGAGTTAAAAACAAACCTGTCTCTTGGTTAATTAAAAACAGAGCACTCAATGCAACTGAGAGATAAAACCTGGAAGTCATGGCAAAATAAGTCAAAAACATCCCTACGACAATATAGGCAGCTAAGAGACCATTACAAAAATAAATAACACAGGACAAAAATCTTATTATAGCAATACCCATAATTCATAATCAAACAGTCCAATAAACTTCCAGAAATCAATAAATACCTTGCTCTGTCTAGGAAAATCAACCCAGTCTATCCCATCCCCAAATAATAACTCCCAAAGCATTGTTTCACAGTTTATAAATACAGCGACCTCCCTTCCTACAAAACAAAACTACTACAAATCCATCCACCCCCCTGCAATTATTGAAACCACAACAAACCTTTACACTAACTCCAGTGCCATCTATAATTAAAAAAATACCTATGAAACCTTAAGACAACAACCACTGCCCCTGACCAACTTCCATCCAAATGCCTCAAATGTGTTTCAGATAATCTTGCATATCCTGTCTTGATTGTAATAAACTGCTCTTTGCAAGAAAAAACAAAAATGTCCCAACCTTATGGAAAAATCGTTCATAATATGCCTCTATAAAGGCAGCTTATTAACCGAGCTCACAAACTCGAGACCAGTTGCCACTCTCTCACCCTTATTCAACACCTTGTAAAGATGTATTCTCCCTCACCTTACTACATATATTATTTTTCATAACCTCCTCACTCTCTCATAACATAGTTTCAGACCAAATCACAGTACAACCACTGCCCTTCTAAGTTTCACAGATGCAATAAATCAGAATAAAAAATTAAGGTCTTTGAACATCAGCCATATTTCTGGATCTATCGGAGGCATCTTATGTTAAGGATGCCTGAATAATGGAACTGTTGCTCATGAATGAAATGGACTGTAAATAATGAAGCAATACAAATGCTGTCCATGATGTCTGTATAATGAAAATTTTCTCCCTAGGCCTTCGCTGAAAAAGGGCGCTGCTCAGCTCAACTTTAGTGGTAAACAAATGCCAATAAATACAAAATTTAATACATAAATAAATATGTATCCACCCTAATCAACTAAGTATGTGTGAGACACAAGACATCAATTAAAATGAAAAACTCAAAGAAATGTCTTGGCAGAAAATTAATTCATGAGTTTAGCATTTTAATTATAACAAAATAACCAGAATTTCCTCAGAACTAAAACCAATGTAACAAATGGCTCTAAATGTAAAATAAATCACACGACAAAAATCTCATTGAAAAGGATGTACTAAAATCATGCATAACAAAAATCACATTTAGCAAAATATGAGCTCCAATACAAATTGGATAAAACATAGAAGACAAGTGTTTACATAAGCAGCCAACATGTTCGTTGAACATTTAAAATTAATTATTTAATTTCATCCTAAAAGTTTATCTGTGGCCAACAGCAGTAACCAAAGAGACCATCCTATCATCCCTACCTCTGTAATTAAAATTCTGATAATCAATAGCAAACAAAAAAAAAACTTACTGAAAATAAGGGAATGCAAGTTATGTTTAAGCAAAGCATTATTACTATCAAAGATACTGGCTGAGCAAATAGTTGTAACTAAGGAAATTATTTTTTTGAGTTATGATACAGAAGTGGAATTGCCTAGACATAGTAAGGTCTTTCTGAGTCTAATTATGGTGGCTGTCAGAAAAGCAATTACTAGAAAATAGAAATCAAAGTCTAAACCAACTGTACTAGAAGTAGTGAATAAAGTAAAAGAGATAAAGAACTAGAATTGAGATCTTTAAGAAAAGGGCAAGAGCAAATTACATAGGAAAAATGGGAATTGTGGGAACAATACATGCAGAGGAGGAATGAGGTAATATTTGACTGACAATGACTGGATAGATTATAAGTGATATATAATGTTTGCAACTAAAATTATGCCAATATGGTTTGTGCTGTATAATGTTTGCAACTAAAATTATGTCATATTTGTTTTCATTTCTATAAATGTATGATTGTCTATGTCATATGTAATAATTTAATAAAGATGTTTCTTGTTTAAAAAAACATTATCGCTATATTTCAGCTCGATAGTATACATATGTCCTTTAACTGAATGTGAGAGCCTCCACATAGTTTTACCAGTGTAGTAACTCTCACAGGATCTACATTTAATGACATATAACTGTCCTGCACTAATAAACATGTAATGTTGCCCGACCCTATAAGTTATCCATAAAGGGGTCAGATTTAACATGGGAACTATATTAATATTTTTTATAAAACTTAGAAGAAGCACAAGGGTAAGTCCTGAGGGATTTATTAGCAACAATTATTGGGATAAGATGGGATTCACCAGTATGTTCAAACATATGTTTCAATGATAACACAATACTAGCTGGCAATGTTTACAAATCCCACTACTCAAACAATTTGAAAGATGCACTTGCTACACCATTAAATCCTTTTTAGTGGTGAGAGAGTGAACTTTGCAGATTCACAGGAGGTTGGCTCCATTGACAAGAATTGCCAAATGTTTAAAGAATATGAAAAGAAACTCCAAAAGTATAAACCCTGGTATATGCAAATCCCTAGTTTGATGAGTTTTTAAGATCACAACAAGAACCTATCGGACTATGTTTGTATAAACTTCTAGTACTGCAGTGTATAAAGTAAGTTAGTAACATTATTTAATGATACTTGTCCAGAAATGATAAGAATCTTACAGAAATATAATTCAAGGCAAAATGACAGTATTAAACTGAAACATTTGAGAACACTCTGACACAAATTTTCACTTTAATGTAGACTAATTCTCATTTATGTTTTCACATCTGGTGAGATGTGGCTCCTATAGTTAAAAAAAAAAGAAAAGAAATAAACAGCAGGAAATTGAAATGGGGAAACCTGCATATGAGTGTGGCATTGCTTATCTACATCCCCTTCCAGCAGAGAATGGCCATGTGACTAACTGATCTGCCACATTCCATGAATGTATGTTATTAATACAGGAAGTTGTTTTAGAACAGTTGAGACAACAACCCCTTAGAAGGTCTGGATGAACTGTGAACAGGAATCAACGTCCTGCATGCCTGAGTCATATTCCACTTGGTCATTTGACAAAATTAAAGACCCAAAGTCACAGAATATAAATAAACCTCCAACTGAATTGCCCTAACAGGGATGGAGGCCAAAAGAAACAATATCTTTAATGACTGTTCCTATTTTTACTGTAAGTTCCAAAGCATTGGATAGAATATATCAAACGGTGTATGGGATGAGGGTCTTACTTTTATTTCAACTTATCATTCTAATTTAGTTGAAGTCGTACTGGAATTTAGAGTGTGTATGAGCAAATTAAATTAAGAATACATTTAAATATTTTTAATAGTGTAGCAGATGTAGCTTTGAAGGGTGGCCACGGTGGTGCAGCGGGCAGCCACGGTGGTGCAGCGGTTAGCATTGTCTCCTCACAGCAAGAGGTTCTCCAGTTCGATCTTTGGCTGGGGTGCCTTCTGTGTGGAATCTGCATGTCCTCCTTGTGGTCACGTGGGTTTCCTCCGGGTGCTCCGGTTTCCTCCCACATCCCAAAGACATGCTGTAGGTGGATTGGACATTCGAAATTGGCCCTAGGCATTAGTGCGTGCGTGTGTATATGTGTGTGTGTGTGTGTGTGTGTGTGTGTGTGTGTGTGTGTGTGTCTTCCGTGGAAGGTTGGGCACTGGGCTGGCAACTCGACTCTGTAAAACTCTACTGCCAATCCATATTTTGTAGATACACATATTAGTAGTAATTAAAATAAATTAATTAGAACATTAGATAATTAACTAGTCACCGTTTACTTAAAAAAAAAAAGCATGTTACCAGTTACAAAAGAGAGAATTTCTTGTAAGAAAAAATATATATAAGACAGAATAAAATTATTGTTAATGTATATTTTATATATATATATATATATATATATATATATATAGATATACACACACGGATCCCTATCACAACACCGACACGCCACAAACCCGACACTCAAAACAATGACACCAAAACACTGAAAATGCACAAAACCGACAACTCACAAAACCGAACACCATAACACCGACACCCAAAACACCGACACACAAAACGTAAACTACACATTACACACAACTATACATGCACTATCCCTAACCCAAACCCTAACCCTAAGGTCCGACACTACCGCACACTTACCCTACCCGCACCCTAACCCTAACTCACTTAACCCGCCACTAAACCTACATTCCATCACTATCGCACACTTACCCTACCCGCACCCTAACCCTAACTCACTTAACCCGCCACTACACCTAAAGTCCGTCACTATCGCATACTTACCCACACCCTAAGTCGACACTACTGCACACTCAATTTTCCTGCACCCTAACCCTAAATCCCACACTTACCTGTCCACTCCCTAACACTAAATCCCTCACTATCGCACACTTACCTGTCTGATCCCTAATGCTAAATCCCTCACTATCACACACTTACCTGTCTGCTCCCTAACGCTAAATCCCTCACTATCACACACTTACATGTCCGCTCCTTAACGCTAAATCCCTCACTATCGCACACTTACCGACTCGCACTCACACGTTGCCCATGTCAGTGTTTCGGCTGTCAGGATTTCACCTTGTCGATCATCTGTCTCGTCGGTCTTCTCGCGTCGGTCTTCTTAGCGTCGGTGTTTCGGCGTGTCGATGAAGTCAAGGGGACCCCCACACACACACACACACACACACACACACACACACACACACACACACACACAATAAGGAATTATAATCTATCTGCTCTCAATTTTAAAACAGGGCTGATAGATACACATAATTTAACCCTGGTTTTATGTTTGCTTCCAATAATAATTGTCAGTACAACTCACCATATTCAATATGGGTTTCCCATGTTCCCACCCCGAGGATCCAATACAACATCTTCCAACACAAGAAAACAAAAATCTACTGTTCACAAACTTTATTTTTGTGCTTAGCCAAAGCATTATGATCAAGACCCTTGTTTATATCATATACATGTTCATGAGCTTATTTTTTTAGGGGTCTGTCTGTTTTTTCAATATAAAATGCTGGGCAAGCATTGCAAACAGCAAGGTAAATTACCTCCTTGCTATTGCAATTAAACACATTTTTAGCTGTTGAATGTTTATTATATGCTACTAGGTAATATTAAACAAGTAATCTTCGTGGCATCCCCTAAGTCTCAAACAATCCACTATACAAGTATAGAGAGTCCAAAACAAAACACTGTAAGAAACTTATTTGTGTGGAAGTTTTTTCAATTCCTGTATGTCTAGTTAGTCACTATATGTTAAAAAGCAGAACAAAAATCAAAAAATTATAGTAGGAGTAGCAAACAAAAACATCCTAAATCAAAAAATAAAAACTTATTTTAAAATATTATTAATATTATACAGAATTATTAACTCTAGTAGGTATTCAGAAGTAATCCAAGCAGGGTAGACAGTCTGCTTCCAGTCAACATTCCTTTATTAAGCACACAGACAAGCAATCCAAACAAAACAAAAAAATAAACAAAATGATAGTTTCATCCCAAACATTCTGACTGTATACCTGTTATCAGGTATGGGATTGGTTTATTTTGTTGTAAAACAAAGTGTAAAAGTATACATGTTAACAAATTCAAATCCCTTCCCCTATCCTTATCAGTGTGATATTCAAGGTGGTACTGCGCTACTCAGTGTTCTAATACTTTAAACCTTATGCACTTTAAATAAAACTAAAAAAAATAATAATGATGTGGTACTTATTAAACAGATTAATATTAAACAAAGTCTATAAATTTATCAACGACAGTATAATATATGGTTAGACATATTCAAACATTAGACCATTTGGCAATCAAAAAAATTATATTTTGGCATCCAGAAAAATATATTGTCCAAAACATAAAATCTATTTCTATAAATTATTGTTAACAAAAATTGCTTTCATCCCTCTGGACTTCTTCAGGTTTGTGTATAAGAAACCTAAAAATATATATCTATAAAAAGTCTTACTAAAACTAACCAATATACATAAAAAACAGTAAAACAAAATTAAAAGAAGAATACAACCTTATATGAACATTTAATGAGTGAGTTAAACCAGAAAAAGTATATCAACTATGTGCTGGCCAGTGGGGGACAAAAAAAAGTGTCCTTATAAAAGTAGTGAATGCTCCATATAAAATAACACTAAAATCGATACTTAAAAATAAAGTAATAACCCAATATAAATTAAATAAACTATTAATAACTAAAAATGTGTGACAAAGAATAATTATCTAGTATTGATATTAAAAGTAATTTGCAATAAAGTGGAAAAAGTATTCTATATTTAAGCTAAAAGAGGTGTGAAAAATAGCAAAATAGTTAAAATGAATGTGGACTTTGTTACAGTGATTGGTAAGAGTCCATGTTTTATTAATATGAAGTAAAGTAATATGAAATATATGTTTGAAATTATTGCTACAGTTCAAGTGTATTTATTCATTGACATTTGATTACTGGGAAAGTCCGACTGGGTGGAAGACCATCTTATGCAGAGGCCTGGGGAGAAAAGCTCCAAATTATTACAAAACATTTTAACAACAATAATTTTACAATCTTGAAAAATAAAACAACTGCATCTGTAGTTTAAATAATTATAACAAATTAGGCATAATAAAAACAATGGTTAAGAATTGATACAATTTATATGACAATCATTTAATTTTTAGAGAAATTTTAGGCAGCTTGTAGAGAAATTAAAGGTAAGTTAGTCTAATACAAACCAGAATTGCAATATGAAGTGAGGGAAAAAACAGGCTTATGGTATATTTAGAGAGAAAGTCAAGGAAGAGAATTTGATAAAAGTAAGGAATTAAGTGAATAAGTGAGTATAAGGAGGTATAAGAAATTAAAAGATACTTGGTCACATTTAGGGATATAGTTTATTCTTGGTTTGAGCAAGAACAGCACCAGATTTTTGCTAGGAAGTCTTTCAAAGTGGTTTGGAAAAATGGGAGGGTGACCACTGACCTGATGGATATAGGTAAGGAGTTCTAGGCCTTAGCAACCTTAAAAAATTATAGAAAATGCTCAGCAGATTTGATAGGTTTGCAGACAGACAGGAGTGTTTGGTCACTGAATCGTAATGACCAGGTATATGGGTAGAGGTTGCATGTTAAGTCTGACATGTTTACCAAACACAGATGGTGACAGGCGATATTTTATGTTTATAGGTGTAGGTTGGCATATGACACTAGGTATAGATCCTTTGAGGCCTTCTACATTGATAAAACCACATGAAGGTTCTCAGAAAGAATTATAGAACATAGTATGCTATCAAGCAGAAATAATGGAATGATACTTTGTTTAAAGTTTGCATGAATTGTCCCAAGTTCATTAATTTTCTGTTTTTGTAATTGATCATTAGCACTTTAATTATGGATGCGGTGATTATATAAATGCACTTGAAAAACAAAATTGCAATGGCAACTGCTGCTGCTGGCTGCAAAAAACCTTCAGGGCTAAATTAATTCCTTAATATTAAGTGTAATATGAAATATACTGGCTGCTAAATGATCCTTGATATAGTCATCTTTTCTGATTGCAGACATTTTTCTTCTCTGTTTTTATTCAGAAATTTGTTGTGACTCAGGAAAGCGTTCCACAACTGTTGATATATTTTTGAAAATCTGTAATTATTTGTTTTATGTAGTGTACATTTAGGGATAATTGTAGTAAGCATAATCATCGCCATGAGTATCATCTTCATTATGATTACTTTCTTTTTGTTGTATTTCTCAGAGAATTTTTCTATTGTTTAAATTTTTAGGCAATTTATACTTGTTTAGTGTGAATGAAATGCTGAGTTAACAATCAAGTATCTAGTTTTCTGTGCATTTATATCATTTGTTTTCTTTCATGTACATACTGCTGTAAGTTTGTTGTTGCCAGTTGGCCTGAGTCATGACTGAAAACAGACCTATGTTTAGGACAAGCTCATTTACCTAGTTAACAAAGGAAAGCAATCAACTAATCAACCAATCAATCCAGTTTATACTGATGGGCATATCTTGTTATATTTTATTTTAGTGCATTCTTATTGGTGTGTTTTGTGTCATGTGGTGCATTTACCTTTTAAACTTGGAGATGTTTACGTTGATTTCAGTTCTGATGAAGTTCTGATTATTTGTTAGAACTAAACGTTAAACTCTTGGATTAATAAACTGCTTCCATGTTCTGTCAAGGTGCTCCTTTGAATTTTTAAGTATACATACTTTCTTGTGCCCCTTTGCTACCCTAAACAAACAGTCTCTTCATCTGATAGATGCTATTCTGTGCCAGCAGATTTGCAGCATGATGCACATATCCCATACAACAAGACCCTGACAGACTCCATGACCATTATCTTACATGAAGAGTGTCAATTCAATACCCCATTAATGTGGACTGAACTTCTAGACTGATACTTTTTGTTTTGTTTGATGACATCATGAATAATTAGATTGCTATCATTACTTGAAATAGTTACATAAAGCTATAACTCTTTGATTTAGTGATATTGTCTGCAGCTACTGAAGTACATAGTGCAACTGTTGCAATAAGAATCTTCATGTTTTTAACATATTTTAGTAGTTTTTCTAATTTTGGCGATTAGTAAATGCTCCTGAGGACTGGTTTAATTTAATACATGAGCATCCAACCTATTAATGGGAGCAACTGAAATTAAAAAAAAATATGGTTGTCTCTCATTTTAGCAAAGCTACTGTAAGAAAGTTCAATGCAAACTTACTTGCATGCATTTTTTTGCAATTAAATAAAACTATATCTTGCACACCACCTCCCTGCATTGTAACTTTCCAGTTCTGTATACAATAAATAACTTAATTTCTGCTAAAACATTTTACAATAATAATAGCTAAATAGCTTTCAATTTCTTACTCAATACATTGAAACATTAAGCCACACCTGATGACAACAGAGAGATGTCATTATGGACTTTTGAAATGTAATTAGGCTTCCTCTGCAATTCATTAGTAGGCCTAGGGTGAGCCATATGGCTCATAATACTAAGACCCTGCTCCCACAATGAGATATTTTGTGATTCAGAGACATGAAAGCCACAGTAAAGAAAGACCTCATTATCAGCTCATTTGCATGTCTCAGAATCTCAGTTAACTACCACAAAATGCAGATCAGCACTTCTTGCTGTAGTTAACTCTGGCGGCCACATCATGTAGTCAAATCCATTCATCCCCCCTGAATGACTCATCCACACACAGAAGCATACATTCCCTGTACCTGTCTCCATGTTGTCTGTACATTCCCCTTGTTAGCAGTCTGAGGTTACACACCCTATCCCTGATGTATATTACCCCCTCTACCACCTGATTCCCATAATGGTTTAGGTGCCATTACTTGTCACATCTTATGCAGTAATCCCTGATGGTTGTGGTCCTCATATCTCTGTAGTTCAGTTATTCTTGTTGGCTACTGTGCTCCCCACCTAATGTTGTAGATTATGCTTGTTAGTCTAGGGGTGTGTGGAGTCATGACAGCCAACTCAGCCTACACTGACACACACACACACACACACACACACACACACACACACACACACACACACACACACACACACACACACACACACACACGTTACCCTCTTGCTATCTGCATTACATTACCTCCTAGGTAGACACACACATATGCAGCCCCTTGTATATGCTTACTCACTCACATACCTTTTGATTCTACAGTACAACTACTCTCCTAGTAAAAACTCCAATACTTACTTCTTCTGTTCTAGCTGAATGTGGCCATGGTCACTATCACACTGTGGCAGAGGTGGCTGTGTTGATGTACATGGCTAAGAGTGAGTCTATAAATTGCTTAGGGAGTAGATGCCTTCCACGAGACAGTTCCAGGGGGCAGAGTGTGCACATGGCTAATTAGTGTGTACATCTCCCTCAGACTGCCTCATTTGCATATATAATGGCCTTGAAGATGGCCTGATGTGGTGCTGCTGTTGTCTTCTTGCAAGAACACCATAATACAGCTGACTGTGTGTTCATAACGTTTATAGTGAGGTGTACATGAGCAGTAACCTTTATGAATTCTCTTTTTCATCATTTAAGGCTTCATGTCTCAAACAGGTAAAACTCTGAATATGTTTCAGTAGTCGAGTGTTTTAGTAGAATACCCTAGGTGGTAGGGGAGCAGCTCACTGCTCTTGTCAAGGGAAGGGGATGAGAGCAGCCTAAGCCCTGCTGTTCTACTGCCAGTTGATGGATCACCAAGTGACATACTCAGGAGTAGGGAGGCAGCTGCAGCCTGCAGCAGAATGATTGCATTCTAGTCAGTTACATGGATGGACAGGAAGTTCTTTCTTGAATCTGCCAGGGGGACAGGGGAGCACACAGCAATAAATACATCAAAGCCATCCACAGAAAACTGTCACTATCATATGGCTTCTGTTTCTTTTCACTCCACTACAACTGTTTTGGATCTGAAGGGTTAATTCTCACTAATAGGAGGGGACTTTCATGGGATGATTTGGGGAGCTGAATCTTTACAAGACAAAAAGGGGGGTTAGCAGCAAACAGATGCTTCAGAAACCTGAATGGGCTAGATGGTGAGTGTTGTGAAAGACAAAAAAAATGTATTTATTTATTTAAATTTGTTAACTAGGGTAGAACACTGATGTCCATGGAAGTAATTCAATTGCTGCCTAAAAAGAGAATGTATAATAAACAGAAATACAGACAGTACAGTAGCATTTAACAATATTCCATGACTGCATGTGAGTAATGCCAGGTTTACCCACAAGTAATATAGTTTGAAGACAAGGGTGAAGTCCCTGCTCAAATGACCAAACAAATAAGCCAGACATCGGAAAGCCGGTATCACCTAGACAGATGAGTGGCTCATTGCTATTATACAATGTCATTATTAAAAAAAAATCTTACTTTTTAAATAATGGTATTATGTCTTGGAAAGTGTTATTGCTGTAGTGCTTTTCTACAATCTTCCATGGTTGGAAATGGCTTCCTAATGTAACACTCCGAGGCTGAACATGTATATGTCAATGCTTACCCAGCACATAAGACAGAATGTAGCTTGCACCGCATTTTTTTTCTATTTAGCACTCAAGGATATGCATGTGTCTTACTGCTCACATGAGGTTGCCTGCAAACTCTAATGTCACAGCAGTTAGATGTGTTTCTCTTTAAATATTTTTTTTTAATTATTTTTATGCTTGGCATTTGGGGAGGGGGGGCTAAAAGTCTGTTTTCTACCCTTCTGATAGCTGAATTGGTTTTCTCCATGTTACAAAATGGGGAACATGGTATGTCCAACTATTTTTTAATACTGCATCCTCTCAGACGTGTTATCATAGGTAATGGTATTTGTTGCATAATAAACATCAATCAACATATAGGTTTGAGAATACTAGACAGAGAAGAGCTGGTGTAAATTAAAAAAAAATCATAAAGACAACCATTAAAAACATAAACAAATGTAACTGCTAATTACAAATGTACATTTTATATGGCAGTTGAACATGAGCTCCATGTGCTGCTGGGTTCCTTTGCTTTCATAAGAATGATGTTGCTCATAACATGAAGAAGGGAGAGTGAGACAAAAGTACTAAATGAAAAAAAAAGAAAAAAATCAACTTCTGAGTTATTGAAAGGTACATTAAATTTATTTTGGCGTCATATATTCTGAATAACTTCAGTGATTACATGGTTTAAAGTTATAGATTTCAATACTGAATGAAATGCCTAATATAATTCCATGATCATATCTCAATATGAGGATCTAAAAGTCACATACGATGTAGTTATCT